>NC_134836.1:112787598-113109208 GCF_004210375.1 Tachypleus tridentatus | reverse complement strand
TGTTAACACAGTTCTAGTCACACTAAAGGTGTGAAATGTAGTACTGTTAACACAGTTCTAGTCACACTAAGGAGAATGGAACGTGCTACTGTTAACACAGTTTTAGCCACACTAAGGAGTGTGGAATGTGGTACTGTTAACACAGTTCTAGTCACACTAAAAGTATGGGTTGGTACTGTTAACACAGTTCTAGTCACACTAAACAGTGTGGGTTGGTACTCACTAACACAGTTCTAGTCACACTAAACAGTGTGGAATGTGGTACTGTTAACACAGTTTTAGCTACACTAAGGAGTGTGGAATGTGGTACTGTTAACACAGTTCTAGTCACACTAAGTGTGGAAGGGTATGAAGTGTGGTTGGTACTGTTAACACAGTTTTAGTCACACTAAAGAGTGTGGAATGTGGTACTGTTAACACAGTTTTAGCCACAGTAAAGAGTGTGGAATGTGGTACTGTTAACACAGTTCTAGTCACACTAAAGAGTATAGAAAGTGGTACTGTTAACACAGTTCTAGTCACACTAAAGAGTGTGGAATGTGGTACTGTTAACACAGTTTTATCGACACTAAAGAGTGTGGAATGTGCTACTGTTAACACAGTTCTAGTCACACAAAAGAGTGTGAAATGTGGTGCTGCTAACACAGTTTTAGCCACACTAAAGAGTGTGGAATGTGGTACTGCTAACACAGTTCTAGTCACAGTAAAGAGTGTGTGTAATGTGGTACTGTTAACACAGTTTTAGCTACACTAAAGAGTGTGGTATGTGGTACTGTTAACACTGTTTTAGCGACACTAAAGAGTAGGAATGTGGTACTGTTAACACAGTTTTAGCCACACTAAAGAGTGTGGAATGTGGTACTGTTAACACAGTTCTAGTCACACTAAAGAGTGTGGAATGTGGTACTGTTAACACAGTTTTAGCCACACTAAAGAGTGTGGAATGTGGTACTGTTAACACAGTTTTAGTCACACTAAAGAGTGTGGAATGTGTTACTGTTAACACAGTTTTAGCACACTAAAGAGTGTGGAATGTGTTACTGTTAACACAGTTTAGTCACACTAAAGAGTGTGGAATGTGTACTGTTGACACAGTTTTAGCCACACTAAAGAGTGGGGAATGTGGTACTGTTAACACAGTTCTAGTCACACTAAAGAGTGTGGAATGTGGTACTGTTAACACAGTTTTAGCCACAGTAAAGAGTGTGGAATGTGGTACTGTTAACACAGTTCTAGTCACACTAAAGAGTGTGGAATGTGGTACTGTTAACACAGTTTTAGTCACACTAAGGAGATGTGGAATGTGGTACTGTTAACACAGTTCTAGTCACACTAAAGAGTGGGGAATGTGGTACTGTTAACACAGTTTTAGTCACACTAAAGAGTGTGGAATGTGGTACTGTTAACACAGTTTTAGTCACACTAAAGAGTGTGGAATGTGGTACTGTTAACACAGTTCTAGTCACACTAAGGAGAATGGAACGTGCTACTGTTAACACAGTTTTAGCCACACTAAAGAGTGTGGAATGTGGTACTGTTAACACAGTTTTAGTCACACAAAAGTTGGAATGTGGTTAGTAACACAGTTTTAGCCACAGTAAAGAGTGTGGAATGTGGTACTGTTAACACAGTTCTAGTCACACTAAAGAGTGTGGAATGTGGTACTGTTAACACAGTTCTAGTCACACTAAAGAGTGTGGAATGTGGTACTGTTAACACAGTTTTAGTCACACTAAAGAGTGTGGAATGTGGTACTGTTAACACAGTTTTAGTCACACTAAAGAGTGTGGAATGTGGTACTGTTAACACAGTTCTAGTCACACTAAAGAGTGTGGAATGTGGTACTGTTAACACAGTTTTAGCCACACTAAAGAGTGTGGAATGTGGTACTGTTAACACAGTTTTAGTCACACTAAAGAGTGTGGAATGTGGTACTGTTAACACAGTTTTAGCCACACTAAAGAGTGTGGAATGTGGTACTGTTAACACAGTTTTAGCCACACTAAAAAGTGTGGAATGTGTACTGTTAACACAGTTTTAGCACACACTAAAGAGTGTGGAATGTGGTACTGTTAACACAGTTCTAGTCACACTAAAGAGTGTGGAATGTGGTACTGTTAACACAGTTTTAGCCACACTAAAGAGTGTGGAATGTGGTACTGTTAACACAGTTCTAGTCACACTAAAGAGTGTGGAATGTGGTACTGTTAACACAGTTTTAGTCACACTAAGGAGATTGGAATGTGCTACTGTTAACACAGTTCTAGTCACACTAAAGAGTGTGGAATGTGGTACTGTTAACACAGTTTTAGTCACACTAAAGAGTGTGGAATATGGTACTGTTAACACAGTTCTAGTCACACTAAAGAGTGTGAAATGTAGTACTGTTAACACAGTTCTAGTCACACTAAGGAGAATGGAACGTGGTACTGTTAACACAGTTTTAGCCACACTAAAGAGTGTGGAATGTGGTACTGTTAACACAGTTCTAGTCACACTGTTAACACAAGAGTGTGGAATGTGGTACTGTTAACACAGTTCTAGTCACACTAAAGAGTGTGGAATTGGTACTGTTAACACAGTTCTAGTCACACTAAAGAGTGAATGTGGTAATGTGGTACTGTTACACACAGTTTTAGTTAACACACACTAAAGAGTGTGGAATGTGGTACTGTTAACACAGTTTTAGTCACACTAAAGAGTGTGGAAGAGTAACACAGTAGTGGTACTGTTAACACTGTTAACACAGTTTTAGCTCACACTAAAGAGTGTGGAATGTGGTACTGTTAACACAGTTTTAGTAAAGAGTGTGGAATGTGGTACTGTTAACACAGTTCTAGTCACACTAAAGAGTGTGGAATGTGGTACTGTTAACACAGTTTTAGCCACACTAAAGAGTGTGGAATGTGGTACTGTTAACACAGTTTTAGCCACACTAAAAAGTGTGGAATGTGTTACTGTTAACACAGTTTTAGCCACTAAAGAGTGTGGAAAGTACTGTTAACACAGTGGCCACATAAAGAGTGTGGAATGTGGTACTGTTAACACAGTTTTAGCCACACTAAAGAGTGTGGAATGTGGTACTGTTAACACAGTTTTAGTCACACAAAGAGTGTGGAATGTGGTACTGTTAACACAGTTCTAGTCACACTAAAGAGTGTGGAATGTGGTACTGTTAACACAGTTTTAGTCACACTAAAGAGTGTGGAATGTGCTACTGTTAACACAGTTCTAGTCACACTAAAAGAGTGTGGAATGTGGTACTGTTAACACAGTTTTAGTCACACTAAGGAGTGTGGAATGTGGTACTGTTAACACAGTTCTAGTCACACTAAAGAGTGTGGAATGTGGTACTGTTAACACAGTTTTAGTCACACTAAAGAGTGTGGAATATGGTACTGTTAACACAGTTCTAGTCACACTAAAGAGTGTGAAATGTAGTACTGTTAACACAGTTCTAGTCACACTAAGGAGAATGGAACGTGCTACTGTTAACACAGTTTTAGCCACACTAAAGAGTGTGGAATGTGGTACTGTTAACACAGTTCTAGTCACACTAAAAAGTATGGAATGTGGTACTGTTAACACAGTTCTAGTCACACTAAAGAGTGTGGAATGTGGTACTGTTAACACAGTTCTAGTCACACTAAAGAGTGTGGAATGTGGTACTGTTAACACAGTTCTAGTCACACTAAAGAGTGTGGAATGTGGTACTGTTAACACAGTTCTAGTCACACTAAAGAGTATGGAGTTGGTACTGTTAACACAGTTTTAGCCACACTAAAGAGTGTGGAACTAAGAGTGTGTGGTACTGTTAACACAGTTTTAGCCACACTAAAGAGTGTGGAATGTGGTACTGTTAACACAGTTTTAGTCACACTAAAGAGTGTGGAATGTGGTACTGTTAACACAGTTTTAGCCACACTAAAGAGTGTGGAATGTGGTACTGTTAACACAGTTCTAGTCACACTAAAGAGTGTGGAATGTGGTACTGTTAACACAGTTTTAGTCACACTAAAGAGTGTGGAATGTGGTACTGTTAACACAGTTTTAGTCACACTAAAGAGTGTGGAATTGGTACTGTTAACACAGTTCTAGTCACACTAAACAGTGTGGAATGTGGTACTGTTAACACAGTTTTAGCCACACTAAAGAGTGTGGAATGTGGTACTGTTAACACAGTTTTAGCCACACTAAAGAGTGTGGAATGTGTTACTGTTAACACAGTTTTAGTCACACTAAAGAGTGTGGAATGTGGTACTGTTAACACAGTTCTAGTCACACTAAAGAGTGTGGAATGTGGTACTGTTAACACAGTTTTAGCCACACTAAAGAGTGTGGAATGTGGTACTGTTAACACAGTTCTAGTCACACTAAAGAGTGTGGAATGTGGTACTGTTAACACAGTTTTAGTCACACTAAGGAGAATGGAAAGTGCTACTGTTAACACAGTTCTAGTCACACTAAAGAGTGTGGAATGTGGTACTGTTAACACAGTTTTAGTCACACTAAGGAGAATGGAAAGTGCTACTGTTAACACAGTTCTAGTCACACTAAAGAGTGTGGAATGTGGTACTGTTAACACAGTTTTAGTCACACTAAAGAGTGTGGAATGTGGTACTGTTAACACAGTTCTAGTCACACTAAAGAGTGTGAAATGTAGTACTGTTAACACAGTTCTAGTCACACTAAGGAGAATGGAACGTGCTACTGTTAACACAGTTTTAGCCACACTAAGGAGTGTGGAATGTGGTACTGTTAACACAGTTCTAGTCACACTAAAAAGTATGGAGTTGGTACTGTTAACACAGTTCTAGTCACACTAAACAGTGTGGAGTTGGTACTGCTAACACAGTTCTAGTCACACTAAACAGTGTGGAATGTGGTACTGTTAACACAGTTTTAGCTACACTAAGGAGTGTGGAATGTGGTACTGTTAACACAGTTCTAGTCACACTAACGAGTATGAAGTTGGTACTGTTAACACAGTTTTAGCCACACTAAAGAGTGTGGAATGTGGTACTGTTAACACAGTTTTAGTCACACTAAAGAGTATGGAATGTGGTACTGTTAACACAGTTTTAGCCACAGTAAAGAGTGTGGAATGTGGTACTGTTAACACAGTTCTAGTCACACTAAAGAGTATAGAAAGTGGTACTGTTAACACAGTTCTAGTCACACTAAAGAGTGTGGAATGTGGTACTGTTAACACAGTTTTATCGACACTAAAGAGTGTGGAATGTGCTACTGTTAACACAGTTCTAGTCACACAAAAGAGTGTGAAATGTGGTACTGCTAACACAGTTTTAGCCACACTAAAGAGTGTGGAATGTGGTACTACTAACACAGTTCTAGTCACAGTAAAGAGTGTGGAATGTGGTACTGTTAACACAGTTTTAGCTACACTAAAGAGTGTGGTATGTGGTACTGTTAACACTGTTTTAGCGACACTAAAGAGTAGGAATGTGGTACTGTTAACACAGTTTTAGCCACACCAAAGAGTGTGGAATGTGGTACTGTTAACACAGTTCTAGTCACACTAAAGAGTTTGGAATGTGGTACTGTTAACACAGTTTTAGCCACACTAAAGAGTGTGGAATGTGGTACTGTTAACACAGTTTTAGCCACACTAAAAAGTGTGGAATGTGTTACTGTTAACACAGTTTTAGCCACACTAAAGAGTGTGGAATGTGTTACTGTTAACACAGATTTAGCCACACTAAAGAGTGTGGAATGTGGTACTGTTAACACAGTTTTAGCCACACTAAAGAGTGGGGAATGTGGTACTGTTAACACAGTTCTAGTCACACTAAAGAGTGTGGAATGTGGTACTGTTAACACAGTTTTAGCCACAGTAAAGAGTGTGGAATGTGGTACTGTTAACACAGTTCTAGTCACACTAAAGAGTGTGGAATGTGGTACTGTTAACACAGTTTTAGTCACACTAAGGAGATTGGAATGTGCTACTGTTAACACAGTTCTAGTCACACTAAAGAGTGGGGAATGTGGTACTGTTAACACAGTTTTAGTCACACTAAAGAGTGTGGAATATGGTACTGTTAACACAGTTCTAGTCACACTAAAGAGTGTGAAATGTGGTACTGTTAACACAGTTCTAGTCACACTAAGGAGAATGGAACGTGCTACTGTTAACACAGTTTTAGCCACACTAAGGAGTGTGGAATGTGGTACTGTTAACACAGTTCTAGTCACACTAAAAAGTATGGAGTTGGTACTGTTAACACAGTTCTAGTCACACTAAAGAGTGTGGAATGTGGTACTGTTAACACAGTTTTAGCTACACTAAGGAGTGTGGAATGTGGTACTGTTAACACAGTTCTAGTCACACTAAACAGTGTGGAGTTGGTACTGCTAACACAGTTCTAGTCACACTAACGAGTATGGAGTTGGTACTGTTAACACAGTTTTAGCCACACTAAAGAGTGTGGAATGTGGTACTGTTAACACAGTTTTAGTCACACTAAAGAGTATGGAATGTGGTACTGTTAACACAGTTTTAGCCACAGGAAAGAGTGTGGAATGTGGTACTGTTAACACAGTTCTAGTCACACTAAAGAGTATAGAAAGTGGTACTGTTAACACAGTTCTAGTCACACTAAAGAGTGTGGAATGTGGTACTGTTAACACAGTTTTATCGACACTAAAGAGTGTGGAATGTGGTACTGTTAACACAGTTCTAGTCACACTAAAGAGTGTGGAATGTGGTACTGTTAACACAGTTTTAGCCACACTAAAGAGTGTGGAATGTGGTACTGTTAACACAGTTCTAGTCACAGTAAAGAGTGTGGAATGTGGTACTGTTAACACAAGTTTAGTGGTACTGTTAACACACACTAAAGAGTGTGGAATGTGGTACTGTTAACACAGTTCTAGTCACACTAAAGAGTGTGGAATGTGGTACTGTTAACACAGTTTTAGTCACACTAAAGAGTGTGGAATGTGGTACTGTTAACACAGTTTTAGCCACACTAAAGAGTGTGGAATGTGGTACTGTTAACACAGTTCTAGTCACACTAAAGAGTGTGGAATGTGGTACTGTTAACACAGTTTTAGCCACACTAAAGAGTGTGGAATGTGGTACTGTTAACACAGTTTTAGCCACACTAAAGAGTGTGGAATGTGGTACTGTTAACACAGTTCTAGTCACACTAAAGAGTGTGGAATGTGGTACTGTTAACACAGTTTTAGCCACACTAAAAGAGTGTGGAATGTGGTACTGTTAACACAGTTCTAGTCACACTAAAGAGTGTGGAATGTGGTACTGTTAACACAGTTTTAGTCACACTAAGGAGAATGGAAAGTGCTACTGTTAACACAGTTCTAGTCACACTAAAGAGTGTGGAATGTGGTACTGTTAACACAGTTTTAGTCACACTAAAGAGTGTGGAATGTGGTACTGTTAACACAGTTTTAGTCACACTAAAGAGTGTGGAATGTGGTACTGTTAACACAGTTCTAGTCACACTAAAGAGTGTGGAATGTGGTACTGTTAACACAGTTTTAGTCACACTAAAAGAGTGTGGAATGTGGTACTGTTAACACAGTTCTAGTCACACTAAAGAGTGTGGAATGTGGTACTGTTAACACAGTTTTAGCCACACTACTAAAGAGTGTGGAATGTGGTACTGTTAACACAGTTTTAGTCACACCAAAGAGTGTGGAATGTGGTACTGTTAACACAGTTTTAGCCACACTAAAGAGTGTGGAATGTGGTACTGTTGACACAGTTTTAGTTAACACACACACTAAAGAGTGTGGAATGTGGTACTGTTAACACAGTTCTAGTCACACTAAAGAGTGTGGAATGTGGTACTGTTAACACAGTTTTAGCCACACTAAAGAGTGTGGAATGTGGTACTGTTAACACAGTTTTAGCCACACTAAAGAGTGTGGAATGTGGTACTGTTAACACAGTTCTAGTCACACTAAAGAGTGTGGAATGTGGTACTGTTAACACAGTTTTAGCCACACTAAAGAGTGTGGAATGTGGTACTGTTAACACAGTTCTAGTCACACTAAAGAGTGTGGAATGTGGTACTGTTAACACAGTTCTAGTCACACTAAAGAGTGTGGAATGTGGTACTGTTAACACAGTTTTAGCCACACTAAAGAGTGTGGAATGTGGTACTGTTAACACAGTTCTAGTCACACAAAAGAGTGTGGAATGTGGTACTGTTAACACAGTTTTAGTCACACTAAAGAGAATGGAATGTGGTACTGTTAACACAGTTCTAGTCACACTAAAGAGTGTGGAATGTGGTACTGTTAACACAGTTTTAGTCACACTAAGGAGAATGGAAAGTGCTACTGTTAACACAGTTCTAGTCACACTAAAGAGTGTGGAATGTGGTACTGTTAACACAGTTTTAGTCACACTAAAGAGTGTGGAATGTGGTACTGTTAACACAGTTCTAGTCACACTAAAGAGTGTGGAATGTGGTACTGTTAACACAGTTCTAGTCACACTAAAGAGTGTGGAATGTGGTACTGTTAACACAGTTTTAGCCACACTAAAGAGTGTGGAATGTGGTACTGTTGTTAACACAGTGTTAGTCACACTAAAAAAAGTGTGGAGTGTGGTACTGTTAACACAGTTCTAGTCACACTAAAGAGTGTGGAATTGGTACTGTTAACACAGTTCTAGTCACACTAAAGAGTGTGGAATGTGGTTAACACTGTTAACACAGTTTTAGCTACACTAAAGAGTGTGGAATGTGGTACTGTTAACACAGTTCTAGTCACACTAAAGAGTGTGGAATGTGGTACTGTTAACACAGTTTTAGCCACACTAAAGAGTGTGGAATGTGGTACTGTTAACACAGTTTTAGTCACACTAAAGAGTATGGAATGTGGTACTGTTAACACAGTTTTAGCCACAGTAAAGAGTGTGGAATGTGGTACTGTTAACACAGTTCTAGTCACACTAAAGAGTGTGGAATGTGGTACTGTTAACACAGTTCTAGTCACACTAAAGAGTGTGGAATGTGGTACTGTTAACACAGTTTTATCGACACTAAAGAGTGTGGAATGTGCTACTGTTAACACAGTTCTAGTCACACAAAAGAGTGTGAAATGTGGTACTGTTAACACAGTTTTAGCCACACTAAAGAGTGTGGAATGTGGTACTGTTAACACAGTTCTAGTCACACTAAAGTGTGTGTAATGTGGTACTGTTAACACAGTTTTAGCCACACTAAAGAGTGTGGAATGTGGTACTGTTAACACAGTTTTAGCGACACTAAAGAGTGTGGAATGTGGTACTGTTAACACAGTTTTAGCCACACTAAAGAGTGTGGAATGTGGTACTGTTAACACAGTTCTAGTCACACTAAAGAGTTTGGAATGTGGTACTGTTAACACAGTTTTAGCCACACTAAAGAGTGTGGAATGTGGTACTGTTAACACAGTTTTAGCCACACTAAAAAGTGTGGAATGTGTTACTGTTAACACAGTTTTAGCCACACTAAAGAGTGTGGAATGTGTTACTGTTAACACAGATTTAGCCACACTAAAGAGTGTGGAATGTGTTACTGTTGACACAGTTTTAGCCACACTAAAGAGTGGGAATGTGGTACTGTTAACACAGTTCTAGTCACACTAAAGAGTGTGGAATGTGGTACTGTTAACACAGTTTTAGCCACAGTAAAGAGTGTGGAATGTGGTACTGTTAACACAGTTCTAGTCACACTAAAGAGTGTGGAATGTGGTACTGTTAACACAGTTTTAGTCACACTAAGGAGATTGGAAAGTGCTACTGTTAACACAGTTCTAGTCACACTAAAGAGTGGGGAATGTGGTACTGTTAACACAGTTTTAGTCACACTAAAGAGTGTGGAATATGGTACTGTTAACACAGTTCTAGTCACACTAAAGAGTGTGAAATGTAGTACTGTTAACACAGTTCTAGTCACACTAAGGAGAATGGAACGTGCTACTGTTAACACAGTTTTAGCCACACTAAGGAGTGTGGAATGTGGTACTGTTAACACAGTTCTAGTCACACTAAAAAGTATGGAGTTGGTACTGTTAACACAGTTCTAGTCACACTAAATAGTGTGGAATGTGGTACTGTTAACACAGTTTTAGCTACACTAAGGAGTGTGGAATGTGGTACTGTTAACACAGTTCTAGTCACACTAACGAGTATGGAGTTGGTACTGCTAACACAGTTCTAGTCACACTAACGAGTATGGAGTTGGTACTGTTAACACAGTTTTAGCCACACTAAAGAGTGTGGAATGTGGTACTGTTAACACAGTTTTAGTCACACTAAAGAGTATGGAATGTGGTACTGTTAACACAGTTTTAGCCACAGGAAAGAGTGTGGAATGTGGTACTGTTAACACAGTTCTAGTCACACTAAAGAGTATAGAAAGTGGTACTGTTAACACAGTTCTAGTCACACTAAAGAGTGTGGAATGTGGTACTGTTAACACAGTTTTATCGACACTAAAGAGTGTGGAATGTGCTACTGTTAACACAGTTCTAGTCACACAAAAGAGTGTGAAATGTGGTACTGCTAACACAGTTTTAGCCACACTAAAGAGTGTGGAATGTGGTACTGCTAACACAGTTCTAGTCACAGTAAAGAGTGTGGAATGTGGTACTGTTAACACAGTTTTAGCTACACTAAAGAGTGTGGAATGTGGTACTGTTAACACAGTTCTAGTCACACTAAAGAGTGTGGTATTTGGTACTGTTAACACTGTTTTAGCGACACTAAAGAGTGTGGAATGTGGTACTGTTAACACAGTTTTAGCCACACTAAAGAGTGTGGAATGTGGTACTGTTAACACAGTTCTAGTCACACTAAAGAGTGTGGAATGTGGTACTGTTAACACAGTTTTAGCCACACTAAAGAGTGTGGAATGTGGTACTGTTAACACAGTTTTAGCCACACTAATGAGTGTGGAATGTGGTACTGTTAACACAGTTCTAGTCACACTAAAGAGTGTGGAATGTGGTACTGTTAACACAGTTTTAGCCACAGTAAAGAGTGTGGAATGTGGTACTGTTAACACAGTTCTAGTCACACTAAAGAGTGTGGAATGTGGTACTGTTAACACAGTTTTAGTCACACTAAGGAGAATGGAAAGTGCTACTGTTAACACAGTTCTAGTCACACTAAAGAGTGTGGAATGTGGTACTGTTAACACAGTTTTAGTCACACTAAAGAGTGTGGAATATGGTACTGTTAACACAGTTTTAGCCACACTAAAGAGTGTGGAATGTGGTACTGTTAACACAGTTCTAGTCACACTAAAGAGTGTGGAATGTGGTACTGTTAACACAGTTTTAGCCACACTAAAGAGTGTGGAATGTGGTACTGTTAACACAGTTCTAGTCACACTAAAGAGTGTGGAATATGGTACTGTTAACACAGTTTTAGCCACACTAAAGAGTGTGGAATGTGGTACTGTTAACACAGTTTTAGTCACACTAAAGAGTATGGAATGTGGTACTGTTAACACAGTTTTAGCCACAGTAAAGAGTGTGGAATGTGGTACTGTTAACACAGTTTTAGCCACACTAAAGAGTGTGGAATGTGGTACTGTTAACACAGTTCTAGTCACACTAAAGAGTGTGGTATGTGGTACTGTTAACACTGTTTTAGCGACACTAAAGAGTAGGAATGTGGTACTGTTAACACAGTTTTAGCCACACTAAAGAGTGTGGAATGTGGTACTGTTAACACAGTTCTAGTCACACTAAAGAGTGTGGAATGTGGTACTGTTAACACAGTTTTAGCCACAGTAAAGAGTGTGGAATGTGGTACTGTTAACACAGTTCTAGTCACACTAAAGAGTGTGGAATGTGGTACTGTTAACACAGTTTTAGTCACACTAAGGAGAATGGAAAGTGCTACTGTTAACACAGTTCTAGTCACACTAAAGAGTGTGGAATGTGGTACTGTTAACACAGTTTTAGTCACACTAAAGAGTGTGGAATATGGTACTGTTAACACAGTTCTAGTCACACTAAAGAGTGTGAAATGTAGTACTGTTAACACAGTTCTAGTCACACTAAGGAGAATGGAACGTGCTACTGTTAACACAGTTTTAGCCACACTAAGGAGTGTGGAATGTGGTACTGTTAACACAGTTCTAGTCACACTAAAAAGTATGGAGTTGGTACTGTTAACACAGTTCTAGTCACACTAAACAGTGTGGAGTTGGTACTGCTAACACAGTTCTAGTCACACTAAACAGTGTGGAATGTGGTACTGTTAACACAGTTTTAGCTACACTAAAGAGTGTGGAATGTGGTACTGTTAACACAGTTCTAGTCACACTAACGAGTATGGAGTTGGTACTGCTAACACAGTTCTAGTCACACTAACGAGTATGGAGTTGGTACTGTTAACACAGTTTTAGCCACACTAAAGAGTGTGGAATGTGGTACTGTTAACACAGTTTTAGCGACACTAAAGAGTAGGAATGTGGTACTGTTAACACAGTTTTAGCCACACTACAGAGTGTGGAATGTGGTACTGTTAACACAGTTCTAGTCACACTAAAGAGTGTGGAATGTGGTACTGTTAACACAGTTTTAGCCACACTAAAGAGTGTGGAATGTGGTACTGTTAACACAGTTTTAGCCACACTAAAGAGTGTGGAATGTGGTACTGTTAACACAGTTCTAGTCACACTAAAGAGTATGGAATGTGGTACTGTTAACACAGTTCTAGCGACACTAAAGAGTATCAAATGTGGTACTGTTGACATAATTTTAACCACATTAAAAGTTATTATTCGGGATATAAAAAATGTTTGTTGTAAAGTGCTATCTAACTCCAAATTAATGTTCTAATTTCAACATCATCTTGTGTAACCGAAAAGTCAAACATCTGATGTATACATAGCAGTCATAAATTTTAAACTGATGAGCAGAGAGAAGACTCCTAGTCATTGTCATATCTGCCACGAGAAGTTTGTACAGATATTTGAATCGAATAATGTGTTTGACTGTCTCTTCTTTTTTTTTTAACGCAATTCCACTTGAGAGTGCGGAAAGTGCTCAATGGTATCGCTTCTCGAATCCTTGATCTTACGATACGCAGCTGTAGTCCAATTGTAATTCATTTTGTTTTTTATCCTAGGGGTGTAAATGCGAAGCTTTAGACATGGACAACACACACTGTATGTGAGAAAAAAAGATTCGACAAGTGTGAAAGTAGTGAATTAATATTACCCTAAAATAATGAATATTTTGGAAAACATGTTCTTACGAATTATTAATCATTATCACTCTAAGCAATACCGGATTAACGCATAGGCCCGAGCTTAGAGCGCCATCTACCCAAATAATAATAATGAAAAGATTCGTAAAACTTGCAGAATAGAGGCAATGGTGAGTTATTATTACTTCCCAATATTAAGTGTGCCTAGGGCCCCGTTCAACCTTAAACCGCCCCTGCTCCTAGGACTGCCTCTACAATATACACCTGGTAATCATCTTTGTAAAGACCAAATGTGATTAAAATTCGTTCCTTTAGAACAGAAGCATTGCAATTCTGGAATTGAGGCTTAGAGTTTCTACCAATCTTCTATTTTACTTTACCTCTTGGTAACTTTATTATCTGCGCTGATAATAGTAATATTTTATTCACAAAGTGAATTAAAACTTATATTATATAGTGTAGCTAGTTGAGTAGTGTCTAGTATAGACCCAAAGATAACACCAGCCAAATATTAACGTTGATTGGTTGGAATTAAGCAAAAAAACTACACAATAGGCTATCAGTGCTCTGTCCACCACGGGATCGGAACCTGGTTTGTAGTAGTGTGAGTACACAAACACACTGCTGTGCCACTGTGGGACGGGGGGAGGGAAATCAATGACACAAACAGTTATTGTATTATATACCAGAGGGTAATTTTTAATCTCCACAATACAAATATTCTTACAAAATTGGTCTAGCATGGCCAGCTGGTTAAGTCATTCGACTCGTAATCTGAGGGTCGAGGGTTCGATTCCCCGTCACACTAAAATACGATCGTCCTTTCAGCAGTGGGGGCGTTATAATGTTACGATCAAACCCACTGTTCGTTGATAAAAGAGAAGCCCATGAGTTGACGGTGGGTTGTAATGACTAGCTGTCTTCCTTATAGTCCAGTGGATCCCAATCAGGGGTGCGAGATAACATTTCAGTTTTTTTTTTGTTTATATTAAGGGTACTGTCCTATATATTCAAAAATTACTGTGAGGGGTGCGAGAACATATTAAAATTTTTTAAGGGTGAGTGGCATAAAAATGGTTAGGAACCACTGCTCTACTCTTACACTGCTAAATTAGGGACGGTTAGCGAAGATAACCCTCGTGTAGCTTGGCGCGCAAAACAAACTCCACGGATGTTACTTAGTTACTGGAGAACTTTTTGTAACACGTCAACTCAACAGGTATCATACGTTAACTAGACTACTTTTTGTGACACGTCAACTCTACAGGTATCATACGTTAACTAGACTACTTTTTGTGACACGTCAACTCTACAGGTATCATACGTTAACAAGACAACTTTTTGTAACACGTCAACTCTACAGGTATCATACGTTAACTAGACAACTTTTTGTAACACGTCAACTCTACAGGTATCATACGTTAACAAGACAACTTTTTGTAACACGTCAACTCTACAGGTATCATACGTTAACAAGACAACTTTTTTGTAACACGTCAACTCTACAGACATCATACGTTAACTAGACAACTTTTTGTAACACGTCAACTCTACAGGTATCATACGTTAACAAGACAACTTTTTGTAACACGTCAACTCTACAGATATCATACGTTAACTAGACAAGTTTTTGTAACACGTCATCTCTACAGATATCATACGTTAACTTGACAACTTTTTGTAACACGTCAACTCTACAGATATTATACGTCAACTTGACAACTTTTTGTAACATGTCAACTCTACAGGTATCATACGTTAACTAGACAACTTTTTGTAACACGTCAACTCTACAGATATCATACGTTAACTAGACAAGTTTTTGTAACACGTCATCTCTACAGATATCATACGTTAACTTGACAACTTTTGTAACACGTCAACTCTACAGATATTATACGTTAACTTGACAACTTTTTGTAACATGTCAACTCTACAGGTATCATACGTTAACTAGACAACTTTTTGTAACACGTCAACTCTACAGGTATCATACGTTAACAAGACAACTTTTTGTAACCCGTCAACTCTACAGGTATCATACGTTAACTAGACTACTTTTTGTAACACATCAACTCTACAGGTATCATACGTTAACTAGACTACTTTTTGTAACACATCAACTCTACAGGTATCATACGTTAACTAGACTACTTTTTGTAACACGTCAACTCTACAGATATCATACGTTAACAAGACAACTTTTTGTAACACGTCAACTCTACAGGTATCATACGTTAACTTGACAACGTTTTGTAACACGTCATCTCTACAGATATCATACGTTAACTAGACAACTTTTTGTAACACGTCAACTCTACAGATATCATACATTAACAAGACAACTTTTTGTAACACGTCAACTCTACAGGTATCATACGTTAACAAGACAACTTTTTGTGACACGTCAACTCTACAGGTATCATACGTTAACAAGACAACTTTTTGTAACCCGTCAACTCTACAGGTATCATACGTTAACTAGACTACTTTTTGTAACACATCAACTCTACAGGTATCATACGTTAACTTGACAACTTTTTGTAACACGTCAACTCTACAGGTATCATACGTTAACTAGACAACTTTTTGTAACACGTCAACTCTACAGATATCATACGTTAACTAGACAACTTTTTTGTAACACGTCAACTCTACAGATATCATACGTTAACAAGACAACTTTTGTAACACGTCAACTCTACAGATATCATACGTTAACTAGACAACTACAGGTATCATACGTTTTTTGTAACATGTCAACTCTACAGGTATCATACGTTAACTAGACAACTTTTTGTAACACGTCAACTCTACAGGTATCATACGTTAACAAGACAACTTTTTGTAACCCGTCAACTCTACAGGTATTATACGTTAACTAGACTATCTTTTGTAACACATCAACTCTACAGGTATCATACGTTAACTTGACAACTTTTTGTAACACGTCAACTCTACAGGTATCATACGTTAACTAGACTACTTTTTGTAACACGTCAACTCTACAGGTATTATACGTTAACAAGACAACTCTTTGTAACCCGTCATCTCTACAGATATTATACGTTAACTTGACAACTTTTTGTAACATGTCAACTCTACAGGTATCATACGTTAACTAGACTACTTTTTGTAACACGTCAACTCTACAGGTATCATACGTTAACAAGACAACTTTTTGTAACCCGTCAACTCTACAGGTATCATACGTTAACTAGACTACTTTTTGTAACACATCAACTCTACAGGTATCATACGTTAACTAGACTACTTTTTGTAACACATCAACTCTACAGGTATCATACGTTAACTAGACTACTTTTTGTAACACGTCAACTCTACAGGTATCATACGTTAACTAGACAACTTTTTGTAACACGTCAACTCTACAGATATCATACGTTAACAAGACAACTTTTTGTAACACGTCAACTCTACAGGTATCATACGTTAACAAGACAACTTTTTGTAACACGTCAACTCTACAGATATCATACGTTAACTAGACAACTTTTTGTAACACGTCAACTCTACAGGTATCATACGTTAACAAGACAACTTTTGTAACACGTCAACTCTACAGATATCATACGTTAACTAGACAACGTTAACTTTTTTGTAACACGTCATCTCTACAGATATCATACGTTAACTTGACAACTTTTTGTAACACGTCAACTCTACAGATATTATACGTTAACTTGACAACTTTTTGTAACATGTCAACTCTACAGGTATCATACGTTAACTAGACAACTTTTTGTAACACGTCAACTCTACAGATATCATACGTTAACTAGACAAGTTTTTGTAACACGTCATCTCTACAGATATCATACGTTAACTTGACAACTTTTTGTAACACGTCAACTCTACAGATATTATACGTTAACTTGACAACTTTTTGTAACATGTCAACTCTACAGGTATCATACGTTAACTAGACAACTTTTTGTAACACGTCAACTCTACAGGTATCATACGTTAACAAGACAACTTTTTGTAACCCGTCAACTCTACAGGTATCATACGTTAACTAGACTACTTTTTGTAACACATCAACTCTACAGGTATCATACGTTAACTAGACTACTTTTTGTAACACGTCAACTCTACAGGTATCATACGTTAACTTGACAACGTTTTGTAACACGTCAACTCTACAGGTATCATACGTTAACAAGACAACTTTTTGTAACACGTCAACTCTACAGGTATCATACGTTAACTTGACAACGTTTTGTAACACGTCAACTCTACAGGTATCATACGTTAACTAGACAACTTTTTTGTAACACGTCAACTCTACAGGTATCATACGTTAACAAGACAACTTTTGTAACACGTCAACTCTACAGGTATCATACGTTAACTAGACAACTTTTTGTAACACGTCAACTCTACAGGTATCATACGTTAACTTAGACAACTTTTGTAACACGTCAACTCTACAGGTATCATACGTTAACTAGACAACTTTTTGTAACACGTCAACTCTACAGGTATCATACGTTAACAAGACAACTTTTTGTAACACGTCAACTCTACAGGTATCATACGTTAACAAGACAACTTTTTGTAACACGTCAACTCTACAGATATCATACGTTAACTAGACAACTTTTTGTAACACGTCAACTCTACAGGTATCATACGTTAACAAGACAACTTTTTGTAACACGTCAACTCTACAGATATCATACGTTAACTAGACAAGTTTTTGTAACACGTCATCTCTACAGATATCATACGTTAACTTGACAACTTTTTGTAACACGTCAACTCTACAGATATTATACGTTAACTTGACAACTTTTTGTAACACGTCAACTCTACAGGTATCATACGTTAACTAGACAACTTTTTGTAACACGTCAACTCTACAGGTATCATACGTTAACAAGACAACTTTTTGTAACACGTCAACTCTACAGGTATCATACGTTAACTAGACTACTTTTGTAACACGTCAACTCTACAGGTATCATACGTTAACTTGACAACTTTTGTAACACGTCAACTCTACAGGTATCATACGTTAACTAGACAACTTTTTGTAACACGTCAACTCTACAGGTATCATACGTTAACAAGACAACTTTTTGTAACACGTCAACTCTACAGATATCATACGTTAACTTGACAACTTTTTGTAACACGTCAACTCTACAGGTATCATACGTTAACTAGACAACTTTTTGTAACACGTCAACTCTACAGATATCATACGTTAACAAGACAACTTTTTTGTAACACGTCAACTCTACAGATATCATACGTTAACAAGACAACTACAGATATCATTTTTGTAACACGTCAACTCTACAGATATCATACGTTAACTTGACAACTTTTTGTAACACGTCAACTCTACAGATATTATACGTTAACTTGACAACTTTTTTGTAACATGTCAACTCTACAGGTATCATACGTTAACTAGACAACTTTTGTAACACGTCAACTCTACAGGTATCATACGTTAACAAGACAACTTTTTGTAACCCGTCAACTCTACAGGTATCATACGTTAACTAGACTACTTTTTGTAACACATCAACTCTACAGGTATCATACGTTAACTAGACTACTTTTTGTAACACATCAACTCTACAGGTATCATACGTTAACTAGACTACTTTTTTGTAACACGTCAACTCTACAGATATCATACGTTAACAAGACAACTTTTGTAACACGTCAACTCTACAGATATCATACGTTAACTTGACAACTTTTTGTAACACGTCAACTCTACAGATATCATACGTTAACTAGACAACTTTTTGTAACACGTCAACTCTACAGATATCATACGTTAACAAGACAACTTTTTGTAACACGTCAACTCTACAGGTATCATACGTTAACAAGACAACTTTTTGTAACACGTCAACTCTACAGGTATCATACGTTAACAAGACAACTTTTTGTAACCCGTCAACTCTACAGGTATCATACGTTAACTAGACTACTTTTTGTAACACATCAACTCTACAGGTATCATACGTTAACTTGACAACTTTTTGTAACACGTCAACTCTACAGGTATCATACGTTAACTAGACAACTTTTTGTAACACGTCAACTCTACAGATATCATACGTTAACAAGACAACTTTTTGTAACACGTCAACTCTACAGGTATCATACGTTAACTAGACAACTTTTTGTAACACGTCAACTCTACAGATATCATACGTTAACTAGACTACTTTTTGTAACACGTCAACTCTACAGGTATCATACGTTAACAAGACAACTTTTTGTAACACGTCAACTCTACAGATATCATACGTTAACTAGACAAGTTTTTGTAACACGTCAACTCTACAGATATCATACGTTAACTTGACAACGTTTTGTAACACGTCAACTCTACAGATATTATACGTTAACTTGACAACTTTTTGTAACATGTCAACTCTACAGGTATCATACGTTAACTAGACAACTTTTTGTAACACGTCAACTCTACAGGTATCATACGTTAACAAGACAACTTTTTGTAACCCGTCAACTCTACAGGTATTATACGTTAACTAGACTACCTTTTGTAACACATCAACTCTACAGGTATCATACGTTAACTTGACAACTTTTTGTAACACGTCAACTCTACAGGTATCATACGTTAACTAGACTACTTTTTGTAACACGTCAACTCTACAGGTATTATACGTTAACAAGACAACTTTTTGTAACACGTCAACTCTACAGATATTATACGTTAACTTGACAACTTTTTGTAACATGTCAACTCTACAGGTATCATACGTTAACTAGACTACTTTTTGTAACACGTCAACTCTACAGGTATCATACGTTAACAAGACAACTTTTTGTAACCCGTCAACTCTACAGGTATCATACGTTAACTAGACTACTTTTTGTAACACATCAACTCTACAGGTATCATACGTTAACTAGACTACTTTTTGTAACACATCAACTCTACAGGTATCATACGTTAACTAGACTACTTTTTGTAACACGTCAACTCTACAGGTATCATACGTTAACTAGACAACTTTTTGTAACACGTCAACTCTACAGATATCATACGTTAACAAGACAACTTTTTGTAACACGTCAACTCTACAGGTATCATACGTTAACAAGACAACTTTTTGTAACACGTCAACTCTACAGATATCATACGTTAACTAGACAACTTTTTGTAACACGTCAACTCTACAGGTATCATACGTTAACAAGACAACTTTTTGTAACACGTCAACTCTACAGATATCATACGTTAACTAGACAAGTTTTTGTAACACGTCATCTCTACAGATATCATACGTTAACTTGACAACTTTTTGTAACACGTCAACTCTACAGATATTATACGTTAACTTGACAACTTTTTTGTAACATGTCAACTCTACAGGTATCATACGTTAACTAGACAACTTTTTGTAACACGTCAACTCTACAGATATCATACGTTAACTAGACAAGTTTTTGTAACACGTCATCTCTACAGATATCATACGTTAACTTGACAACTTTTTGTAACACGTCAACTCTACAGATATTATACGTTAACTTGACAACTTTTTGTAACATGTCAACTCTACAGGTATCATACGTTAACTAGACAACTTTTCGTAACACGTCAACTCTACAGGTATCATACGTTAACAAGACAACTTTTTGTAACCCGTCAACTCTACAGGTATCATACGTTAACTAGACTACTTTTTGTAACACATCAACTCTACAGGTATCATACGTTAACTAGACTACTTTTTGTAACACGTCAACTCTACAGGTATCATACGTTAACTTGACAACGTTTTGTAACACATCAACTCTACAGGTATCATACGTTAACAAGACAACTTTTTGTAACACGTCAACTCTACAGGTATCATACGTTAACTTGACAACGTTTTGTAACACGTCATCTCTACAGATATCATACGTTAACTAGACAACTTTTTGTAACACGTCAACTCTACAGATATCATACGTTAACAAGACAACTTTTTGTAACACGTCAACTCTACAGGTATCATACGTTAACAAGACAACTTTTTGTAACACGTCAACTCTACAGGTATCATACGTTAACAAGACAACTTTTTGTAACCCGTCAACTCTACAGGTATCATACGTTAACTAGACTACTTTTTGTAACACATCAACTCTACAGGTATCATACGTTAACTTGACAACTTTTTGTAACACGTCAACTCTACAGGTATCATACGTTAACTAGACAACTTTTTGTAACACGTCAACTCTACAGATATCATACGTTAACAAGACAACTTTTTGTAACACGTCAACTCTACAGGTATCATACGTTAACAAGACAACTTTTTGTAACACGTCAACTCTACAGATATCATACGTTAACTAGACAACTTTTGTAACACGTCAACTCTACAGGTATCATACGTTAACTAGACAACTTTTTGTAACTACAGGTATCATACGTCAACTCTACAGGTATCATACGTTAACTAGACTACCTTTTGTAACACATCAACTCTACAGGTATCATACGTTAACTTGACAACTTTTTGTAACACGTCAACTCTACAGGTATCATACGTTAACTAGACTACTTTTTGTAACACGTCAACTCTACAGGTATCATACGTTAACAAGACAACTTTTTGTAACCCGTCATCTCTACAGATATTATACGTTAACTTGACAACTTTTTGTAACATGTCAACTCTACAGGTATCATACGTTAACTAGACTACTTTTTGTAACACGTCAACTCTACAGGTATCATACGTTAACAAGACAACTTTTTGTAACCCGTCAACTCTACAGGTATCATACGTTAACTAGACTACTTTTTGTAACACATCAACTCTACAGGTATCATACGTTAACTAGACTACTTTTTGTAACACGTCAACTCTACAGGTATCATACGTTAACTAGACTACTTTTTGTAACACGTCAACTCTACAGATATCATACGTTAACAAGACAACTTTTTGTAACACGTCAACTCTACAGGTATCATACGTTAACTTGACAACTTTTTGTAACACGTCAACTCTACAGATATCATACGTTAACTAGACAACTTTTTGTAACACGTCAACTCTACAGGTATCATACGTTAACAAGACAACTTTTTGTAACCCGTCAACTCTACGTTCATACGTTAACTAGACAACTTTTTTGTAACACGTCAACTCTACAGGTATCATACGTTAACTAGACAACTTTTTGTAACACGTCAACTCTACAGGTATCATACGTTAACAAGACAACTTTTTGTAACCCGTCAACTCTACAGGTATCATACGTTAACTAGACTACTTTTTGTAACACATCAACTCTACAGGTATCATACGTTAACTAGACTACTTTTTGTAACACATCAACTCTACAGGTATCATACGTTAACTAGACTACTTTTTGTAACACGTCAACTCTACAGATATCATACGTTAACAAGACAACTTTTTGTAACACGTCAACTCTACAGGTATCATACGTTAACTTGACAACGTTTTGTAACACGTCAACTCTACAGATATCATACGTTAACTAGACAACTTTTTGTAACACGTCAACTCTACAGATATCATACGTTAACAAGACAACTTTTTGTAACACGTCAACTCTACAGGTATCATACGTTAACAAGACAACTTTTTGTGACACGTCAACTCTACAGGTATCATACGTTAACAAGACAACTTTTTGTAACCCGTCAACTCTACAGGTATCATACGTTAACTAGACTACTTTTTGTAACACATCAACTCTACAGGTATCATACGTTAACTTGACAACTTTTTGTAACACGTCAACTCTACAGGTATCATACGTTAACTAGACAACTTTTGTAACACGTCAACTCTACAGATATCATACGTTAACAAGACAACTTTTTGTAACACGTCAACTCTACAGGTATCATACGTTAACTAGACAACTTTTTGTAACACGTCAACTCTACAGATATCATACGTTAACTAGACTACTTTTTGTAACACGTCAACTCTACAGGTATCATACGTTAACAAGACAACTTTTTGTAACACGTCAACTCTACAGATATCATACGTTAACTAGACAAGTTTTTGTAACACGTCAACTCTACAGATATCATACGTTAACTTGACAACGTTTTGTAACACGTCAACTCTACAGATATTATACGTTAACTTGACAACTTTTTGTAACATGTCAACTCTACAGGTATCATACGTTAACTAGACAACTTTTTGTAACACGTCAACTCTACAGGTATCATACGTTAACAAGACAACTTTTTGTAACCCGTCAACTCTACAGGTATTATACGTTAACTAGACTACCTTTTGTAACACATCAACTCTACAGGTATCATACGTTAACTTGACAACTTTTTGTAACACGTCAACTCTACAGGTATCATACGTTAACTAGACTACTTTTTGTAACACGTCAACTCTACAGGTATTATACGTTAACAAGACAACTTTTTGTAACACGTCAACTCTACAGATATTATACGTTAACTTGACAACTTTTTGTAACATGTCAACTCTACAGGTATCATACGTTAACTAGACTACTTTTTGTAACACGTCAACTCTACAGGTATCATACGTTAACAAGACAACTTTTTGTAACCCGTCAACTCTACAGGTATCATACGTTAACTAGACTACTTTTTGTAACACATCAACTCTACAGGTATCATACGTTAACTAGACTACTTTTTGTAACACATCAACTCTACAGGTATCATACGTTAACTAGACTACTTTTTGTAACACGTCAACTCTACAGGTATCATACGTTAACTAGACAACTTTTTGTAACACGTCAACTCTACAGATATCATACGTTAACAAGACAACTTTTTTGTAACACTCAACTCTACCAGGTATCATACGTTAACAAGACAACTTTTGTAACACGTCAACTCTACAGATATCATACGTTAACTAGACAACTTTTTGTAACACGTCAACTCTACAGGTATCATACGTTAACAAGACAACTTTTTGTAACACGTCAACTCTACAGATATCATACGTTAACTAGACAAGTTTTTGTAACACGTCATCTCTACAGATATCATACGTTAACTTGACAACTTTTTGTAACACGTCAACTCTACAGATATTATACGTTAACTTGACAACTTTTTGTAACATGTCAACTCTACAGGTATCATACGTTAACTAGACAACTTTTTGTAACACGTCAACTCTACAGATATCATACGTTAACTAGACAAGTTTTTGTAACACGTCATCTCTACAGATATCATACGTTAACTTGACAACTTTTTGTAACACGTCAACTCTACAGATATTATACGTTAACTTGACAACTTTTTGTAACATGTCAACTCTACAGGTATCATACGTTAACTAGACAACTTTTCGTAACACGTCAACTCTACAGGTATCATACGTTAACAAGACAACTTTTTGTAACCCGTCAACTCTACAGGTATCATACGTTAACTAGACTACTTTTTGTAACACATCAACTCTACAGGTATCATACGTTAACTAGACTACTTTTTGTAACACGTCAACTCTACAGGTATCATACGTTAACTTGACAACGTTTTGTAACACATCAACTCTACAGGTATCATACGTTAACAAGACAACTTTTTGTAACACGTCAACTCTACAGGTATCATACGTTAACTTGACAACGTTTTGTAACACGTCATCTCTACAGATATCATACGTTAACTAGACAACTTTTTGTAACACGTCAACTCTACAGATATCATACGTTAACAAGACAACTTTTTGTAACACGTCAACTCTACAGGTATCATACGTTAACAAGACAACTTTTTGTGACACGTCAACTCTACAGGTATCATACGTTAACAAGACAACTTTTTGTAACCCGTCAACTCTACAGGTATCATACGTTAACTAGACTACTTTTTGTAACACATCAACTCTACAGGTATCATACGTTAACTTGACAACTTTTTGTAACACGTCAACTCTACAGGTATCATACGTTAACTAGACAACTTTTTGTAACACGTCAACTCTACAGATATCATACGTTAACAAGACAACTTTTTGTAACACGTCAACTCTACAGGTATCATACGTTAACAAGACAACTTTTTGTAACACGTCAACTCTACAGATATCATACGTTAACTAGACAACTTTTTGTAGCACGTCAACTCTACAGGTATCATACGTTAACAAGACAACTTTTTGTAACCCGTCAACTCTACAGGTATTATACGTTAACTAGACTACCTTTTGTAACACATCAACTCTACAGGTATCATACGTTAACTTGACAACTTTTTGTAACACGTCAACTCTACAGGTATCATACGTTAACTAGACTACTTTTTGTAACACGTCAACTCTACAGGTATTATACGTTAACAAGATAACTCTTTGTAACCCGTCATCTCTACAGATATTATACGTTAACTTGACAACTTTTTGTAACATGTCAACTCTACAGGTATCATACGTTAACTAGACTACTTTTTGTAACACGTCAACTCTACAGGTATCATACGTTAACAAGACAACTTTTTGTAACCCGTCAACTCTACAGGTATCATACGTTAACTAGACTACTTTTTGTAACACATCAACTCTACAGGTATCATACGTTAACTAGACTACTTTTTGTAACACATCAACTCTACAGGTATCATACGTTAACTAGACTACTTTTTGTAACACGTCAACTCTACAGATATCATACGTTAACAAGACAACTTTTTGTAACACGTCAACTCTACAGGTATCATACGTTAACTTGACAACGTTTTGTAACACGTCATCTCTACAGATATCATACGTTAACTAGACAACTTTTTGTAACACGTCAACTCTACAGATATCATACGTTAACAAGACAACTTTTTGTAACACGTCAACTCTACAGGTATCATACGTTAACAAGACAACTTTTTGTAACACGTCAACTCTACAGGTATCATACGTTAACAAGACAACTTTTTGTAACCCGTCAACTCTACAGGTATCATACGTTAACTAGACTACTTTTGTAACACATCAACTCTACAGGTATCATACGTTAACTAGACAACTTTTGTAACACGTCAACTCTACAGGTATCATACGTTAACTAGACAACTTTTGTAACACGTCAACTCTACAGATATCATACGTTAACAAGACAACTTTTGTAACACGTCAACTCTACAGGTATCATACGTTAACAAGACAACTTTTGTAACACGTCAACTCTACAGATATCATACGTTAACTAGACAACTTTTTGTAACACGTCAACTCTACAGGTATCATACGTTAACAAGACAACTTTTTGTAACACGTCAACTCTACAGATATCATACGTTAACTAGACAAGTTTTTGTAACACGTCAACTCTACAGATATCATACGTTAACTTGACAACTTTTTGTAACACGTCAACTCTACAGATATTATACGTTAACTTGACAACTTTTTGTAACACGTCAACTCTACAGGTATCATACGTTAACTAGACAACTTTTGTAACACGTCAACTCTACAGGTATCATACGTTAACAAGACAACTTTTGTAACCCGTCAACTCTACAGGTATCATACGTTAACTAGACTACCTTTTGTAACACATCAACTCTACAGGTATCATACGTTAACTAGACAACTTTTTTGTAACACGTCAACTCTACAGGTATCATACGTTAACTAGACTACTTTTGTAACACGTCAACTCTACAGGTATCATACGTTAACAAGACAACTTTTGTAACACGTCAACTCTACAGATATCATACGTTAACTTGACAACTTTTTGTAACATGTCAACTCTACAGGTATCATACGTTAACTAGACTACTTTTTGTAACACGTCAACTCTACAGGTATCATACGTTAACAAGACAACTTTTTGTAACCCGTCAACTCTACAGGTATCATACGTTAACTAGACTACTTTTTGTAACACATCAACTCTACAGGTATCATACGTTAACTAGACTACTTTTTGTAACACGTCAACTCTACAGGTATCATACGTTAACTAGACTACTTTTTGTAACACGTCAACTCTACAGGTATCATACGTTAACTAGACAACTTTTTGTAACACGTCAACTCTACAGATATCATACGTTAACAAGACAACTTTTTGTAACACGTCAACTCTACAGGTATCATACGTTAACAAGACAACTTTTTGTAACACGTCAACTCTACAGATATCATACGTTAACTAGACAACTTTTTGTAACACGTCAACTCTACAGGTATCATACGTTAACAAGACAACTTTTTGTAACACGTCAACTCTACAGATATCATACGTTAACTAGACAAGTTTTTGTAACACGTCAACTCTACAGATATCATACGTTAACTTGACAACTTTTGTAACACGTCAACTCTACAGATATCATACGTTAACTTGACAACTTTTGTAACACGTCAACTCTACAGGTATCATACGTTAACTAGACAACTTTTTGTAACACGTCAACTCTACAGATATCATACGTTAACTAGACAAGTTTTTGTAACACGTCATCTCTACAGATATCATACGTTAACTTGACAACTTTTTGTAACACGTCAACTCTACAGATATTATACGTTAACTTGACAACTTTTTGTAACATGTCAACTCTACAGGTATCATACGTTAACTAGACAACTTTTTGTAACACGTCAACTCTACAGGTATCATACGTTAACAAGACAACTTTTTGTAACCCGTCAACTCTACAGGTATCATACGTTAACTAGACTACTTTTGTAACACGTCAACTCTACAGGTATCATACGTTAACTAGACAACTTTTGTAACACGTCAACTCTACAGGTATCATACGTTAACTAGACAACTTTTGTAACACGTCAACTCTACAGGTATCATACGTTAACAAGACAACTTTTGTAACACGTCAACTCTACAGGTATCATACGTTAACTAGACAACTTTTGTAACACGTCAACTCTACAGGTATCATACGTTAACTAGACAACTTTTTTGTAACACGTCAACTCTACAGGTATCATACGTTAACAAGACAACTTTTGTAACACGTCAACTCTACAGGTATCATACGTTAACAAGACAACTTTTGTAACACGTCAACTCTACAGGTATCATACGTTAACAAGACAACTTTTGTAACACGTCAACTCTACAGGTATCATACGTTAACTAGACAACTTTTGTAACACGTCAACTCTACAGGTATCATACGTTAACTAGACAACTTTTGTAACACGTCAACTCTACAGGTATCATACGTTAACTAGACAACTTTTTTGTAACACGTCAACTCTACAGATATCATACGTTAACAAGACAACTTTTTGTAACACGTCAACTCTACAGGTATCATACGTTAACAAGACAACTTTTGTAACACGTCAACTCTACAGGTATCATACGTTAACTAGACAACTTTTGTAACACGTCAACTCTACAGGTATCATACGTTAACTAGACAACTTTTTGTAACACGTCAACTCTACAGGTATCATACGTTAACTAGACAACTTTTGTAACACGTCAACTCTACAGGTATCATACGTTAACTAGACAACTTTTTTGTAACACGTCAACTCTACAGGTATCATACGTTAACTAGACAACTTTTGTAACACGTCAACTCTACAGGTATCATACGTTAACAAGACAACTTTTTGTAACACGTCAACTCTACAGGTATCATACGTTAACTAGACAACTTTTTGTAACACGTCAACTCTACAGGTATCATACGTTAACTAGACAACTTTTGTAACACGTCAACTCTACAGGTATCATACGTTAACTAGACAACTTTTGTAACACGTCAACTCTACAGGTATCATACGTTAACTAGACAACTTTTTTGTAACACGTCAACTCTACAGGTATCATACGTTAACAAGACAACTTTTTTGTAACACGTCAACTCTACAGGTATCATACGTTAACAAGACAACTTTTGTAACACGTCAACTCTACAGGTATCATACGTTAACTAGACAACTTTTTGTAACACGTCAACTCTACAGGTATCATACGTTAACTAGACAACTTTTTGTAACACGTCAACTCTACAGGTATCATACGTTAACTAGACAACTTTTTTGTAACACGTCAACTCTACAGGTATCATACGTTAACTAGACAACTTTTTTGTCAACTCTACGTCAACTCTACAGGTATCATACGTTAACTAGACAACTTTTTTTTGTAACACGTCAACTCTACAGGTATCATACGTTAACTAGACAACTTTTTGTAACACGTCAACTCTACAGGTATCATACGTTAACAAGACAACTTTTGTAACACGTCAACTCTACAGGTATCATACGTTAACTAGACAACGTCAACTTTTTGTAACACGTCAACTCTACAGGTATCATACGTTAACTAGACAACTTTTTGTAACACGTCAACTCTACAGGTATCATACGTTAACTAGACAACTTTTTGTAACACGTCAACTCTACAGGTATCATACGTTAACTAGACAACTTTTGTAACACGTCAACTCTACAGGTATCATACGTTAACTAGACAACTTTTTGTAACACGTCAACTCTACAGGTATCATACGTTAACTAGACAACTTTTGTAACACGTCAACTCTACAGGTATCATACGTTAACTAGACAACTTTTTGTAACACGTCAACTCTACAGGTATCATACGTTAACAAGACAACTTTTTGTAACACGTCAACTCTACAGGTATCATACGTTAACTAGACAACATTTTGTAACACGTCAACTCTACAGGTATCATACGTTAACTAGACAACTTTTTGTAACACGTCAACTCTACAGGTATCATACGTTAACTAGACAACTTTTTGTAACACGTCAACTCTACAGGTTATCATACGTTAACATACGACAACTTTTTGTAACACGTCAACTCTACAGGTATCATACGTTAACTAGACAACTTTTTTGTAACACGTCAACTCTACAGGTATCATACGTTAACTAGACAACTTTTGTAACACGTCAACTCTACAGGTATCATACGTTAACTAGACTACTTTTTGTAACACGTCAACTCTACAGGTATCATACGTTAACTAGACAACTTTTTGTAACACGTCAACTCTACAGGTATCATACGTTAACTAGACAACTTTTTGTAACACGTCAACTCTACAGGTATCATACGTTAACTAGACAACTTTTGTAACACGTCAACTCTACAGGTATCATACGTTAACTAGACAACTTTTGTAACACGTCAACTCTACAGGTATCATACGTTAACAAGACAACTTTTGTAACACGTCAACTCTACAGGTATCATACGTTAACTAGACAACTTTTTGTAACACGTCAACTCTACAGGTATCATACGTTAACTAGACTACTTTTTGTAACACGTCAACTCTACAGGTATCATACGTTAACTAGACTACTTTTTGTAACACGTCAACTCTACAGGTATCATACGTTAACTAGACAACTTTTGTAACACGTCAACTCTACAGATATCATACGTTAACAAGACAACGTTTTTTTGTAACACGTCAACTCTACAGGTATCATACGTTAACAAGACAACTTTTGTAACACGTCAACTCTACAGATATCATACGTTAACTAGACAACTTTTTGTAACACGTCAACTCTACAGGTATCATACGTTAACAAGACAACTTTTTGTAACACGTCAACTCTACAGATATCATACGTTAACTAGACAACTTTTTGTAACACGTCAACTCTACAGGTATCATACGTTAACTAGACAACTTTTTGTAACACGTCAACTCTACAGATATCATACGTTAACTTGACAACTTTTTGTAACACGTCAACTCTACAGGTATCATACGTTAACTAGACAACTTTTTGTAACACGTCAACTCTACAGATATCATACGTTAACTAGACAACTTTTTTGTAACACGTCAACTCTACAGATATCATACGTTAACTAGACAACTTTTGTAACACGTCAACTCTACAGATATCATACGTTAACTTGACAACTTTTTGTAACACGTCAACTCTACAGGTATCATACGTTAACTAGACAACTTTTTGTAACACGTCAACTCTACAGGTATCATACGTTAACAAGACAACTTTTTGTAACACGTCAACTCTACAGGTATCATACGTTAACTAGACAACTTTTTGTAACACGTCAACTCTACAGGTATCATACGTTAACTAGACAACTTTTGTAACACGTCAACTCTACAGGTATCATACGTTAACTAGACAACTTTTGTAACACGTCAACTCTACAGGTATCATACGTTAACAAGACAACTTTTGTAACACGTCAACTCTACAGGTATCATACGTTAACTAGACAACTTTTTGTAACACGTCAACTCTACAGGTATCATACGTTAACTAGACTTTTTGTAAGACTTTTTGTAACACGTCAACTCTACAGGTATCATACGTTAACTAGACAACTTTTTGTAACACGTCAACTCTACAGGTATCATACGTTAACAAGACAACTTTTTGTAACACGTCAACTCTACAGGTATCATACGTTAACAAGACAACTTTTTGTAACACGTCAACTCTACAGGTATCATACGTTAACTAGACAACTTTTGTAACACGTCAACTCTACAGGTATCATACGTTAACTAGACAACTTTTGTAACACGTCAACTCTACAGGTATCATACGTTAACTAGACAACTTTTGTAACACGTCAACTCTACAGGTATCATACGTTAACTAGACAACTTTTTGTAACACGTCAACTCTACAGGTATCATACGTTAACAAGACAACTTTTGTAACACGTCAACTCTACAGGTATATCATACGTTAACTAGACAACTTTTGTAACACGTCAACTCTACAGGTATCATACGTTAACTAGACAACTTTTGTAACACGTCAACTCTACAGGTATCATACGTTAACTAGACAACTTTTGTAACACGTCAACTCTACAGGTATCATACGTTAACTAGACAACTTTTTGTAACACGTCAACTCTACAGGTATCATACGTTAACAAGACAACTTTTTGTAACACGTCAACTCTACAGGTATCATACGTTAACTAGACAACTTTTTGTAACACGTCAACTCTACAGGTATCATACGTTAACAAGACAACTTTTTGTAACACGTCAACTCTACAGGTATCATACGTTAACGTTAAGACAACTTTTGTAACACGTCAACTCTACAGGTATCATACGTTAACTAGACAACTTTTGTAACACGTCAACTCTACAGGTATCATACGTTAACAAGACAACTTTTGTAACACGTCAACTCTACAGGTATCATACGTTAACTAGACAACTTTTTGTAACACGTCAACTCTACAGGTATCATACGTTAACTAGACAACTTTTTTGTAACACGTCAACTCTACAGGTATCATACGTTAGACAACTCTTTTTGTAACACGTCAACTCTACAGGTATCATACGTTAACTAGACAACTTTTTGTAACACGTCAACTCTACAGGTATCATACGTTAACTAGACAACTTTTTGTAACACGTCAACTCTACAGGTATCATACGTTAACTAGACAACTTTTTGTAACACGTCAACTCTACAGGTATCATACTTTTGTAACACGTCAACTACAGGTATCATACGTTAACTAGACAACTTTTTGTAACACGTCAACTCTACAGGTATCATACGTTAACTAGACAACTTTTGTAACACGTCAACTCTACAGGTATCATACGTTAACAAGACAACTTTTTTGTAACACGTCAACTCTACAGGTATCATACGTTAACTAGACAACTTTTGTAACACGTCAACTCTACAGGTATCATACGTTAACAAGACAACTTTTTGTAACACGTCAACTCTACAGGTATCATACGTTAACTAGACAACTTTTGTAACACGTCAACTCTACAGGTATCATACGTTAACAAGACAACGTCAACTCTTTTGTAACACGTCAACTCTACAGGTATCATACGTTAACAAGACAACTTTTTTGTAACACGTCAACTCTACAGGTATCATACGTTAACTAGACAACTTTTTGTAACACGTCAACTCTACAGGTATCATACGTTAACTAGACAACTTTTGTAACACGTCAACTCTACAGGTATCATACGTTAACAAGACAACTTTTGTAACACGTCAACTCTACAGGTATCATACGTTAACAAGACAACTTTTGTAACACGTCAACTCTACAGGTATCATACGTTAACTAGACAACGTTTTTTTGTAACACGTCAACTCTACAGGTATCATACGTTAACTAGACAACTTTTTGTAACACGTCAACTCTACAGGTATCATACGTTAACTAGACGTCAACTCTTATCATACGTTAACAAGACAACTTTTGTAACACGTCAACTCTACAGGTATCATACGTTAACTAGACAACTTTTTTGTAACACGTCAACTCTACAGGTATCATACGTTAACTAGACAACTTTTGTAACACGTCAACTCTACAGGTATCATACGTTAACTAGACAACTTTTGTAACACGTCAACTCTACAGGTATCATACGTTAACTAGACAACTTTTTTGTAACACGTCAACTCTACAGGTATCATACGTTAACTAGACAACTTTTGTAACACGTCAACTCTACAGGTATCATACGTTAACTAGACAACTTTTTGTAACACGTCAACTCTACAGGTATCATACGTTAACTAGACAACTTTTGTAACACGTCAACTCTACAGGTATCATACGTTAACAAGACAACTTTTGTAACACGTCAACTCTACAGGTATCATACGTTAACTAGACAACTTTTGTAACACGTCAACTCTACAGGTATCATACGTTAACTAGACAACTTTTTGTAACGTTAACTAGTCAACTCTACAGGTATCATACGTTAACTAGACAACTTTTTTGTAACACGTCAACTCTACAGGTATCATACGTTAACAAGACAACTTTTTGTAACACGTCAACTCTACAGGTATCATACGTTAACTAGACAACTTTTTGTAACACGTCAACTCTACAGGTATCATACGTTAACTAGACAACTTTTGTAACACGTCAACTCTACAGGTATCATACGTTAACTAGACAACTTTTGTAACACGTCAACTCTACAGGTATCATACGTTAACAAGACAACTTTTTGTAACACGTCAACTCTACAGGTATCATACGTTAACTAGACAACTTTTTGTAACACGTCAACTCTACAGGTATCATACGTTAACTAGACAACTTTTTGTAACACGTCAACTCTACAGGTATCATACTAGACAACTTTTTGTAACACGTCAACTCTACAGGTACATACGTTAACTAGACAACTTTTGTAACACGTCAACTCTACATACGTTAACAAGACAACTTTTGTAACACGTCAACTCTACAGGTATCATACGTTAACTAGACAACTTTTGTAACACGTCAACTCTACAGGTATCATACGTTAACTAGACTACTTTTTGTAACACGTCAACTCTACAGGTATCATACGTTAACAAGACAACTTTTGTAACACGTCAACTCTACAGGTATCATACTACGTTAACAACTTTTGTAACACGTCAACTCTACAGGTATCATACGTTAACTAGACAACTTTTTGTAACACGTCAACTCTACAGGTATCATACGTTAACTAGACAACTTTTTGTAACACGTCAACTCTACAGGTATCATACGTTAACAAGACAACTTTTTGTAACACGTCAACTCTACAGATATCATACGTTAACTAGACAACTTTTGTAACACGTCAACTCTACAGGTATCATACGTTAACAAGACAACTTTTGTAACACGTCAACTCTACAGATATCATACGTTAACTAGACAACTTTTTGTAACACGTCAACTCTACAGGTATCATACGTTAACAAGACAACTTTTTGTAACACGTCAACTCTACAGATATCATACGTTAACTAGACAACTTTTTGTAACACGTCAACTCTACAGGTATCATACGTTAACTAGACAACTTTTTGTAACACGTCAACTCTACAGGTATCATACGTTAACAAGACAACTTTTGTAACACGTCAACTCTACAGGTATCATACGTTAACTAGACAACTTTTGTAACACGTCAACTCTACAGGTATCATACGTTAACTAGACAACTTTTTGTAACACGTCAACTCTACAGGTATCATACGTTAACTAGACAACTTTTTGTAACACGTCAACTCTACAGGTATCATACGTTAACTAGACAACTTTTTGTGACACGTCAACTCTACAGGTATCATACGTTAACTAGACAACTTTTTGTAACACGTCAACTCTACAGATATCATACGTTAACTAGACAACTTTTTGTAACACGTCAACTCTACAGGTATCATACGTTAACAAGACAACTTTTTGTAACACGTCAACTCTACAGGTATCATACGTTAACTAGACAACTTTTGTAACACGTCAACTCTACAGGTATCATACGTTAACTAGACAACTTTTTGTAACACGTCAACTCTACAGGTATCATACGTTAACAAGACAACTTTTTGTAACACGTCAACTCTACAGGTATCATACGTTAACTAGACAACTTTTTGTAACACGTCAACTCTACAGGTATCATACGTTAACAAGACAACTTTTTGTAACACGTCAACTCTACAGATATCATACGTTAACAAGACAACTTTTTGTAACACGTCAACTCTACAGATATCATACGTTAACAAGACAACTTTTTGTAACACGTCAACTCTACAGGTATCATACGTTAACAAGACAACTTTTGTGACACGTCAACTCTACAGGTATCATACGTTAACTAGACAACTTTTTGTAACCCGTCAACTCTACAGGTATCATACGTTAACTAGACAACTTTTGTAACACGTCAACTCTACAGGTATCATACGTTAACTAGACAACTTTTGTAACACGTCAACTCTACAGGTATCATACGTTAACTAGACAACTTTTGTAACACGTCAACTCTACAGATATCATACGTTAACTAGACAACTTTTTGTAACACGTCAACTCTACAGGTATCATACGTTAACAAGACAACTTTTTGTAACACGTCAACTCTACAGATATCATACGTTAACTAGACAACTTTTTGTAACACGTCAACTCTACAGGTATCATACGTTAACTAGACAACTTTTTGTTTCTACAGATATCATACGTTAACTAGACAACTTTTTGTAACACGTCAACTCTACAGGTATCATACGTTAACTAGACAACTTTTTGTAACACGTCAACTCTACAGGTATCATACGTTAACTAGACAACTTTTTGTAACACGTCAACTCTACAGGTATCATACGTTAACTAGACAACTTTTTGTAACACGTCAACTCTACAGATATCATACGTTAACAAGACAACTTTTTGTAACACGTCAACTCTACAGGTATCATACGTTAACTAGACTACATTTTGTAACACGTCAACTCTACAGGTATCATACGTTAACTAGACAACTTTTTGTAACACGTCAACTCAACAGATATCATACGTTAACTAGACAACTTTTTGTAACATGTCAACTCTACAGGTATCATACGTTAACTTGACAACTTTTTGTAACACGTCAACTGTACAGATATCATACGTTAACTAGACAACTTTTTGTAACACGTCAACTCTACAGATATCATGCGTTAACTAGACAACGTTTTGTAACACGTCAACTCTACAGATATTATACGTTAACTCGACAGCCTTTTGAAGCAAATCAGTTCGCCATTTATTGCGTAGACAAACCCTATCAGCTGATTTTAGCCGACCATTAATTAAGTTAAACACTAGATTTACCCAAGTCTGTTAATTTCAACGTCGTGCCTACTCGGTCAAGACTCGTGGTTGGTGACAACTTTGGCAGTCTTATGATATTAACGTGAACCTGCACAGCAATGTCGATGGTTATACGTGGCCTTATTCCCAGAATACCCCAGGAGAGAAATATTTATAAGGTTAGGAATAGAACGCATTTGTTGTTAAGTGTTTTAAACACGATACGACTTCTGTGGAGAGAAAATCTGGTTTGAAACTTGTCAAAATGTGGAAGGTTTATGCCAGTATATGTGGAATCATTGCTGTGGTAACTGTATTTGTTAGCGGTGAGTTTACGAAGTGTCATTATACATTGTTAAGGAATACATACTATATTGTTAAATTACTTCTGTAGCATAGATACCTTATTTTAAACCTTGGCGTTACCATGAGACGGTCTTTCTGCTGACCTAATTCTAAGAATTCTAGTGTAACGCTTTTCAAATGTTTGGAGTAATAATATATAAGTTTAAATGAATAATTCAATAGTTCAAAATCTGAGCATATCGTGCTCGTTTTTTGTTTATCCTTTTTTTTAGGCGGGCTTCCCTAGTTAACAAAATTAAAAAATAAGGCTTAGCAGCCAGTCCTCAGTCAAATATTAAAACATATCGAAACTTTTGTTATATTTATTGTCGGTAGTTTTACTTGGGTTATTACTACAATTTATTGATACTGGACGGTTGTAGGAATATGAAATTATTGAGACTGTGGAATTGTTCAGGAACAACTGTGTTGAGGTGATAGTTCTTATAATGGACTTAGGCTCTTTAGAAACGACTATGTTTGTCTTGCTGCTTGTGAAGGTGCGTCGGTCATGTGGTTTTTATTAACACACAGAACGAACTGTCTAACTTTCATGTATTATGTTAACGAGTTACTTCATAAACTTATTTCTTATGATTATTACAGGTCAACGCAGCCTCGTGAGTCAAGAATGTCTCATCTGTTTGTGCGAGGTAAGTTTGCTGACATTACGTGTTAACACAGCGTTGAATGAGTAAATTGTATAATTGTTTGGTTTTTGTTTGTTTCCTATAAACGGAAGAATTTGTCTAAGAAAGTCGCAAAGTCCTTCTAACTCTGAATATTACTTACACTTGTGCAATCAAATTCATGCCAATACTCATATATATATATATATATACTTCCCACTAGATGGCGCCAATATGAGTAATTATGAAGCGACTTTTTATTATTATTTCTGAATGACTTGGCTAACTCTGAATATTACTTACACTTGTGCAATCAAATTCATGCCAATACTCATATATATATATATATATACTTCCCACTAGATGGCGCCAATATGAGTAATTATGAAGCGACTTTTTATTATTATTTCTGAATGACTTGGCCTCATTTTTGTCGACGTCTGCGTAGTAGTTGTAAGATTGTTTTACACTCTCACGAAATCTTATTCGGCCCTATAATTACAACTCTGTAGTAAAAATAAACAAATTACAGCATGAAACAACACGCTGGTATTGTTTTTTCCGTGCTCAAATAATTGTAATTATTTGTCTAGTTATTCTTTTAATTAAATTAACATATTTATTTATGTGTTGTTGTTGTTTTCTAGGCCAGTTCCGGGTGTGACTTTTCTGCACAGTGCCACAGTAGCGAAGATGGTAACTATTTTTGCGGCGCATATATGATTACCTACGCTTATTGGAAAGAAGGTGGAAGTCCCGGGTACGATCCCAGCAACCCTCACGGTTAGTACCTTGTTAGTAAAACGTGTGCGCACCAGTTTAAGAATATATCAGTAATTATTAATAACCATCACTTCAGTGCATTACAAGTATCTATATAACCACAATCTTTTTATTCTTCGGGTGTTTCTATCAGCGATAACCACCATGAAAATTATCTACTTATCAAAGGAGCAGATTGAAAGATCTTAAGAGAGTTAGTAGTAACGTATTACGCAGAATATTTTATTTAAAATTTAAATGTTTGTCGATTTATTGTATTATTTTAACAGATTTTTATAATTGCAAGTTTCATCTGTTTCTCATTGTTGTTCAATAGATTTCGAGGTGTGTCTTAAGGACAGGAAATGTGCAGAAGAAGCTGTGGTAGGCTACATGGAAAAGTGGAAGAATGACTGTGATAATGATGGAAAGATTACGTGTAAAGATTTCGCCCGTATTCATAAAGCTGGACCTATAGGTTGTAACACTACGTGGGTCTTAAATACGGACTACTGGGATGTTTTCAAAAAATGCTTTTCTAAATGACCTGTCATCTATCGGCAGGATCTTGAAGCTAAATAAATTTTTCTTAAAATGATGAAAATAAACTAATTGCATTTTGTTTCTTTCGTTTTTTTGTAATTTTTCTTTCAGTTATGTTAAAATAAACGCTTTAAGTAAAACTCAAATTAAAATGATATATGTTCTCTTATATTTTTCATGTTGGGCTATTTTAAGAAATTCTTACAAAAAAAAATGTCAATATAGGCTGTCTATTATCCGTATAACCAATAATATTTTATTCTATCGTCAGGCTAAAAACTATTTCAAAAAGTATAAAACAGTCATTTTTAAGTGTCTCTAATAGATCAGTTTATGTCACGTGAATACATACAAACGATCAATCAGCTTTGTATTTTCCAGTTTTTTATGGATGTTTTATTACTCACATATAACAGAAGCAACTATTCATGTCTTAAGATAACATTTTATTAATCATGAACTTGCATAACTTTCGTCCAGAGGACGGCAGCTCCAGTTAGTACATATAAAACATGTATTTAATTGTTTTGACGTATCATACTCGCCCTTCGCCCTCCACTAGTACAGCGGTAAGTATATGGATTTACAACGCAAAATCAGGGGTTCCATTCCCCTCGATGAGCTCAGCAGATAGTCTGATGCTAAAAAAGAAAACACACACTCCATATTTGCCTGTAGCTAACAGCTACAACGGATATAGGAAACTCGTGTTTTTTTTCTCCCGAGGCCTTATAAAAACTGTACCTGGGGCTTAGAGTAACAAAAACTCACCAATTGGATACGTGTAGCCGACAAGGTCATCTAATACGTCACGACATATTGAGATTATTTTGCTATATTTATTCTGTGTTTTTAAGCGTATGAGCTCACTTCCTAAATGGTGTGATTTGAATGTTCGTTTCTTTGGTAAGCTGTTTTATATATATATATATATATATGTATGTAAAAGGTAGTGCAATCTAAGTGGTTCTCCTATCTATTGAACACCATATTAAAGTATTCTGTTTACTTACCACGTATTACTTATCAGGAATACTGATAGAATATAAATGGTAATAAAGTTTGTAGTATTATAATCTCGTTTTTTATTCTGGCTTTTAATATTTTTTGTATTTTGTTTCCGACTATAGTTGATTGAGTAGTGATAATGCTATAGGTTTATGGTATATGAAATAGAACGTACGAAAATTACTCGGGTATGCCATTAAACCTTATTAAAGTCGGGTATGCCATTAAACCTAATTAAAGACGTTTGTCTGTTTGTGTTAACTTGTAGCAAAGCCACATCGGGCTATCTGCTGAGCCCACCGAGGGAAATCGAACCCCTGATTTTAGCATTGTAAATCCGAAGACATACCGCTGTACTAGGGGGGAAGGAAAGGGCTAATTAACCCTTTCGGCGCGGTTAGCGACCACAGCCGACTTGTAGGCTTAGCGCGGCAGGCGACCTTCCTTTATTCCTGTTACTCTTATGTATTGAATTTAACATAACTAGTTGGTTTTGTTTGTTTGTTTTTGAATTTCGCACAAAGCTATTCGAGGGCTATATGTGCTAGCCTTCCCTAATTTAGCAGTGTAAGACTAGCAGAAAAGCGGCTAGCCAGTGTTTTAAAAAGTCCAGGTGGAGATCCTGTTGATAATTAAGGGATTAAGTTTAATATTCTGGATTACTGAGGAAAGATAGTTCGCGTTTGTTCTCTTTTGCAAACTTACAATCGAAGCAGTTACTATATTTTAGGATTAACAAGTTTTTATTCTTTGTAGTTGAGCATAAAGCTATTCAATGATCTAAAAATCATCTCGTGAAATTATTAAAATCAAACGCTGATGTTTCGCTATATTACATATAAGACGTATATTTTACCGTTGAAGATCTATGTACTTCAGTGCCGTTAAAAACCTTCCGCTTAAAAACATTGTGTATTTTTTTACTTATAAACATATGTTCTGTTGGCCTGGCTATGGCTAAGTGGTTAGGGCGCTCGACTCGTAATTCGATGGTCGCGGGCTCGAATCCCCGTCGCACCAAACACACTGGACTTTTCAGCCGTGGAGACGTTATAATGTGACGGTCAATCCCACTATTCGTTGGTAAAAGAGTAGCCCAAGAATTGGCGGTGTGTGGTGATGGCTATCTGCCTTCCTCCTAGTCTTACACTGCTCAAATAGGGATAGCTAGCGCAGATAGCCCTCGTATAGCTTTACGCGAAATTCAAACCAAACCATGTTCTGGTTACGTTGACACGTATTTTAGTTCAGAGCTTAAGATATATATCAGTTGAATCTATTATGAACGAAATACTCAAAACAAGATACACTTACGTCAGTTTGATATATTGGTAATAGAAGGGTTATGTAAGTTCTTTATTTAAAAATAAAATAAAATTCTCAACCACAAACAAATGAACACAAGATTATTTTAGCTCATATCTTTGCAGGAATGTATAACGTAACCTTATCACATATTAAGGTACAGCATGTAAAAAGTAAAACCTTCTTGGCCATCATCACATTACCAGAATTTCTTTCACCACCAAGTAGTACATCGCATCGAGTAGTAATACTTTTACGTGCTCCGTATTTGTTGTAAAATACAAAGCTACATAATAGCCTATAGTGCTGTTTACTACGGGTATCGAAACCAGATTTATAGCGTTATGAGCCAGCCTACAGACCTGCCGCTGAGCCACAGGGATTGTCAGTGTAAACAGTTGATTTTCCCGCCCTACAATAAATGGTTACAATCGCCAACTTTCTATTCAAAACCAATTTGGGGTCCCAGTAATGATTCACTGGGTTTAAATGCGTTGTTAGTGGTATATGAGTGATTTATATGTACAGTCATGTGAAAAAAGTTAGGACACTCCTATGAAAGCCTGTGTATTTTTGTGACATTTTTGGATATATAGATATTTAATCTCAATTTCAACAATATTGAGAGATTATAGAAATATAACTAAACAATTAAAACTGAAGAAAAGACTTTTCAAGATCTTCTGTAAATGTAATTCTACAAAAATGCATATTCTAACTGAGGAAAAAGTTAGGACACCCCCACATTTATTCCCACTTAAAATGGCTCTACTTGCACACACGTGTATCACACCAGGTGCACATGATTAGAAGATCGTTACTCAGCATTTTGAATGAGGCTTGCCCCATTTAAACCTCAGATATTTAGTTTGGTGCGCTCCTGACTGTTGAAGTGAGAGTGAGCACCATAGTGAGAGCAAAAGAGCTGTCTGAGGCCTTCAAAAAGAAAATTGTAGCAGTTTATGAGTCTGGTAAGGGATTTAAAAAGATCCCGAAAGATTTTGAAACCAGCCATTCCACTGTCCGGAAAATAGTCAACAAGTGGAGGGCTTTCAAAACAACTGCCAACATGCCCAAGTCTGGTCGTCTAAGCAAGTTCACCCGAGAGCAAACCGCAAGATGCTAAAAGAGGTCTACAAACACCCTAACATGTCATCAATAGGCTCTGGCTAATGTTGATGTGAAAGTGCATGCCTCTATAATCAGAAAGAGACTGCACAAGTTTAACTTGCATGGAAGGTGGTGCAAGAAGGAAACCTTTGCTTTCTGTGAGAAACATCAAGGCCAGACTGAAGTTTGCCAGAGAGAATGTAGACAAAGACCAGGACTTCTGGAATAATGTTCTTTGGACAGATGAGTCAAAATTGAATTATTTGGACACCAGAACAGAGGACATGTTTGGCGTAAACCAAATACAGCATTCCAGGAAAAGAACCTCATACCAACTGTGAAGCATGGAAGTGGAAGTGTCATGGTTTGGAGCTGCTTTGCTGCAGCAGGACCTGGACAGCTCACAATCATAGAATCCACCATTAATTCTACTGTGTATCAGAGGGTTCTTGAGAAATATGTGAGACCATTTGTGAGAAAATAAAAGCTGAAGCGGAACTGGACTCTGCAACAAGACAATGACCCGAAACATACTAGTAAATCCACCAAGGACTGGATGAAAAGTAAGAAATGGAGAGTCCTGGAATGGCCGAGTCAAAGCCCAGATCTTAATCCAATTGAGATGCTGTGGGGTGACTTGAAACGGGCTGTACATGCAAGAAACCCCTCAAACATCTCACAGCTGACAGAATTCTGCATTGAGAAGTGAGGAAAACTTTCTTCAGACCGATGTCAGAGACTGGTAGATGGCTACAAGAAGCGTCTCACTGCAGTTATTTCAGCCAAAGGGGGTAACACTAGCTATTAGGGGGTAAGGTGCCCTAACTTTTTCCTCAGTTAGAATATGCATTTTTGTAGAATTACATTTACAGAAGATCTTGAAAAGTCTTTTCTTCAGTTTTAATTATTTAGTTATATTCCTATAATCTCTCAGTATTGTTAAAATTGAGATTAAATATCTATATATCCATAAATGTCACACAAATACACAAGCTTTCATAGGGTGTCCTAACTTTTTCACATGACTGTACCTGTAAACAACTAAGTTATGGACCAACAAATAACTTCAACACATAAAAAGTGTAGAAAGAAAAATGTACTTAAATGACGGTGTAATGTGTAATGTGGCACCGACAAGACAACTTGTTTCGTTTTGAATTTCGTGCAAAGCTACGTAATGGCTGTCTGCACCCAAGAGTACAGGTCTTATTAATTAATTTGTTTGATTTGGTGTACGTATAATGAAAATCCGAAACCAGTTTTGTGTTTACGTGGATATTCTAAACATTAAGCACTACTGGAGCTTAATACCAGTTTTGTATTTATTTAAAGTTTATTGGTTGGGTTGAGGCGATAAACTTCATCAAGCAAACTGTTTGTTTGGTTTGAATTTCACCCAAATCCACATGAGGACTATCTGCAATAGCCGTTACAAATTTATCAGTGTAACACTAGAGGGAAGGCAGCTAGTTATCACCACCCACCACCAACTCTTGGGTTACTCTTTTGCCAACAAATAGTGGGATTGATCGTAGCTTTATTAAACCCACACGGCTGAAATGTCGGAGATTCGAACCTGCGACTTTCAGATTACAAGTCGAGCGCCCTAACCATCTGGCCATGCCGGGCCAACAAAGAGTTAAAACTAATAAAGTTTTTAATCGGATTGAAAGAGTTACAGTGAAAACTGCCTTAGTAACGTACTAACATACAAGACTACGTTAATACTAACTATAAGTTGTTTACCTAAACACACAAATGTACAAATATACACTCTGGAGCAAGGAGGTCACATATCTAGGAACTGCTTGACAACTCAGTAAAGGTATCGTGGCGCCCCGCGGTGTTGGTTCAGAACAGGGTTGTTTTTGTTTTGTTCTATCAGATTATATGATTGTTTGTTTGTGTGAAGTTAAGCACAAAGCTTCACAATAGACTAGCTGTGCTCTGCCCACCACTGTATCGAAACCCGGTTTCTTGAGTTGTAAGTCCGCAGACATGCTCCTCTGACACTAGTGATTTTGTGTTTTTTATGTTTGGTTGTTTGTTTAAAATACAGTCCTTAAAACAGGTATGCTATGTTTTCTTTGTTTCAGTTAAACGCGTGTGTGTTTTCGTATAACAAAGACACAACGGGCTGTCTGCTCTGTCCACCGAGGGTAATCTAACCCCTTATTTTAGCGTTGTAAATCCGAAGACTTACCGCTGTTGCAGCGGGGCACGTTCTAGTTAAGATATGATAAAAATGGTATTTTTGAAAAACAAGTTCCGTAAATTTGGTTTCCAATTTTATCCAAGATTTTTTTTTCTCATATCGAGTTCCGAGCAATTATTCTAAAAGCAAAAACTTCAATATTAAGTTTACCATTAATTTCTGAAATCATGGCGTAATGGTTCACACTTGGAGAATTGTTTGTTTGTTTGTTTGTTTGTTTTGGAATTTCGCACAAAGCTACTCGAGGGCTATCTGTGCTAGCCGTCCCTAATTTTGCAGTGTAAGACTAGAGGGAAGGCAGCTAGTCATCACCACCCACCGCCAACTCTTGGGCTACTCTTTTACCAACGAATAGTGGGATTGACCGTCACATAATAACGGCTGAAAGGGCGAGCATGTTTGGCGCGACGGGGATGTGAACACGCGACCCTCGGATTACGAGTCGCACGCCTTAACGCGCTTGGCCATACCGGGCCCACACTTGGAGAAAACTTGCCATTAAACATAAAATTCTTCCCGACTTCAAATTCGCCCAACAAGCCGACCCTAAATTAAAACCGTTACATATGTAGAATCACACAATATCAACGACTTTTATACGTAGGAGAAACAGAAAGAAAATTATATTAACTAAACATTCGATTCCCCTCGGTGGACTCAGTAGATAGCCCGATGTGGCTTTGTTATAAGAAAACACACGCATACATTAACTGAACATACAAAAACATCGCCATGTTTACTAATATAATTAGTCCGTAAACCACAGTATATCTATACAAAACACTATAATTTTAAACAAATCGGCGCACATCACCAAACGACAAATCAGGGGAACCATCTTAATTGAAAAAACAAACATAAGAAATATCCCTAATCTAGGAAAACACCCCGGGGTGCTAAGATGTCTTTACTAAGTTGTTGAGCAACTTCCGGTCATACGACCTTTTTGCGAGCATGTTTGTTGTGATGGTGATTCGAACCAGCGATCCTCGGATTGCGAGTCAAGTGCCTTAACCCACCTGGCCATGCCGGGGATTTCTGAAACAAAATTTTTGATGACGAGAAACCCACTTGAAATAAAAATATATATCTCAGAACGGCTGGTATGGGTGTTAACACTTTTACTAATAAGGCGAGAACAACGTTTCGACCTTCCAATAAAGCAATTAAAAATGAGCATTTTTGTAGTCTACGTTCCACAGTCCGTGCATTCGCGCGTGTACATTGTTAAGACGAAGATGACCTCGGAAGGTCTGAAAGAAAACTTGCACAGCATTACCACGTATTACGATTTCAAACAGACCCGTCACACCCGATATGCTCACCCTTTCAGCGGGCAGTACCACGTCTTTATTCCCAGTGTCGTATTGGTAATAACTCTAACCCATATTCACACTACGCAAATTTATGTTGATGCTTGAAATACGTTGAATTCTATTATAATAAAATAACTTTTTAACCTTACAGCATTTCATCTAACACGGATACCAGTTTAGATAAGTAACTTGTAATTGTTAATTTACAACGTTTTTTTACTGACTGAATCCGTTATTTTAACACTGCCCCCCGCTAGTACAGCGGTATGTATCCGGATTTACAACGCTAAAATCAGGGGTTCGATTCCCCTCGGTGGGCTGAGCAGATAGCCCTTTGTGGCTTTGATATACGAAAAACACACACACAATATTTTTAGCACAGATAGCCCTCGAGTAGCTTTGTGCGAAATTCCAAATCAAACAAACATCTTTTAACACTAGACTGTTGTAAATACTTGAAATGTTACTTAAAAAATCCCAAAACACCGCGAAGTCGATAAAGAAACGAAGTTCGTAGTTTAACATCTTCTAGGCCTTGTAGCCACGCCAGCGATTTGATATCTTTGTATGTGTGTGAAAAAAAAATATTGGGAAAAATTATATGTTCTGAAACAACACGGAATTTTTCGATATTTTATGCCAGATGGCTTAATTACACAAATTATTAACAGCTGACACTTGAGTTAATCTACTGTGTTCCTGTTGGAGTCTTATTCAGGTGATACCAAGGTTCAAACGAACGGTGGATAGATATGATGGAAAAATAACGTGATAGTGTAGATAGGTGTCAGTATTATGGAAGAGGTCACGTGGTTAGTAGATAGAAGAACGTACTGTGAAATTGACGCTGAGAACAGTCACTTGGAGAAGTAACACGTTCATAGAAAATCAAACAGTTAAAAAACAATAACGCAATTAAAATTGAGCATTTTTAAAGTCAACATTCCACAGTCCATATATTCATATGTGTTCATTGTTTGCGACCTTTAACATGGCAATGAAGGATAAGTAATGTAATATCATAACATTCATAATGACTTGATGTTTGTATTAAAGATGTTTATGTATAAAGAGGGCTTCACTAAACCGTTCAAAATATCTGTTAATTTTACGTGTATGTTCATATCAACTATAACAATCTTCTGCTTGTTTTGTCCTTGAAGAAATTACACTGCACAACAATTGTTTTGAAAAGTTTTGCTTCCTGTAAAATTTTTGCTGATTTTGACAGGTACCTGGTGAGTATGCACAAATATGGTTTTGGTTTTGCTTCATTACGTAGGAACTCTGAAAATTAGACAGTTAACTGTTTACTGGCAATAACGTATTTAATTGCATTTATGTTTCTAATACACTATTAAGTTCAACATAATTAAAAGTGTTTTGCTCCTGATTTTCGTTTGTATTCAATGTCCGGTGCATCACGTTGCAGTGTCCAACAGTAGTCAGCAAGCATTGACGGATTCCAGTTGCCCTGATATCGTTTTTCCGTTGTAGCAATGTCCTGGTGAAACCAAGATTTCGATGAAACGGTATGTGATGGGCAAATTTGGATGTGATTTTCATGATCAGCAGCCAAAAATCTATAAGGAACACCCAACAGTGTTGAAGAAGCAAAAACTTTGTTGTGCAGTGTAATTGGATATTTTATTTTTGTTCTAAACGAATTTTTCTTCCATTTTGAAGAATATTCGTCGTGCATCGCATTTTAAGTCGTGGAATTAATAATAATCAAATATATTTAATAATTTTTGAAGTATTCCAGAGTTATACGCATATTAAAGCTATGCACGTGCCAAAATTAAATACATTTCTCGTTTCCAAGGGTGACGAATCCAGAAAATGTTGGTTACGAAGATCTTTGTTTTATCAGCTGCTCTGCTACTGCATGTTCCAGATACGATAGGAACACCACTTCTGTCGAGAATACGCCGTAAGTTAACGTTTGTAACCGTTACTTGCAAGTTTTATATTCAAGTACGCTTTTATATATGTAAGTTTTATATTCGTCGTTTAATATTCCTCTATTGGCCAAGCGTGTTAAAGCGTGCGACTCGTAATCTGAGGGTCGCACGTTCGCATCCCCGTCGCACCAATTATGCTCGTCATTTCAGCCGTGGGGGCGTTATAATGTGACGGTCAATCCCACTATTCACTGGTAAAAGAGTAGCCCAAGATTTGCTGCCTTCCCTCTAGTCTTATCACTGCTAAATTAGGGACGGCTATCTTAGATAGCCCTCGAGTAGCTTTGCCCGAAATTCAAACAAACAAAAGAGTTCCTTTATTTTGAAAATGTATTGAATACTGACATTACTATTCCATTAACAAAATAGGCCCTCTCTCCAGACGAAAGTTTACATAAAAATATAAATAAATACATCCGTTAACTGCCCGCTTTACCTATTCGACAATAAAACAGCCCTATTAAATGATAAACTTTGCATTACGTTAAAACCATGGGTGTCCGCAGTATTTTTTTCCATGATTGTTGACTTCTTTGTACAGGGTGTTCGGAAAGCACTGTGCAATTTTTTTTGTTAATAAATATATAAGTGCACAGTGACTTTCCGAACACCCTATATAATGTAGGATTATGGATAAAAAATAATTAAAGTCCAAGAAGTGATGCCACTAAACGTGCTTCAAAGTTTCAGCTGCTTATGCAAGTTGGGATGAGGTATAAATGTTTTGCCAAATTTCGTCATTTAGTTTAGAGGGTTGGACAATGTCTTGTGGAGGCAGTTCTTGTGACCGAATGTCCTCGTCAACGGTTCAGAATTTGGGGAGGATTTCACTCGAACCTTTAGATTCTTTCTTTTAGCCATTTAACCCACTTGCACCTGTAAAATGTTTTATGGGTTAAAAATCTAACTTCACCCCTACCTGAAACATAAAGCTGTTGAAGTTCCAAGCTTAACCGTTTATTAAAAGTTTTTGAGGCCCTCGGTGGGTCACCGGTAATTTCTAGGGACGGACTGGTATAAAAGAACCACCCTGGGTGATGTCACATGATGGTTGCTGTTTAAGGCTTTAAGCAATTCAAATCTAACATACATTTCTAATAATGTGTCAAATGCACCGGCCCAGTGTACTAGTCCATCCTTGGCTAACTTTACGGACTTACAATACTAAACTCTGGGTCTTTATTTTTCCCGCCTTGGGCAGAGCATAGATAACCCATTGTACAGTTTTGCTCCAAAAACAATAGCAAAAGGTATGTACAACCTCCCCAGTCCGGGGCATTTCGGTAGCACGCACTTCTCACTCGTAGATATTATGGCATATCTTACTCAATCGCTAGCCTTCCATACTGGATGAAAGGCAATTAATCAACGCCGTCCGCCGCCAACTCTTAGGTTACTCTAGTCAGAATGAATAGTGCTCATAGGCAGGAACTCTAGAGCGCGATTTGTTTTTGGAAGTAGCGAGACTCGAACATCGGCTCCTAATTCCGGCACGCTAACTACTAGGCCACAAATAGCCTACAATAATAATTTTTCCAACAATATATCTTACGCAATGCTAGGTATTTGAATAATATATGTTTCACAGCCCCAAGCATTCCAATAGTTTGCTACTCGACCCTAGGTATTCCAATATTATATCTTAAGCAATACTAAGTATTCCAATAATATGTTTCAAAATGATATTGTCTGTACATTAATGTATCGCGAATATGATTTATTTGTATAAGTTTTAAAGTTCTGGACATCACAATCTTAAATGATACAAATGTTTTCAGAGTATTAGTCCGCCGTTAATTATATCACTTTTTTTTGAATAAATAATGAACTACTTTTTGTGCACTAGGATATCTTGGGCTAGAGTCTGATATGGACGCCCCAAGCGTATTTCTGACCGTATCGTCTTTGGCATCAACGAGCTTTATGGGAAAGATCACCTATCGTCAACTCGAGCTCAATTGGCACAGCGTACCCTCAGAAGTTTTGTCTGACCAGTCCACATGGGTGGGGTTGTTCGACCACGACCCAGAAAAGGGCATCGATGATGCGCTGGAAAAAGTGTACACAAGCGAACACGGGGAAGACCATTACGAGACAAAGGTCAGTTACCATCGACCCAATTTCTTGTCAGAGAACCTAACGGATGCTTGCCAGGGATACTGGATTGGTCTCATTTATAAAGATCGACTTCTCGCCAGTAACTGCATACGCGGCAGGCCTAACTGGATGTACGAGATGCGTGACGTCATCGGAGACGAAACTCTACTAAGTGTAATGCTTCCTGGTACTCATAACTCCGGAAGTCACCAAGAGTACGACTCAATCAAAGATCACATCATCTCTCGCTACCAAATCTGCCAGGACGAAGACATATGGAACCAGCTGGTCTATGGCATTAGATTCATTGACCTGAGAATCGGTTGGTCTAAGTTGTTTAACAGCAGTGAGGAATACTGGATTTACCACGATTCCTTCCGCAGCCAACCTTCTCTGCGAGAAGTTCTTGAGCAGATTCGTCAGTTCCTGGATGCCACAAACGAAATACTGGTCGTTGATTTCCACCGATTCACTTCTGGATTCGGAGGAAGACTTGCAGATGAGCGTCACCAGAAGGTGATGACAATGATCGTTGAGGAACTAGGAGAGTACATGTTGCCTCTATCCTCAGGTCCAAGCACCACACTAAACGACATGTGGAGGAGTAATAAGCGTGTTCTAGTGGGTTACAGTGCACCACAACGAGTTGAAAGCAATCTTTTGTTCCAGTCAGTATCCCATCTATGGGCGAATAAAGACACAGTGGAAGGTCTAGAAGATTACCTGAACAACGGAGTGTGCAAGTATAGATACAACTTTCTTTGGGCAGCCATGGCGTCACTCACACCTGAGACTATAGGGACAATTTTAAACAGATACGGAGGCCTCCGCCAGATGGCGCAGGATGTCAATGGTCCTGTTACTAAATGGTTTCGGGAGCGGTGGTGGCATTGTGCTAACATTGTGGCTACAGACTTTTTCTTGGGGAATAATTTAATCGAAGTCTCTATTGAATCTAATAGAAAACGATATGCATAGTTGATTAAATTAGTGTTAAATAAATACAGTTTTAAAAACAGAAACAAGCAGGCAAACACACTCATTGTACAAAGAAACAGTAAAAATAAAACAATTTACTACCAGAACAAAATCACTGAGAAAGAAAAATTAAAACAAAGAACGCAAATAAAGTAATGAGGTATTAGTGTTACTGATAAGGCATGGTTAAGAAGTTAGGGCATTCGACTCACAGCCTGAGGGTCGATGGCTCGAATCCCAGTTTCCAAAACATGCTCGCCCTTTAGACAGTGAGAGCGTTATAACGTTACGGTCAATCTAACTATTCGTTTTTTTTTCTAAATATCCCAAAATTTAGCAGTGGGTGGTGAGACATAGCTTCCTTCCCTCTAGTCTTTCACCACTAAATAAGGGTTTGGTTTGAATTTCGCGCAAAGCTACACGAGGGCTATCTGCTCTAGCCGTCCCTAATTGAGCAGTGTAAGACTTGAGAGTAGTCAGCTAGTCATCACCACCTCCGGCCAACTCTTGGACTACTCTTTTACCAACGAATAGTTGAACTGACCGTCACAGTGTAACGACCCCTCTGCTGAAAGGGCGAGCATGTTTGGTGTGACGGGGATACGAAATCGCAACCCTTGGATTATGAGTCGAGTGTGTTATCCACCTGGCCATGCCGGGTGTTAAATAAGGGACGACAAGCATAGATAGTCCTCGTGTAGCTTTTGCGCGAAATTCAAACGATGACTGATAATGAAAGCTAAATAAAACAAGCGTGAAGCAGGTGGTGAGATATTAGTATTTATTTATGTATTTGAAGAGACCATTCAGAATGATTTATAATACGTCTAAGACCTCTGGTGATTCATGGATTTGGGTTTAACATTAGAATAAATCACATTCTATAACCATAACTATTAATGTATTACAATTATATTCGTATATATTTTTGTCCAGTCCACTTGTTTGTTTGTTTTGGAATTTCGCACAAAGCTACTCGAGGGCTATCTGTGCTAGCCGTCCCTAATTTAGTAGTGCAAGACTACAGGGAAGGCAGCTAGTCATCACCACTCACCGCCAACTCTTGGGCTACTCTTTTACCAATGAATAGTGGGATTAACTGTCACATTATAATGCCCCCACGGCTAAAAGGGCGAGCATGTTTGTTGCGACTCGGGCGCGAACTCGCGACCCTCAGATTACGAAGCGCACGCCTTAACGCGCTAGGCCATGCCGGGCCCTTCTAGTCCACACAAAGTAAAATGTTGTTTATAAAATCAGAAAACGTAAGGAACACGGACAGCAGGAGGAAAGCTCTTGTTGACACTTTCTACGCCACACAAAGTACGTTCACACACAAACAGAGATAGACTGATAAAGACGTAAAAATCTTTTTGGCACTTTCCATTCCACAAGAGAGAATGACAGCACTAAAAGTGCTCTAACTCTTTATCAGTGAAAGCTCGTTAACCAATCACAGGGTGACATCTGTTGTCGAATGTGTTAACTACTTTTTAAACACTGTTTGCAAAATACTATCCCCTCATACAACCCTGTGCAAATTAATTGAAACAAGACGGAAAATTACGATTTTTTTCAGTTTTTTGTGTTTTATTTCTGAGAATCCAATAATTATTCACAAATTAATACATGATATGACCACCTTTATTTTTCAGATCATTAATCCGCTTTGGCATCGAGTCCACAAGTTGACTGCAATCTTTACTAATATTTGGATCGCGGTACCACACCTCAATTATGGCCTCAATTAGCTTATCTTTCGTAGTATAGTCTTTTCCCCGAAGTCTTTCTTTACAAATTGCCTAAAGATTTTCAATAGGATTTAAGTCCGGAGAGTTTCCAGCCAGTCCAGCACCTTCATTCTCGTTGTAGTAATAAAATTCTTCACAAGTGTCGATGTGTGGCGCGCAGCCAGATCTTGCTGAAAAATGCCAGATCTATCTGAAAATCTCTTTTTCAATTCTGGAACGACTCTTCTCTACAAAACTTCGATGTACTGTGGTCCTCGCATCATACCTTCTACGATATGTATGCCTCCGACGCCATAGTAGCTGAAAAAGCCACAAAACATCTTCAAGGGATGTTTTACGAACTGATTGATGTGAGATTCTCGAAGTTTCTCACCTGGAGATCTGCGAACATGCAGACTTTTTTGACCCTGTACGAAGAAATAAGTCTCGTCACTGAATAATACCTTCCTCCATTGTTCTTGCATCCAGTTCTTGTATTTCAGACCCCATTGATACAGTTTTTTCTTCATTGAGTTGGTAAGAAGTTGTTTTTTGACTGGTCTCCTTGCCTTTCTAACGCAGTTTCGAATGACGTAACACCCCTCAAAATTTCGTCATATATCCCAAGGAAATCAGCGGGTCCAGCAAGCCTACACCAGCCGCCATGCTGAAAATGTTGTAAAATGACCATTTGTTTCAATTAATTTGCACAATGGTGTATGTTTTATCGATTCGTAGTGTAGTGAAATATGAATTTTTGGAAGTGTTATCCAAAACAACTCACAGTGGAGTATCGTTATCCTAAAAAATAGTTACTAACCTACAATACCTATTTAACAATGAAAATCATTGCAAAGTGCTATTAATTCCAAGGACTATAACAGTTAATAACATTCAGTCGACAATGAAAATCAACAATCTAGAACAACCAATGAAATAGTCTGTCTCATAAAGAGAAGTAAAATCCAATAACTAACAGCAGAAATAAGAAATAATAACGCTTCTAGCAAGAAACGCGTGTTTATAGTTATATATGATAAACACAAATATCCGAAGGATAAAGAAATTCGAAATTCACAAGGTACTTTCAGTGAAATTAGAAATAGGACCAGAAAAAAACAGCAACACATTTTAGAGATGTTGTTAGCTTGTTTACTGAATTTAACGCATTGCTACTCTAGAGCTATCTTCGTTAGCCGTCCCTTGTTTAAAAGAAAGAGACTAAAGGGAAGGCGCCTAGCAAAAAAACACCTCACCTTCAACTCTGAGGCTATTCTGTATCAGATAAAATTAAAATTGACTGTCACGTAATAACGACCCCATGGCTGGAAGGGCGAGTTTCTTACGAACTGAATGAGAAACGAAAAATTACACCACCTAGCTTGTGTGAGTGAAAAAATTAATAATTTTTAATTTAATATTAATTTAAACACAATATATCAAAGTTGTTTTAGTATAACAAAATCAACAACAACAAACATTTGTTGGATTTTGAAAACAGTATACCTTTATTGCACCAAACGAGCGTAGTCCGTAAAACTATCACTAGATGGAACTAGTAGAATTACCTATTTGTTCGTTGATGAATTTTCTTAAGATATCTTGATGTTCTTTTCTGTAAGAAACTAACATACGATGTGACTTTAATATTAATAAGTCATAAAATAAAAATGCTTACTATGATACGTAAGTACGAATTATTCTTTCTCTTAACGAATTATGCTTGAAAAACAAACAAAAACTGAAACGTTGAGAAACAGTTAAAATTCATATAAACCACTGAACAAATAAACAAACTGGAAGGAAGGCAGCTACGCATTATCCCTCACCGTCAGTTCGTGGGCTACTCTTTTACCAATGCATAGTGGCATTGAACTCGAATTATAACGCTCCCACGGCTGAAAGGGCGAGCATCTTTGGTGCAATGGGGATTTGAACTCGCCCTCCTCAGATTACGAGTCGAGTTTCTTCACCATTTGACCATGCCGGGCGTAGTATGACTGGGGAATATACATATGAGAAACAGTAGCATTTCTAGAATTTGTGGGGACGGGACAGAGCAGGGCTGTGAGAAGGGGTCACTCGTTTTTTCAATGATTAAACAAGGCTAAAATTACCTCAAAGACGGCTAATGTTTTTTAACAATCACTAACACACTGAATAAGTCTCATCTGATTGGTCATACTTCTTTCGATTCGAAACAGGCGATGTTACTGCCCCGCCCTTATAAAAAAAAAAAACATTTTCGTGACAGAGTGAGTCACGTTGTAGGGAACGTGACGGTCTATACAGTTAGCCGAATAGTGGATGGTGTTGATTCGCTACCTTCGTTTTAATCTATCACTTCAAAATTAGGGACGGATAACCCTCGAGTAGTATCTGCGTGAAATTTAGTAAACAAACTATTTATTTGTTACCTGTATATGCCAAAAGAGGGCGCTTAACTGCTCAACGATCAAACTGATCTCAAATTCTCATATTTTGTTTTTAAAAAGTAACGTTAGATAAGATGGCAACCCAAAGCAAGGAAACAGAAATAGCATATTTTAAATGCTACTCAAAATTCATACTACTTAAGAAAAATGAACATCAATTCTTATTAGAAATAAAATATATTTATTTGAAAGACGCATCCTTCCAGTAGCATATTATTTCTAAGAATTGTAGCAGTGGATAAAGGAAATTAAGTTTCGACAAAAAAAAAATCGATATTCGATAAATTAAATTAAAAAAATATAAAATTTCTCTCGCTTTACTTTTCTTCTCTCGTCAATCAGGGAAATCTAATCGTATTTTTCAAATCCCTTAAGTTCTAGCTCACACGATAATCAAATTAAAGCGCTCCAAAGTTCTCTCGCTGAATCGAGATGAAGAAAATAAGACAAAAACAGAGCATTGTGCTTTAGAAGGAAGGCACTCTTACGGACGTCTCTTGAATACTAAAGAGACAGCAGGCCTAGAAGTAAATGTCCGAGCTTCGATCCCCATTATGAATCAGTGACCTTTTAACTTTTCTATAAATTTTCTCCACGAATCGTTGATTTTGAAGTCTCCTCATTTCAGGGACCGATTGTTTATCTAATGTAGCCTTCAAATCGCTCTTTAATTACATTTCGTCTGTAATTCTAACACATCTTTATTGTGTTAGTGATATCTCACGAAGTTAAGTTGTTTTCCTCTCTCTGTTTCTCTCTTTTTGGTTTATGATTTTGGAGATTTTGAGCATTAATAATATCATGTATTATAAATGAAAAATATTCCTAGTCGTAATAATCTTTCGCATTACGCGCCACGTTTTAATACAGAATGAAGTCTTTCCTCCTGGCAACAGTATTCAATGGCTGATCTAAAGTGTTTGTATTAAGTGCTAGTGTTAGTTTTCCTTTTTAAATGTTGATTGGTCTCGTAATCTAGAAACGTTTGTAAATCCACTGATGTTTTAAGCAATCATTACACGTGTTATAATAGAACATTAAAATTACCAATGACGTCTATTTATCTACTTTTAAATTAATAGTAGAGGATAATGTTCGAATGAGTATAATAATTGTAATAATAAGGCACTAAATAGTGATAATACCAACGACATCTGGTGCAGGTTATTGTGTATAATAAATATAATAATTAGGCATTGAATAATGATAATAAGAACGACATCTGGTGTAGGTTATTGTGTATCATAGTTGTCCTGAAGGTTCATCTCCTTAGGTTGTAAGTGTCGTAAAAATATGTTCAGACAGGAATAATTTTAGATAATTTTTAAACAAGGCTAAACGTGTTTTTAATCAGTAGTTTAGGTGTAGTCTTTAAACTGCACGTGCAACGTGAGAATGTTTAATACTTATATTGTAACTTCACCTGGTGTGAGTTTTTGAACCAGCATTGGTGTCCAACATGAATGTCAGATCAGACAAAATTCATGATGCTTCCTAGTTGAAAACAGTTTTGATTCACTTTTAAGAATTGGTCACGATGAGATTATTCAAACGGTAAAGAGGACACAAAACAACTAGACCATATTCACCAATGGTCACAGACACGAGAATCGCGGGTTCGAATCCATTTCACACCAAACATGCTCGTCCTTTTAGCAAAGGGGCCTTATAATGTGACTGTCAATCCACTATTGGTTGGTAAAAGAGTAGCCCAAGAGTCGGCGGTGGGTGGCAATGACTAGCTGTCTTCCATCTAGTCTTACACTGCTAAGTTAGGGACGACTAATACGACGGCTGAATGATACGACGCACACATCGACACACCACAGGCATCCTCAGATTACAAAAGTTCATAGAAATCATAGGAAGCCTATTAATTAGTACAAACAGTTCAATATTGGTGTAATAAACTTCTCTTGAGTAATGTATTAGTTTGATTCTAGAAGTGTCATAAAATCGTTTTGTTACAACATGAACAGTTTAAATAAAGATTTAATGTGAATGAAATTCCTAAGGAACCACACAAAAATATTTGTTAAAAAAGTGACAAAAATATAGCGCCATCATTAACTTGGTTTATCATGTGACTTTTTAAGGCAGGAAAATATTGCACTGATAATAATCAACCACCTTAGGCCTAATTATTTCTGTATTGGTATCATTTGAGCATTCTACAACCTTGAGATTGTGATTCATAAACATGTATATGAGACAAACTACAGAAGGCTTTCTAGTCGGAAACTAACTATTGGGATGCGAGTCGAATCCATAAAAAATTCTGATGCTTCATCCAACCTGTAATGGTGCTATTGAAAATTCACATCAAGTCACATTACTGGTAAAATTTGTAGTAAAAGAAATAAAACACTTTCTGTAACATTAAGTGGAAGGGACTTTTAATCGCACGTTTTACTAAGTTAATGCTGATCAAAAATCTTTGTTATCTAGTGGTATAAATGTTTTGTGTTTTCCTTATAACAAAGCCACATTGGGCTATCTGCTGAGTTCACCGAGGGGAATCGAATTCCTCAATTTTAGCGTTGTAAATCCGTAGACTTACTGCTGTACCAGCGGGGGACATAAAGGTTTTGTAAGTGTAATATTATTTGTCATCTAATGATGTTCACTAACTCTACCGATATAAAAAAAAGTTCTCCAAAGTATGTACCACACAAATGTTTAATGTCACAGTGATGTGGCCTTTAACCAAAAAAGGAAATCGTAATAACAAATTCACACATATATTTTATCGCTATGCTTTCCTCGAGAAAATCGAGGTCTTTGAACTTTGTAAAATGTTCAGTCTTTTAAGATTTTTTTGGTCAAATCTTGGTAAGGAAGCCTCTAAAAGAAACTACCAGCAAACTCAGCAATTTTGAAAGCATGATTTTAGAAAATTGTATCCTATAATCGTTTCTAAATATCAAAACTCATATTCGTTCCTCACAAGATTTCTTTGTCTCATGTCATTTATTCATTACTCAGTCATTTTGTCAAACACGCCACCAAGTGGCACAACGGTATGTCTGCAGACTCACATCACTAGAGACCGAGTTTAGATACCCGTGGTGGTCAGAGCACAGCTAGCTCATTGTGTAGCTTTGTGCTTAATTCCAAGCAAACAAACAATAAAAAAGTCAAATGAATAAATTACATTAACGAAACAAATAAAATGAGGTTCGTGTAAGTTCAGCCATCTCTTCGCTCATTTCTAGATGTCTTTTCAATTTTCTTTTGTGGTAGGAAGCTAGAGATGAAATATTGAGTATACCGGAAAACACTTGATGTCGCTTTTTACAAAACGGTACTTTTATCGTGTTTCGTTTGTTTTGTGAAATTCGCGCGAAGCTACTCGAGGGCTATCTGCGCTAGCCGTCCCTAATTTAGCAGTGTAAGACTAGAGGGAAGGCAGCTAGTCATCACCACCCACCGCCAACTCTTGGGCTACTCTTTTACCAACGAATAGGATTGACCGTCACATTATAACGTCCCCACGGCAGAAAGGGAGAGCATATTTGGTGCGACTGGGATTCGAACCCACGATCCTTGGATTACGAGTCGAAAGCCTTGACACACTTGGCCATGGCCATGTTTCCATTTCACATTTTTACAAGACGAATTGTTGCGTTGTGCTTTAAACAAAGAAATTTTGATGGACATTTCAAACGTTTTTGAGCGTTAGACACGTAAAGAACCGTTTTCAAATTTTGATACCTACCGTTAACTTTTATAATCCTAACAACGTTATCCAATAACATTAAAACATTATTAAAAACACAAAGTTTGTCTAGTTGGTAAATTTGTTACAGAATTGACGTTTCTATAATTTTTAAATTAAAATTCAGTTAATTATTTTACAATATTTTAACGCCACAGTTGAACGAGTAAATTTTGTACCGAAAGTTTGCTTCAATGGTCCGTCTTTTTTTTTTTTAATTAGTGGATAACACTGTTCATGTTTTGAAACTGGCGTTCATCCAAAGGCCATTTTAATAGGTTTGAAGACGATTTCGCAATAGTAAAATACGTCTTATATCAGATATTTCCCATATTCTGGAAGTGCAGCTAGCATGATTTATGGACGATAAATGTGTTATTTTATCTTAGAATAACAATGTGGAGTAAAGAGAATAACAATGTGGAGTAAAGAGAATAACAATGTGGAGTAAAGAGAATAACAATGTGGAGTAAACAGAAAAAACAAAATGATCAAGTGTAGGTACTGTTACTTCAAGTATCTTACTTTAGTAATCAGGTTGTAATGATCCACAGCGTATGTACTGTTACTTCAAGTATCTTACTTTAGTAATCAGATTGTAATGATCCACAGTGTATGTACTGTTACTTCAAGTAACTTACTTTAGTAATCAGGTTGTAATGATCCACAGTGTATGTACTGTTACTTCAAGTATCTTACTTTAGTAATCAGATTGTAATGATCCACAGTGTATGTACTGTTACTTCAAGTAACTTAGGCCTGGCATGGCCAAGCGCGTAAGGCGTGTGACTCGTAATCCGAGGGTCGCGGGTTCGCGCCCGCGTCGCGCTAAACATGCTCGCCCTCCCAGCCGTGGGGGCGTATAATGTGACGGTCAATCCCACTATTCGTTGGTAAAAGAGTAGCCCAAGAGTTGGCGGTGGGTGGTGATGACTAGTTGCCTTCCCTCTAGTCTTACACTGCTAAATTAGGGACGGCTAGCACAGATAGCCCTCGAGTAGCTTTGTGCGAAATTCCAAAACAAACAAACATCAAGTAACTTACTTTAGTAATCAGGTTGTAATGATCCACAGTGTATGTACTGTTACTTCAAGTAACTTACTTTAGTAATCAGGTTGTAATGATCCACAGTGTATGTACTGTTACTTCAAGTATCTTACTTTAGTAATCAGGTTGTAATGATCCACAGTGTATGTACTGTTACTTCAAGTAACTTACTTTAGTAATCAGGTTGTAATGATCCACAGTGTATGTACTGTTACTTCAAGTAACTTACTTTAGTAATCAGGTTGTAATGATCCACAGTGTATGTACTGTTACTTCAAGTAACTTACTTTAGTAATCAGGTTGTAATGATCCACAGTGTATGTACTGTTACTTCAAGTATCTTACTTTAGTAATCAGGTTGTAATGATCCACAGTGTATGTACTGTTACTTCAAGTATCTTACTTTAGTAATCAGGTTGTAATGATCCACAGTGTAGGTACTGTTACTACAAGTAACTTACTTTAGTAATCAGGTTGTAATGATCCACAGTGTATGTACTGTTACTTCAAGTATCTTACTTTAGTAATCAGGTTGTAATGATCCACAGTGTAGGTACTGTTACTTCAAGTATCTTACTTTAGTAATCAGGTTGTAATGATCCACAGTGTAGGTACTGTTACTTCAAGTAACTTTAGTAATCAGGTTGTAATGATCCACAGTGTATGTACTGTTACTACAAGTATCTTACTTTAGTAATCAGGTTGTAATGTTCCACAGTGTATGTACTGTTACTACAAGTAACTTACTTTAGTAATCAGGTTGTAATGATCCACAGTGTATGTACTGTTACTACAAGTAACTTACTTTAGTAATCAGGTTGTAATGATCCACAGTGTATGTACTGTTACTTCAAGTAACTTACTTTAGTAATCAGGTTGTAATGATCCACAGTGTATGTACTGTTACTTCAAGTATCTTACTTTAGTAATCAGGTTGTAATGATCCACAGCGTATGTACTGTTACTTCAAGTATCTTACTTTAGTAATCAGGTTGTAATGATCCACAGTGTATGTACTGTTACTTCAAGTATCTTACTTTAGTAATCAGGTTGTAATGATCCACAGTGTATGCACTGTTACTTCAAGTAACTTACTTTAGTAATCAGGTTGTAATGATCCACAGTGTAGGTACTGTTACTTCAAGTATCTTACTTTAGTAATCAGGTTGTAATGATCCACAGCGTATGTACTGTTACTTCAAGTATCTTACTTTAGTAATCAGGTTGTAATGATCCACAGTGTATGTACTGTTACTTCAAGTATCTTACTTTAGTAATCAGGTTGTAATGATCCACAGTGTATGTACTGTTACTTCAAGTAACTTACTTTAGTAATCAGGTTGTAATGATCCACAGTGTATGTACTGTTACTTCAAGTATCTTACTTTAGTAATCAGGTTGTAATGATCCACAGTGTATGTACTGTTACTTCAAGTATCTTACTTTAGTAATCAGGTTGTAATGATCCGCAGTGTATGTACTGTTACTTCAAGTATCTTACTTTAGTAATCAGGTTGTAATGATCCACAGTGTATGTACTGTTACTTCAAAGTATCTGAGATAAATTTAAATGTGTTAATGACTGGTTTCAACTTTATGAATTTATTCCAGATTAGAAAGTTTGTCTAGGAGATTGTTTGTTAACTTAATGTAAAGTAAAAACTATTTGAAATCCGAATTTAGTGAGTTGTATGTACTTTGTAAAGTGTCACATTTACTCTGTTTAAAGTGCTTGATTTTATATACGATTTGTGTGGATGACAATTAAGATGTGGCTGTTATCTCATCTTCCACTTCTATAAACATCAATACTGGTAGAGATAAGGTAAATATTTTCTCCTCATTAATTGCCTTGAACGGTTTGTTTTATAAAAGCTACGTAAATAGAACGTGTGTTGTAAACTAACAAACACATTTATATGGTGTCTGAGCTTAAGACAATGTTTTTTCGATATAGTCCTTGTTAAATTATGCTTCTAATGTCAAGAAATAATTCATGTTTCAACACAAACTTACATAGATATATCTATTCAAAACACCACCAGGTTCGAAGTATTGTATCCTTTTATTTATATATTCTGATTTTGAAACAAGAAAAGATGTTTTGAATTTACTTGTAGTAGATTAACGTGTGTGTATTTATATATAGTATTGGTAGATTAACGGTTGTGTATTTATATATAATATTGGTAGATTAACGTGTGTGTATTTATATATAGTATTGGTAGATTAACGTGTGTGTATTTATATATAGTATTGGTAGATTAACGTGTGTGTATTTATATATAGTATTGGTAGATTAACGTGTGTGTATTTATATATAGTATTGGTAGATTAACGTGTGTGTATTTATATATAGTATTGGTAGATTAACGTGTGTGTATTTATATATAGTATTGGTAGTTTAACGTGTGTGTATTTATATATAGTATTGGTAGATTAACGTGTGTGTATTTATATATAGTACTGTTAGATTAACGTGTGTGTATTTATATATAGTATTGGTAGATTAACGTGTGTGTATTTATATATAGTATTGGTAGTTTAACGTGTGTGTATTTATATATAGTATTGGTAGATTAACGTGTGTGTATTTATATATAGTACTGTTAGATTAACGTGTGTGTATTTATATATAGTATTGGTAGATTAACGTGTGTGTATTTATATATAGTATTAGTAGATTAACATGTGTGTATTTATATATAGTACTGGTAGATTAACGTGTGTGTATTTATATATAGTATTGGTAGATTAACGTGTGTGTATTTATATATAGTATTGGTAGATTAACGTGTGTGTATTTATATATAGTATTGGTAGATTAACGTGTGTGTATTTATGTATAGTATTGGTAGATTAACGTGTGTGTATTTATATATAGTATTGGTAGATTAACGTGTGTGTATTTATATATAGTATTGGTAGATTAACGTGTGTGTATTTATGTATAGTATTGGTAGATTAACGTGTGTGTATTTATATATAGTACTGGTAGATTAACGTGTGTGTATTTATATATAGTATTGGTAGATTAACGTGTGTGTATTTATATATAATATTGGTAGATTAACATGTGTGTATTTATATATAGTACTGGTAGATTAACGTGTGTGTATTTATATATAGTATTGGTAGATTAACGTGTGTGTATTTATATATAGTACTGTTAGATTAACGTGTGTGTATTTATATATAGTATTGGTAGATTAACGTGTGTGTATTTATATATAGTATTGGTAGATTAACGTGTGTATTTATGTATAGTATTGGTAGATTAACGTGTGTGTATTTATATATAGTATTGGTAGATTAACGTGTGTGTATTTATGTATAGTATTGGTAGATTAACGTGTGTGTATTTATATATAGTACTGGTAGATTAACGTGTGTGTATTTATATATAGTATTGGTAGATTAACGTGTGTGTATTTATATATAATATTGGTAGATTAACATGTGTGTATTTATATATAGTACTGGTAGATTAACGTGTGTGTATTTATATATAGTATTGGTAGATTAACGTGTGTGTATTTATATATAGTACTGTTAGATTAACGTGTGTGTATTTATATATAGTATTGGTAGATTAACGTGTGTGTATTTATATATAGTATTGGTAGATTAACGTGTGTGTATTTATGTATAGTATTGGTAGATTAACATGTGTGTATTTATATATAGTACTGGTAGATTAACGTGTGTGTATTTATATATAGTATTGGTAGATTAACGTGTGTGTATTTATATATAATATTGTTAGATTAACGTGTGTGTATTTATATATAGTATTGGTAGATTAACGTGTGTGTATTTATATATAGTACTGTTAGATTAACGTGTGTGTATTTATATATAGTATTGGTAGATTAACGTGTGTGTATTTATATATAGTACTCAATCTATTTAAATTTTGAGATTTTGGAATATTTCCATCCGGTTTTAATTTAGAAACACTTTTGGGATTTCAGCTTGACGACCCCCTCCGCATTGGGAGAGCGTTAAGTCTAAGGTCTTGAAAATCTAAAATCAGGAGCTCAATACCAGCGGTGGACACAGCAAGTAGCCCAGACAAACAAAACTTGACTTATTACTGTGTTGTGACCTTGGAATAAAATTCTTTCCCTTCCAACACGGTTTCTTCTGAGAGTAAAACTCTAACAGAAACGTGTTCAAAACTTAAAACGTTTCACTTTCTTTTTCTCTAACAGACGAAAAAAGGCTGAAAGTTCATCTCAATTCACCGAAATGCTTGGTTTTACTGAACTTTTATAACTATATGCGAGATGACTCCGCTTGTCCCTGGTAGCTGCTTCTTCCTCATACACGGATATTTTGCTTTTCGAGCTACTCGAGGGCTATCTGCGCTAGCTGTTCCTAATTAAGCAGTGTAAGACGAGAGGGAAGGCAGATAGTCATCATCACCAACCGCCAACTCTTGGGCTACTCTTTTATCAACGAATAGTGGAATTGACCATCACATTGTAAAGCCCCCACGGCTGTAAGAGCGAGCATGTATGGTGCGACGGGGATTAGAGCCCGCAATTTTCGGATTACAAGTTGAGTGCCTTAACCACCTGGCCATGCCGGGGCCGCCAGCAAGAAATGAATTATAGCTTTACGTGCTGTTGAATAGGGTGTGAGAAAAAATTCAAACACTTTTGACTGTCCCCACACTGGAAGAAACGAGCCATATAAAATTAAATACCATAGAAATAACAGTCGAAATTAAATCTACTGGCAATTAATGTTTTAATATTTGTCATTTTGTTTCTTGTAGGTTCAGTTATATCGAAACAGTTTTTCCTTTTAAACAAGTTTTTTTTTTCATATTCAACATTATTTTATATTTCTTTCTTACTTAATAAACCTGATATGTGTTTGTATTTATTCGTTTGTTTATAGTTAAGGACAAAGTTACCGAAAGGGCTAATGTTCTCTGCTCACCACAGGTATCGAAACCCGGTTTCTTAGCGATGTAAGTCCGTAGAGATTCCGCTGCGCCACTGGGCGGAGTGTGTTTGTATTAAGAAAATGAAACTATTTAGATATTTTACCGATGTAGTAGTTCTGCCGCTAGGAGGAACATATCTATTATTCTGTCCTATATTAGGTGTCGCTGAGATGTGGCTGCTCATTTTAAACTAATTCAGTTTTTTTTCATGACTTTCGAACATTCATACTGTGTCGCATGTAAACCTTAAATAGCTCGTGACATTCACGTAGTGAATAATTAAAAAAAATCGTGTTTTGACGAAAATCGAGATTAAGCCTAAACTTAGATATTTGTACCTCAGTGAGCGCATTATCAGTTTTATATTTGCAACAGTTGGTTCAGTTTATTAAAAGGCAGATGAACTGAAAGCAACTGTCTCAAAAGTGGTTAATAGTTCAGTATTTAGATCAATCGGGAGGGTGCATATTAAAACTGCTTGGGGTATGAAATTTTGTGAGGCTACCTTATGCTTATTCAATTTCTGTTTTTACTTACAACAGCGACTAGAGTATTAAGTTAGCAATCAACGGGTTGCAGGTTTGAATCTCGTCACCGAACATACTTTCCATCGGAGCCTGGGGTGAGGGTATGTTATAATGTGACGGTATATTTCATTATTCGTTCATAAAACGAGCAGCAGGGAAGTTGACAGTGGGTTGTTTTGACTAACTGTCTTCCTTCATGTTTGTCACTGCTAAATTAGTGGCTAGTGCAGAGAGCCATCAAACATACTTAAGTGAAATTCAGTAAAACAATCAAACAAATCTTTGTTTGCTTAACATTCCTTTGTCTATTTTTCCGATGTTGGTTCGACATTAACGTAAAACTTTATACATAATAGGAAAACATGTTCTTTGACATGCGCACAGTTACCAACTGATTATTTACTTGAAATATCGTGTTATACAACATGATTTACAGGGCTTCAAAGTATCAAAACGTAATGTTCCACAAACAGAACATTAGAGTTAAACAAACCGAATTCCCTTTACCCATATACATAACAAACAAAACAAAATTCAAAGTTAACATAATCCTAAAAAAAGATGATTAACGCAGTCCCCGCAACTTTAAGAAACTAAAATAAAACGTAAGTACAATTTAATGAACATAACAATATGGTACTAGTTAGGTAAAACCACTTTAGTGTAACGTAACAATATGGAACTAGTTAGGTAAGTGCAGTTTAATGCAACATAATAATATGGAACTAGTTAGGTAAGTGTACTTTAATGTAACATAACAATATGGAACTAGATAGGTAAGTGTAGTTTAATGTAACATAACAATATAAAACTAGTTAGGTAAATGCAGTGTAATGTAACATAATGTGGAACTAGTTGGGTAAGTACAGTTTAATGTAACATAACAATATGGAGCTAGTTAGGTAAGTACAGTTTAATGTAACATAACAATATGGAACAAGTCTGGTAAGTACAGTTTAATGTAACATAACAATATGGAACAAGTCTGGTAAGTGCAGTTTGCTGTAACATAACAATATGGAACTAGTTAGGTAAGTACAGTTTAATGTAACATAACAATATGGAACTAGCTGGTAAGTGCAGTTTGCTGTAACATAACAATATGGAACAAGTTAGGTAAGTGCAGTTTAATGTAACATAACAATATGGAACTAGTTAGGTAAGTGCAGTTTAATGTAACATAACAATATGGAACTAGTTAGGTAAATGCAGTTTAATGCAACATAACAATATGGTACTAGCTAGGTAAGTACAGATTAATTTAACATAACAATATGAAGCTAGTTAGGTAAGTACAGTTTAATGTAACATAACAATATAGAACTAGTTAAGCAAGTGCAATTTAATGTAACATAACAATATGGCACTAGCTACGTAAGTACAGTTTAATGTAACATAACAATATGGAACTAGTTAGCTAAGTACAGTTTAGTGTAGCATAACAATACGGAACTGGTTGGTTGAGTGTAGTTTAATGTAACATAACAATATGGAACTAGTTAGGTAAGTGCAGTTTAATGTAACATAACAATATGGTACTAGCTAGGTAAGTACAGTTTAATGTAACATAACAATATTGAGCTAGTTAGATAAGTACAGTTTAATGTAACATAACAATATTGAGCTAGATAGATAAGTACAGTTTAATGTAACATAACAATATTGAGCTAGATAGATAAGTACAGTTTAATGTAACATAACAATATTGAGCTAGTTAGATAAGTACAGTTTAATGTAACATAACAATATGGAACTAGTTTGGTAAGTGCAGTTTGCTGCAACATAACAATATAGAACTACTTAGGTAAGTACAGTTTAATGTAACATAACAATATGGAACTAGTTAGGTAAGTACAGTTTAATGTAACATAACAGTATGGAACTAGTTAGGTAACTGCAGTTTGCTGCAACGTAACAATATGGAACTAGTTAGGTAAGTGCAGTTTAACGTGACATAACAATATGGTATTAGCTAGATAAGTACAGTTTAATGTAACATAACAATATGGTGCTAGCTAGGTAAGTACAGTTTAATGTAACATAACAATATGGAACTAGTTAGGTAAGTACAGTTTAGTGTAGCATAACAATACGGAACTGGTTAGTTGAGTGTAGTTTAATGTAACATAACAATATGGAACTAGTTAGGTAACTGCAGTTTGCTGCAACATAACAATATGGAACTAGTTAGGTAAGTGCAGTTTAATGTAACATAACAATATGGAACTAGTTAGGTAAGTGTAGTTTAATGTAACATAACAATATGGAACTAGTTAGGTAAGTGCAGTTTAATGTAACATAACAATATGGTACTAGCTAGGTAAGTACAGTTTAATGTAACATAACAATATTGAGCTAGTTAGATAAGTACAGTTTAATGTAACATAACAATATTGAGCTAGTTAGATAAGTACAGTTTAATGTAACATAACAATATGGTACTAGTTAGGTAAGTACAGTTTAATGTAACACAACAATATGGAACTAGATAGGTAAGTGCAGTTTAATATAACATAACAATATGGAATTAGTTAGGTAAGTGCAGTTTAATGTAACATAACAATATGGAACTAGTTAGGTAAGTGCAGTTTAATGTAACATAACAATATGGAACTAGTTAGGTAAGTACAATTTAATGTAACATATCAATATGGAACTAGTTAAGTAAGTGCAGTTTACTGTAACATAACAATATGGAACTAGTTAGGTAAGTACAGTTTAGTGTAGCATAACAATACAAAATTAATTACGCAAGTACAGTTTAATGTAATATAACAATATGGTACTAGCTAGGTAAGTATAGTTTAATGTAACATAACAATATGGAACTAGTTGGGTAAGTGAAGTTTAGTGTAACATAACAATATGGAACTGGTTAGTGGAGTGTAGTTTAATGTAACATAACAATATGGAACTAGTTAGGTAAGTGCAGTTTGCTGTAATATAACAATATGGAACTAGTTAGGTAAGTGCAGTTTAATGTAACATAACAATGTGGTACTAGCGAGGTAAGTACAGTTTAATGTAACATAAGAATATGGAACTAGTTAGGTAAGTGCAGTTTAATGTAACATAACAATATGGAACTAGTTAGGTAAGTGCAGTTTAATGTAACATAACAATATGGTACTAGCTAGGTAAGTACAGTTTAATGTAACATAACAATATGGAACTAGTTAGGTAAGTACAGTTTAATGTAACATAACAATATGGTACTAGTTAGGTAAGTACAGTTTAATGTAACATAACAATATGGAGCTAGTTAGGTAAGTGCAGTTTAATATAACATAACAATATGGAATTAGTTAGGTAAGTGCAGTTTAATGTAACATAACAATATGGAACTAGTTAGGTAAGTGCAGTTTAATGTAACATAACAATATGGAACTAGTTAGGTAAGTACAATTTAATGTAACATAACAATATGGAACTAGTTAGGTAAGTGCAATTTACTGTAACATAACAATATGGAACTGTTTAGGTAACTGCAGTTTAATGTAACATAACAATATGGAACTAGTTAAATAAGTACAGTTTAATGTAACATAACAATATGGAGCTAGTTAGGTAAGTACAGTTTAGTGTAGCATAACAATACGGAACTGGTTAGTTGAGTGTAGTTTAATGTAACATAACAATATGGAGCTAGTTAGGTAAGTACAGTTTAATGTAACATAACAATATAGAACTAGTTAAGCAAGTGCAATTTAATGTAACATAACAATATGGCACTAGCTACGTAAGTACAGTTTAATGTAACATAACAATATGGAACTAGTTAGCTAAGTACAGTTTAGTGTAGCATAACAATACGGAACTGGTTGGTTGAGTGTAGTTTAATGTAACATAACAATATGGAACTAGTTAGGTAAGTGCAGTTTAATGTAACATAACAATATGGTACTAGCTAGGTAAGTACAGTTTAATGTAACATAACAATATTGAGCTAGTTAGATAAGTACAGTTTAATGTAACATAACAATATTGAGCTAGATAGATAAGTACAGTTTAATGTAACATAACAATATTGAGCCAGATAGATAAGCACAGTTTAATGTAACATAACAATATTGAGCTAGTTAGATAAGCACAGTTTAATGTAACATAACAATATGGAACTAGTTTGGTAAGTGCAGTTTGCTGCAACATAACAATATAGAACCTACTTAGGTAAGTACAGTTTAATGTAACATAACAATATGGAACTAGTTAGGTAAGTACAGTTTAATGTAACATAACAGTATGGAACTAGTTAGGTAACTGCAGTTTGCTGCAACGTAACAATATGGAACTAGTTAGGTAAGTGCAGTTTAACGTGACATAACAATATGGTATTAGCTAGATAAGTACAGTTTAATGTAACATAACAATATGGTGCTAGCTAGGTAAGTACAGTTTAATGTAACATAACAATATGGAACTAGTTAGGTAAGTACAGTTTAGTGTAGCATAACAATACGGAACTGGTTAGTTGAGTGTAGTTTAATGTAACATAACAATATGGAACTAGTTAGGTAACTGCAGTTTGCTGCAACATAACAATATGGAACTAGTTAGGTAAGTGCAGTTTAATGTAACATAACAATATGGAACTAGTTAGGTAAGTGTAGTTTAATGTAACATAACAATATGGAACTAGTTAGGTTAGTGCAGTTTAATGTAACATAACAATATGGTACTAGCTAGGTAAGTACAGTTTAATGTAACATAACAATATTGAGCTAGTTAGATAAGTACAGTTTAATGTAACATAACAATATTGAGCTAGTTAGATAAGTATAGTTTAATGTAACATAACAATATTGAGCTAGTTAGATAAGTACAGTGTAATGTAACATAACAATATGGAACTAGTTTGGTAAGTGCAGTTTGCTGCAACATAACAATATAGAACTACTTAGGTAAGTACAGTTTAATGTAACATAACAATATGGAACTAGTTAGGTAAGTGCAGTTTAATGTAACATAACAATATGGTACTAGCTAGGTAAATACAGTTTAATGTAACATAACAATATGGAACTAGTTGGGTAAGTGAAGTTTAGTGTAACATAACAATATGGAACTGGTTAGTGGAGTGTAGTTTAATGTAACATAACAATATGGAACTAGTTAGGTAAGTGCAGTTTGCTGTAATATAACAATATGGAACTAGTTAGGTAAGTGCAGTTTAATGTAACATAACAATGTGGTACTAGCGAGGTAAGTACAGTTTAATGTAACATAAGAATATGGAACTAGTTAGGTAAGTGCAGTTTAATGTAACATAACAATATGGTGCTAGCTAGGTAAGTACAGTTTAATGTAACATAACAATATGGAACTAGTTAGGTAAGTACAGTTTAATGTAACATAACAATATGGTACTAGTTAGGTAAGTACAGTTTAATGTAACATAACAATATGGAGCTAGTTAGGTAAGTGCAGTTTAATATAACATAACAATATGGAATTAGTTAGGTAAGTGCAGTTTAATGTAACATAACAATATGGAACTAGTTAGGTAAGTGCAGTTTAATGTAACATAACAATATGGAACTAGTTAGGTAAGTACAATTTAATGTAACATATCAATATGGAACTAGTTAGGTAAGTGCAATTTACTGTAACATAACAATATGGAACTGTTTAGGTAACTGCAGTTTAATGTAACATAACAATATGGAACTAGTTAAATAAGTACAGTTTAATGTAACATAACAATATGGAGCTAGTTAGGTAAGTACAGCTTAATGTAACATAACAATATGGAACTAGTTAGGTAAGTGCAGTTTAATGTAACATAACAATATGGTACTAGCTAGGTAAGTACAGTTTAATGTAACATAACAATATAGAGCTAGTTAGGTAAGTACAGTTTAATGTAACATAACAATATGGTACTAGTTAGAAAAGTACAGTTTAGTGTAGCATAACAATACGGAATTAGTTAGGTAAGTGCAGTTTAATGTAACATAACAATATGGAACTAGTTAGGTAAGTGCCGTTTAATGTAACATAACAATATGGTACTAGGTAGGTAAGTACAGTTTAATGTAACATAACAATATGGAGCTAGTTAGGTAAGTACAGTTTAATGTAACATAACAATATGGAATTAGTTAGGTAAGTACAGCAATGTGAAATTTATCTTATGGACACAGCGTCGTTTAAAATGGTAATATGGAGCTTGTTATATGAGCAGAGCTTTAAGTGGAACAGGAATATGAAACTTACCATGTAATAATTATAGTTTATCACTGTGTATAGTGAGCAAAGCATTGTCTTTCAGAGCATTATTAAACTTGTCACGTGAGCCCAGTTTAATGTTGCATGATAACGTGGAACATATTACACATGCATATTAAAGGGCTCGTGACGATATGACAGTTGGGGCGTTACTAACTGATATTTAATTGATATACAGTGGGTGTATTTGGCCAAGTTACATGTATGTGACGTTGAGAGAGCCCCCACAAAAACAAAGTTCGAACAGATATATATGTGGTGGTCGAAGCAACAGGGTGAGTGTCATCTGACAGATCACGAATCGTGGAACACCCAGAGAAGGAGATTTGTTGCTGGAATGTTCCTTGGAATATTTCATATGTCGGACATGCTCTTCGATCTTATTATTCATTCACAGTAATTAAAATCGATATATATTGTGTGCTTACTACTCTAACAACATGTTTTATAGAAAGTAGAATAAACAATAAAAATGTAGATTTCTTAATTGGTAAGCCCGGAATGGCCAGGTGGGTTAAGGTGCTCGACTCGTAATCTGAGGATCACGGGTTCAAATCCCCGTCGCACCAAACATGCTGGCCCTTTCAACCGTGGGGGCGTTAAAATGTGACAGTTAATCCAACTATTTGTTGGTAAAAGAGTAGCGCAAGAGTTGGCGGTGGGTGGCGATGACTAACTGCCTTACTTCTAGTCTCACACTGCTGAATTAGGGACGGCTAGCGCAGATAGCCCTCGAGTAGCGTTTCGCGAAATTTCTAAAACAAACAAACTTTAATTGGACAGTAGTGCTTTTAGCAGTGGTAATATCTATATTTTGCGCATTCTCCTGACTATTAGATGATACTCAAAACCGAGTGCCTATATACCTTCATCTTTAGCACTTACTGTCTGAAATATCTGACACATAATTATATTTTTAAGCCAACAGTATGTTAATAGTTACCATATAAGATTTAAAAAAAGCTGTACACAGAAATGTCGAAAAATAATGTTAAACCTATGTAGATTGAATTTCGCACAAAGCTACAAGAAGGCTATGGTGCGCTATCCAACCCTAATTTAGAAGGGTAAGACTGGAGGGAAGGTAGCTTGTCATCACAGTCAACTCATCGTCAGCAGGGTAAGACTGGAGGGAAGGTAGCTTGTCAGCACAGTCAACTCACCCTCAGCAGGGTAAGACTGGAGGGAAGGTAGCCTGTCATCACAGTCAACTCATCGTCAGCAGGGTAAGCGGTTTTAAGTGAAGTGCGATTTTTTCGTTTGGCGGATTTCAGAATGAATGACCTGAAGGAGCAACGACTTGCTGTGAAATCTTGTGTTAAACTTGGAAAATCTGCGACTGAAACTTTTGCTATGCTTAACACGGCTTACGATGATGTTGCTATGAAGCGTACGGCATGTTTCAAGTGGCATGAACGTTTTAAGGATGGTCGACAGTCCATTGAAGATGATGAGCGTCCTTGACGTCCTTCCACGTCAACTGACGACCCACACGTCGACAAAATCAACACCCTGGTGCGGGCAAATCGACGTCTGACTGTTAGGGAGCTTGCTGAAGAGTTTGGGATATCAATTGGATCTTGTTACGAGATTTTGACCGAAAAATTGAAGATGCACCGCGTTGCTGCGAAATTTGTGCCTCAGAACTCGTGCGTTTTTGGCCAAACACTCGATCACCGTTCTTCCCCACCCCCCCTACTCACATGACCTTGCTCCTTGCGATGTTTTCTTGTTCCCCAAACTCAAAAGACCCTTGAAAGGAAGAAGATTTGAGACGATTCCCGAGATTAAGGCAAATGCGACGAAGGAGCTGGAGAACATTACAAAAGAAGCGTACCAGGACTGTTTCAACAAGTGGAAACACCGTTGGGATAAGTGTGTGCGTTGGGGAGGAGAGTACTTTGAAGGGGTCCCAGACCTGTAACTTCTAAATAACGTACATTTTGTTTTATGACGTCAGTTCGCGTATTTTTTTGAATAGCCCTCGTATGCGTACAGAATACAACAAATGGATAAATTAGCCGATATATCTGAAAAATGAAAATAAACGAAAGTAAAGAAATGTTTAATATTTAAAAGAAACAAAAAAAAAACATTGAATTTTCTCTTTCTATGTTTGTCAAGTTCAGAAGACAAATAACTCCAAAAATTAAATTATATTTATTTTACAAAATAAATTCATTGATTAATGACACGAGTCTCCACTAGGTTGCAAATTTGATCATGTGTTTACTACGATAAAACAAATATGGTAATCTTTTTTTGCATTACTGAGTACACCGATTAACATACGTCGTGTAAAGTTTTACCTGTTGTGGTTGTCTTTCTCTAAAGGGAAATCGTGTTTTGGAAAACTGTCAAAAGAATATTAAGTTTAATTCTAGGTTTTAGCGGTGAAAACAAGTCACGAAAACTGGATTTTAAGAATTGACAGTTTTAATTATTGTTTTTACCACTACTACTGCATATCTCAATTGGTAAATTAATTAACATCGTAGATAAATGTCATGTGCTATTAAGAATAGTGTTATGTAGTTTAAAATCAAATATAGAGGACATTTGGTGTCACCACACCATTTAACTTTATATTCCAAAATAACTTAAAATAATAGTTTTGAAGAGGTGACAAAGGATAAAATATATTTCACCATATAACATAGTTCAGCAATCAGAAATCACACATCAAAGTACATAAAGGACTAACCTCATGATCTCGGGCACAGGACAGGTAAATCTTTCGGCGCCTGTCCTGTGAAATTGGGTTTTCTCGGGGCACTCCCGTTTCCCCACATTTAAATCTCAGGCATTGAATCATTATTGCCCCGCCCTGAAACTGGTCATATCGTGTTCATATTTGCTTTGACATCTGCTTTTCGGGCTCTGACCTAGCTGGCCTCTCCGGTGCCGTCTTTGTTTTGCTCACCAGTATTATGACCAACCTCACTTCTTCATCTTAAAATAGTCAAAATAAAATAAAGGCAAAAACCCCATGGAAATTTCAATAATTTTTCACGTGAGGGGAGGAAGAGGAATCACAAGGTTCCTAACCACCCCAGTTGGAGAGAGAATTCTTCAGTTTTTCACTCTCTAAACTAAACCCCTGCCACATTCATTTGCGTTTGGTGACAAATGTCTTTAAACCTCAGTAAGAAAGAATTTGATTGATATTTTATACGCAGGCATATTAGGAATCAGAGGAAAACCACTGAATATCCATCAGCCATCCTAGTAATTGAAATATGATTGGCTTAAATAACAAAATTCTGAACTTTATTGCATTATTTAATGCGATTCCGTCAACTGCATTATGATATACTTACTTTATCTTCATATCCACTCTCATCATGCGAACTATAATCTTCAAACATAAAAATGGAAAATTGGATATAGTTTACTTATATTATAGACTTTCCTTTGTTTCGTTTATTTTTATTGTTTGATAATATCAGGTTATTTATTCACGTTTAAGCTATTGTAGGGGAGAATAAGGTAAAAGGCCACATATCTATATAATCATCTATGGCTTATTGCTACCCAGAGTGAATCATCTGTATTGTTCACATGACCCTGCTCGTAACCACACTAGAGGATGGGCAGAGCGCAGAGCGCCCATTGTGTAGCTTTGTGCTTAATTCAAAACAACAACAGCATTTAGATAAATGGTTCCACTTCATTTAGGAGGCTGTTATGTAATAACGCTATGTTCAGAGTTGTATCCTTAAAGGGGGCTTCATTTGTAACTCGTGAATCGTAGATTCGAGTCCCCTTCACACCAAACATGCTTGCCCTTTTAGGTGAGGAAGCCGCATAATGTGACGGTCAATCACACTATTATTTGGTCAAAGAGTAGCTCAAGAGTTGGCGATTGGTGGTGATGACTAGTTGCTTTCCTCTAGTCTATCACTGCTAAGTTAGGGGGGCGGCTGGTGGCGCATAAACCCTCGAGTAGCTGTCAGTAAAATTCGAAACAAGCTCCCTCTTTACATATTTTCCAAATTCCATCAGCCTCACGTGGACGACGATTTCTAACGATCTTTGAAATAAACCAAAATATCTAAAAATGTAAAACAAGAATTTCCGTTTTTACTCACATTTTATAGAAAATCTGCCATATTAACTTGTACGTATGGGAGGGCGCTTTATCTTGATGGAGCCATACATTATTGGCGTGAAGTCTGTTTCAGGAACACACACTAAACACGATTTTAAGAGTAAAAGGACACCAGGTGATCGTCTTATAGCAGGTGTAATTCAGAATGTCTCACTATAGTATATATATCAATATTCTGCTTGATGGATCTTATAAATGAAAAACTTAGGGAACAAAAAAGAACTCTCACAGCTTCGGTAAATAATTGAGAAAACATTGTCAGTCTTTGTATTTTCAGAGAAAATTGTTTTTATTCAAACCTTAATAGATTCAAGAATCCTTGAGAAATAACGGAGTCCAAATATTGTTGCAACAATGTGGGTGGAATGTCTGACAATGAAGAAACTTTCTTTGTTCCATACATAATGGAGTTCGAGTATTGTTGCAACAATGTGGGTGGAATGTCTGACAATGAAGAAACTTTCTTTGTTCCATACATAATGGAGTTCGAGTATTGTTGCAACAATGTGGGTGGAATGTCTGACAATGAAGAAACTTTCTTTGTTCCATACATAATGGAGTTCGAGTATTGTTGCAACAATGTGGGTGGAATGTCTGACAATGAAGAAACTTTCTTTGTTCCATACAAAATGGAGTTCGAGTATTGTTGTAACAATTTACAAGAGGTGTCTGATTCTATCAGGTATTTCCGTCCTGATGTAGTCACGTACGATCAGTATTATTGTATCAGATGCACCAATATGACTCTCAGTCTGATTCATCAGAAATAATATCCAGTCAGTTTCAATGAAATGTCCTACTCCACGAGATCTCAGTCATAGAGAATCTGATTTTTTTAAAATCGTCCATCAGAGACATCCAGTAAGATTCAGTCTTATGTACCTAACTTGATACCATAAGACACATCCAATTTGTTTCCAAGAGATATATACAGTCTGATTGAATGAGGTATGCGTAGCCAGACTTTATTAAAAGTAAGCTGTCATACTCCATTAGATACATCCAGTAAGATTTCGTGTCATGTATCTAACTTAAGACTATGAGATACATCCAACATGACTCCATAAAATATATACAATCTGATTCACTAAGGTATCCGTCGTCAGATTTTATTAGAAGTACGCTTTCTCACTTCATCAGATACATCCATTAAGATTTCAGAACTTGTATCTTGACTGATGTTGTGAGATACATCATGGGAAATATTCGATATGACTCTGTTAGATACAAACAGTTTACTTTCATTACATATACGTTGTCTGAACTCACGACTCTGATGTCATCAAATACATTCAGTTAAGTTTTCATCAAATACGACTTCCTGATTCTATGAAATAAATGACATATATATAGATATATACGTATACATACGGGCACGTGATTTTCCATTACTATTTGACCTGAGCCTATTTTAATCCTTTTGACGCCATGATTTAGGCTGAAAACGGCCACGTCACCGTTATATTTGTGTGTAATTTATTGTACACGTTCCAATACGAACCTTCGGATAATGTACTTCGTAGTTTTTAGGGCCAAAGTTCCCCATCACCGATAATTTGACGCGTTAGACAAGAACTGAGTTTTCAGTTTTTTCTTTAAACACGATGCTAGTACTTTAAGTCAGATTCCAAGTTAAGTGTTTTAAAAATAAATTTCTTGTGGATTGGAAAATGGGAAAGTCATGTAGATTGTCCATTAAATTATAACTGGAAAAATGGAGGCATAAAGTTACTGAGTCTCGGCCATTCTCTGGCTTGGTTAAAAAGAGAAAATCAATGAAGTCAACAGTGTCCTCACACTTCGCTTAGTGACGGAACGTTAAACCGTGGCTAGAATTGTTTATCAAGAAATGTGAGCCTGAGGGTCTATGGTTCGTGTCCCGTTACTGCATATAGTTACCGATAATTTTTTTCGCCCATTCTCTGGCTTGATTAAAAAGAGAAAACCTATGAAGTCAACAGTGTCCTCACACTTCGCTTAGTGACGGAACGTTAAACCGTGGCTAGAATTGTTTACCAAGGAATGTGAGCCTGAGGGTCTATGGTTTGTGTCCCGTTACTGCTAAATCGAATACTGCACATATAGATAGTGGGTGCGTTACAAAAGTGACAATCAAATATCACTATTCAATCAAATAAGAGTAGTCCTAGAACGTTAACTCTTTACTACCTGAAGACGTGTAGGCAAGTAGATGCACTTTTAAGTTTGGCTCGTTATGGTTAGGTGGTTTGAGGCGTTCGACTCGTAATCCGAGATCGCGGGTTCGAATCCCCATCACGCCACACATGCTCACCCTTTCAGCCGTGGGGGCGTTATAATGTCACGATCAATCCCACTATTCGTTGGTAAAAGAGTAGCCCAAGAGTTGGCGGCGAGTGGTGATGACTAGCTGCCTTTTCTCTAATCTTACACTGCTAAATTAGGGACGGCTAGTGCAGATAGTCCTCGAGAAGCTTGCGCGAAATTCAGAACAAACAAACATACAAGTTCGGAGAATATTAGTTTATGATGCTTTGTTTTCTACAGTTGTCTGAGACTGAAAGAAAAGGCAGTTGTTCACTTTTACACGTTTATCTAGACCTCTCACCAAATGTTGGATTCATAAACTGTGATTAAATTCCGATGGATATCATTACATCATCTGTTATACTCGTATATTTATTCTGTTTTTATTACATGGGTTTTTTTAAAACGACATTACGTAACTGTATATCTACATTGAAAAAAGTGTAGTTCATCACTAAAGGTATTAATTAACTTGAAAACAAGATAAAATTCATGAATAAATGCTCGTGGTCTATGCTGTTTTTTAAGGTCAACAAAGTAAAATCTCACTTATTTTTATTACGTTAAAAATCCAGGAAATTTGAGGGCTGATCTCAGTAACTTAACATTGTGTATGGTTAACAAGAACTTTTGAGCGAAAGTAAAAATGAATGTATAACAATATATTAATCGCGCTATATCCGACGAGGCCTTTCGCGTAACACCAGTGTTCTCTGTTATGTTGTGAACTGAATCAAGCTGTACTTTTCTGTAACTTTTGATTTTTCTCGCAGTGCATCGTAATTAAAATAATGGTTATTTAACATTATATTATTTATAGGTCCGGGTCATGGCCAGGTGGTTATGGTGCTCGACTCGTAATCCAAGGATCGCAGGTTCGAATTCCCATCACGCCTCACATGCTCACCCTTTCAGCAGTGGGGGCGCTGTAATGTTATCTTCAATCTCACTATTCGTTGGTAAAAGAGTAACCGAAGAGTTGGCGGTGGGTGGTGATGACTAACTGCCTTCACTCTAGTCTTACCTTTATAAATTAGGGACGGCTAGCGCAGATAGCCCTCGTGTAGCTTTGACCGAAATTCAAATACAGACCAAGCTCTACTATTTATTATTTAATTTAAAACCATACGTTGGTATAGTTTACAAAATCCCTTGCTATTATTACTTAACTTAATATTTCATTGTCATCTTGACAGATGTGCGAAGCCTAATTGGAAACATATCAGAAGCCACTGTATCTGTTACGGTTCAGAGATGTAGGAAGCAAAATAAAACCGAAGGGAAATGTTCTCTACAGACACACCCCTCATGGCCAGGGCCCTGGAATCTCTTAGTATCTATATCAAATATTATACTACCTTGTATTTGTACTGGGAGTAATTTTTCAATTTTTTTATGCTGGGATAGCTTGAAAAATGGGGAGGGTGTTGCCACTTCTCCGCTTCCTATGCTACTGCAACATCGTTAAATACATAAATATGAAGATACGTGATTGATCAAATCAGTGAAACAACCACCTAGTACCGAAGACGTCCTGTTTTTACTAAGACGTCTGTAAGTCTCTGCAGAAGGAAAATCAAACAAACAAACAAAAACGAATTCAGCTCATGTATTGGAGCTCAGCCCAAGGCAACAGAATAAGGCATTGAATGGGTGTCGGTTGCTACGCGGGTCTACGCTGTCCCTGTTAAAAGTAGTTCGTGTTATTTTGTTAGCTAACTCTGAATTCTACAGTGTGTGTTTGCGTGTTTATATTTTACATACATATTGTTGTATATATCGAACTGTAAAAATAAAATACAAAAGTAAAATAGTAAATCAGTTCTGTTTCGTTTGTTTTGTGTGTTTTTTTTTATGAAAAGGTTAACAATATATCCTGTTAAGATTTATTAATATACACGAATATTTTGTGTGTAGAAAACGCACGCCTCCCGCTAGTACAGCGGTATGTCGCCGGATTTACAACGCTAAAATCAGACGTTCGATTCCCCTCGGTGGGCTGAGCAGATAGCCCTTTGTGGCTTTGCCATATGAAACACACACACACACACACACACACACAAAATCCACGCAGAAGAAACGTTAGAGGTATTTTTTGCAAGTAAAAAATAAAAGTTCCTATCTGGTAAGGTCTCTCATAATTTATTCCTGCTTGTAAAATTTCTAGACATTTTAGACTAACACATGTAACATATTTCTGCACGAGTTGAGAAAGAAAAGATTTAATTAATTAATGTTCTTCGGATAGCAAAACCGACAGAATTAGGCACATAATTTTAAGGATATATATATGTATATTTACAGTTATTGCGATTCGAGACTGAGGATCAGTGCGCTTAGAAAAAGTTATTTGCTCCAGTTAATTCGATGGTCAGGGACACGAGAGAAAGTGACGCCTTATAAAGGTTAAATTCTGTCTTGATCCTAAACACCTTAACAGACCAGTCGCCGAATCAGGAACGTCAATGCCGATAGTCGTTCAGTTGGAAACGAACCTAAATGAGACTGTATTCTGTTTGTGTCTGTCGTGTTTGTGCAAGTTGGTCGTTCCATCACGAGCAATGGCTTAGCGATAAGCTCGAAGACTTACAACGCTAACATCTGGGTTTCGATTCCCGTGATTGACAGAGTGAAGGCAGATCACGAACAAACGAATCGCCGAGAACCGTAGATATATTCAAAGAGACGAAAACAGGATCTCGTAGTAGACGATATACAAGTTTTACAAATAACTTGGTGAAGTTTCTGTTCATCCGGGTCTTCGTTTGGTTTTTGATAGATTTCCAAGAGGCCATGATTTTTAACGCAGTGCTACTGGTTTTGTTTCTGTAAAGAAAATGAAAATTATTAGTTGTTGTTGTTTTAGTTTAAGTTTTAATTATAGGTTGTATTTGTTCTGTACAAGGTAGCAGAGTGTATGTTTATACCTAATTATAACAGTGCTGCCACCGTCCATTAGATCTAACTTCTGATTGGTAGGTGTGTGTTTGTTTTTTCTCGTAGCAAAAGCCACGTCGAGCCATATGCTTCGTCTATCGAGGGAATCGAGCCATGAATTTTAGTGACGTACAAATAACTGTTAATCAATATAATTGATTATTTATTTTAAACCTTATTCATACTAGGAACACAACCATGCTATCATAGTACCACAGAAAAGACAGAATAAAGGTTTGATTTGAATATCGCGCAAAACTACACGAGGGCTATCTGCGCTAGCCATCCATAATTTTGCAGTTTAAGACTAGAGGGAAGGCAACTGGTCATCACCACCCACCGCCAACGCTTGGACTACTCTTTTACCAATTAATAGTGGTATTGATCGTCGCATTATAACGCCTCCACGGCTGAAAGCGCGATCATATTTGGCGTGAGGGAGGATTCGAATCTGTGACCCTCGGATTACGAATCGAGTGCTTTAATAGCCTGGACACACTGGACCACCGGAACAGAGGTAAGTACGGTAAATAAAATGTATTACGACTGAAAGTAGCAGGTTTAAAAATAACATTTATATTGGGAAAGGTATGAATGTATAAACTCTTCAAATCCACAAAAAACCTCTAGCTACACTTGTTTTTTCTTTGCTTATTACGTGGCTAAAACCTAGTTTCAATAGCCGAAAGAGCACACAGAACCATTTGTGTAATTTTGCGCCTAACGACAACCAAACAAAGGTCCCCTTCTCTTATTTTTCGCTCTTTATACTAAGAAAAGAACCTAACCTTTTGGTGAGGATTTTCAAAAACTAATTTCCTTCAAGAAAGTTGCAATAAAGATGTAGTTCTAATTTTCTGTTGAAAATTATGTCCGCATCTGAGCTAATCAGGTTAATGACATGGAATATCTTTGAACGTCTTTCGCTCTCTGACTCCTAATCTGTGTTTGCAAGTGTAAGATCTCTCTTGCGTAAAGTGGTCAAACCAGAGAATCCCTTTGTTGCTTTGTAGACTGGTGACTTAATAAGGATGGCTTTATCTCAGTTAGTGGGCCTTGAAAATGTGATCGAGGACCGCCAATGAAAAATACCTCTGACTCATATATGTTCCGTGGGTTGTACTATTCACTTTGCTTTGGGCTTGATAGAGACTTATTCTAAGTACACAGTCCAAGTCTCTGTCTTTATAACGAAAGCAAAGGAGAAAAAATCAATGAAGATACATTCTAATGAAAGAAAATATAGAGGATATTTCAGAGTGGCGATGAATTTAGAATGAAAAGCAAGCAAAATTAGGTATTACATGTTAAGCTATTACATGTTAAGCTATTACATGCTAATTAAGTCATATTTAGATTTTTTACTCCTGTGCTCTTGTTCTGAATTAAGCACAAAGCTACACAATGGGCTATCTGTGCTCTGCCCACCACTGGTATCGAAACCCGGTTTCTAGCGATGTGACCCTGCATGCATAATGTATGACTTTACAGAAAAATACCTAATTTAGAAAAAAAAAATTATTGAAACAATTTACTCTAAATTTTGGTATTAAAATAACGACAACACTAGAGATGTGAGACAGCTTAATGATGGACGTTCATGAAAATTAATGGAGATATAAGACAATTTAACAATGGACGCTCATACATAGTAACAGAGATGTGAGACAGTTTTACAATGGACGTTTATAAAGAGTAACAGAGATATAAGACAGTTTAACAATGGACGCTCATACATAGTAACAGAGATGTGAGACAGTTTTACAATGGACGTTTATAAAGAGTAACAGAGATATAAGACAGTTTAACAATGGACGCTCATACATAGTAACAGAGATGTGAGACAGTTTTACAATGGACGTTTATAAAGAGTAACAGAGATATAAGACAGTTTAACAATGGACGCTCATACATAGTAAAGAGATGTGAACAGTTTTACAATGGACGTTTATAAAAGTAACAGAGATATAAGACAGTTTAACAATGGACGCTCATACATAGTAACAGAGATGTGAGACAGTTTTACAATGGACGTTTATAAAGAGTAACAGAGATATAAGACAATTTAACAATGGACGCTCATACATAGTAACAGAGATGTGAGACAGTTTTACAATGGACGTTTATAAAGTTTATAAAGAGTAACAGAGATATAAGACAATTTAACAATGGACGCTCATACATAGTAACAGAGATGTGAGACAGTTTTACAATGGACGTTTATAAAGAGTAACAGAGATATAAGACAATTTAACAATGGACGCTCATACATAGTAACAGAGATGTGAGACAGTAACAGAGATTCTACAATGGACGTTTATAAAGAGTAACAGAGATATAAGACAGTTTAACAATGGACGCTCATACATAGTAACAGAGAGTGAGACAGTTTTACAATGGACGTTTATGAGTAACAGATATTTTACAATGGACGTCATACATAGTAGAAGACAGTTTTACAATGGACGTTTATAAAGAGTAACAGAGATATAAGTAACAGAGATATAAGACAATTTAACAATGGACGCTCATACATAGTAACAGAGATGTGAGACAGTTTTACAATGGACGTTTATAAAGAGTAACAGAGATATAAGACAATTTAACAATGGACGCTCATACATAGTAACAGAGATGTGAGACAGTTTTACAATGGACGTTTATAAAGAGTAACAGAGATATAAGACAATTTAACAATGGACGCTCATACATAGTAACAGAGATGTGAGACAGTTTTACAATGGACGTTTATAAAGAGTAACAGAGATATAAGACAATTTAACAATGGACGCTCATACATAGTAACAGAGATGTGAGACAGTTTTACAATGGACGTTTATAAAGAGTAACAGAGATATAAGACAATTTAACAATGGACGCTCATACATAGTAACAGAGATGTGAGACAGTTTTACAATGGACGTTTATAAAGAGTAACAGAGATGTGAGACAGTTTTACAATGGACGTTTATAAAGAGTAACAGAGATGTGAGACAGTTTTACAATGGACGTTTATAAAGAGTAACAGAGATATAAGACAGTTTAACAATGGACGCTCATACATAGTAACAGAGATGTGAGACAGTTTTACAATGGACGTTCATAAACAGTAACAGAGATGTGAGACAGTTTTACAATGGACGCTCAACAACATATAGAGTCAGTATGAATATATAACATTATACAGTGGTGTGGCTGTGAAGGTCAACATAAAGCTATTTTGTAAGCACCAATAAAAGTAAAATAAATGCATTAAAATAATTTTTTAAAGTGACTAATGTAAAATTATATTTTCTTTAATTTATTCTTTGCAAAACTGAAGGACAGCTAAGAGCGAGAGACAAAGTATTATAGCTAAGTATATAAACAATCTTAGAAGTTAATATTCTAAATTAGGCTATTCATCAATAGTTCCATCTCATCTGGAAATGTGAGTCCACATTTTAGAGCAAATACGTTTCGGCAGATTTAGACTTTTTTTTTCTGTTATGTTATTACATTTCTTTATTTCAATCGATATTATAATGGGAAGGCTATATCTGAGATGTATGCGTACGATGTTTCTGAAAATAGAAGTTTAATTTTATATAACAAAAACGCAGCAAAAAAGGTTCCCGAACTGCGTACGACATTAATTCAATACCCCCCCGTGGACACGTAATTAAATGGCAACATGTTTTCTGAGGTGGTAATCATAAAAACTGCCAAATATAAATGTAGAACTACGTTAGGATGTGTCTAAACATAATTTGTATACTTCCAGTGAGTATTATTTTCCAAGGTTGTTTTTTTTTTTTTTTAAATTTCGCACAAAGCTACTCGAGGGCTATCTGTGCTAGCCGTCCCTAATTTAGCAGCGTAAGACTAGCGGGAAGGCAGCTAGTCATCACCACCCACTGCCAATTCTTGGGCTACTCTTTTACTAAGGAATAGTGGGATTGACTGTCACATTATAACATCCTCACGGCTGGAAAGTGCAAGCATATTTGGTGCGACGGGGATTCGAACGCGCGACCATTAGATTATGAGTTGAACGCCTTAACCCACCTGGCCATGTGGCGTAGTGTAGGTAAGTTCAGGCATAATGGAGTTTAAACAAACAACACAGTACACAGAGAAACACTGTGGACTTGTACTTATCGTTTTATCGCCGGGCTGAAGTAATTCGTGATGACGAGAAACCTACTTGAATTAGAAATGTGTCTCAAGCTGGTATGGGCATTAAAAGAAAGTAAAGAACAATATTTCGACCTTCTTAAGGTTCAGATTAACGTTAAGAAGACCTAAGAAGGTCGAGACGTTGTTCTTTACTTTAATAATACCCATACCAGCCGTCTTGAGATATATTGGTAACCACTGTTTTAATACACTGTAGCAAAGGATTCGCCCTGAATGTTAATTGTTAATTTTATTCTTTCAAAAACTTTGTCAGTTGAAGATGACTTGGAGAAATAGGTTATAAGCTTTTAGAATAACACCACCCAGATGGTTCCAGAGTTTCAAATAACTTTAAGATCTGGACTTAAGGTGGTAATAAGGCGCATGGTTTGTATTATATAGCATTATCCATTGTCTCCTAACTGGAAAACTTCAGAATGATTACTTGACTGACAGTTTAATTTCAGAAATCTTGATACATCGTAAGCATTGGATGTGTGGATGTTTCACAGGCAGACTCCACGCCAGAAAGGGTTCGGCATGGCTAGGTGGTTAAGGTGCTCGAATCGTGATCTGAGGGTTGCGGGTTCGAATCTCCGTTACACCAAACATGCTTGCCCTTACAGCTGTTGGAGCGTTATGGGTGATGATCCCATCGAATAGTGGGATTGACTGTGACATAATAACGCCCTCACAGATGTTTGATGTGACAGGGACAACATTAGCGTTCATGAAGTTGGTTAATAAGTTTCATTTCTAAAAGCTTTGCAGGTTATTGCTGTCTTCCAAGTATACGCTGTTTTCTTTTTTATTCGGTTCGGAGAAAGGATGCTTTTTGGAATTTTGTCTTAAGCACATTTTAATGCAGTTCTTAATAAGTTAATCTTTTACAAAGAAAAAATCATTAGGCTAGCTGCGACTAATCCTAATTGAATCTCCTTCAAACCGTCTTAGATGAACAGCGATGACTCACAAATTATATAGATTGCGCAATTTATCACCAGTATATAAGCTCACAAAATGCATTTAATTCCATATGTCAATAAGTAAAGTCACGTCGAATACATTAAGGCTAAATATTTTTTTTTTTATCCTGACTAGCGAAGCTTAATTTAGCTCTGAAGTAAATTTAAAGGAATAATTGAGTTGTTTTATACAGCGAGTGTTTCACGTTACACAAATATCGGATTGACTACTTAACCGGATTATTTCATCTAGTCTAGATGGGCATAATTACAAGCTCCAGAATTCGGCTCGTGAAATAAACAAGGATATCAAAGCTACAAACTAATACACTAGTTTACGTTTAATTGTGACTTCGTACGTTGTACACATGTAGAGCATACATACAATACTGTAACGTTCCATTTAAACTTCAATTTCTTTAGCTGATTGACAAAATATTGTATGTACGTTAACTCTTATGTGAACTTTTATTAATTTTTAAATATTTTTTTTTATTTTGTTTTTTATTTTTGTTAAACACAAAGTATAGAATGGTCTATCTGTGCTCTGCCCGACAGGGGTTTCTAAACTCGATGTTTAGCGTTATAAGCTTTCAAACTTACCGCAGAACCACTATGAGACTTTCTATTTATTTAAGGACATTGTATTCGCGATGTTACGCCTGTTGATGTTTCATTAATATCAAGTGTGTTGAAAAAACAACTATAATTTCTGTAGATTACGAAACGATCCCTTTAAAAAGATTTTATACAGGAAGAACTGGATGATTAAATAGCTAATACTTCAGCGGGAGAGGCAGTAAGTTAGATATCCTTTTCAACATTATAAAACAATAAGGATAACCAAATCATATTTCAGGATTTAATAAACTTAAACAGGATTTAAAGCGAACACTTTCGCTGCGTCGTACCGTTAGGCCTACGTCATAATATCCGTAATATATCTTATGCCGCAGAACCTACTGCATGTACTAATATTCTTTACCTATAGCCACGCAAAGATGTGACACATTCTAACCACATGGCACATTCTAACGTGAATCCCTACATTTCCTGTTGGTTATATTTTGTGTTTTGATCACGTGACAGAATTCATGTTTGTTTGGTTTGTTTTGGAATTTCGCACAAAGCTACTCGAGGGCTATCTGTGCTAGCCGTCCCTAATTTAGCAGTGTAAGACTAGAGGGAAGGCAGCTAGTCATCACCACCCACCGCCAACTCTTGGGCTACTCTTTTACCAAATAAAAGTGGGATTGACCGTCACATTATAACGCCCCCACGGCTGGGAGGGCGAGCATGTTTTGGCGCGACTCGGGCGCGAACCCGCGACCCTCGGATTACGAAGCGCACGCCTTAATGCGCTAGGCCATGCCAGGCCCCAGAATTCATGTGATTACTGCATATCTTCAGGATTACATGCTTTAACAAATATTTTTGGATACATCCTGGGGCTTCTTCGACATTTTCTGGCCCGGCATCGACTTTCTGAGAGTCGTGGGTTCGAATTACAGCTACACCAAACATGCTCGTCCTTTCAGCCGTGGGGACGTTATAATGTGATGGTCAATCCTATTATTCGTTGGTAAAAGAGTAGTCCAAGATTTGGCTATGGGTGGTGATGGCTAGCTGTCTTGGCACTATGCTAAATTAGGGAAGGCTAGCACTGATAGCCCTCGTCCAACAGCACGCGAAATTCAAAAACAAAACAAAGACATTCTCTGCTTTAATTATATATTGAAACATTTAGAATAAACATATAATAATCGTTTAGCCAGGAAGAATGCAAAGAAAAGATATGAAAATATAAACAACTGTTTTTTTTTCAGTTATACAAGAGATATCACTCTTTACTATCTTATAAATATCAAGCAGTGAATATGTCAGAGAAGCCCCAAAATTTATCATAATTAAATCTGAATACTGAGTGCATAGCGTGCGCTGCACATGCGTATATATCATCTTGTTTATTTTTCATAAAGCACAAAGCCGCATAGTATGTTACCTGCGACCTGCCCCCTGCTGGTATCAAACCCGATTTTTAGCGTTGCACGCCCACACCTAAATATTTCGCACAAGCTATTTTGTACGTGCTAGTGAAAGACGAATAATAATAGATTGTCCAGCAACAAACAAGAGATCTTGCTTTAGTGGTTTTAAAACTGTTCTTCAGAAACTGTTAAACCATAACAAAATTAGCAGCAACAAGAACAACCATGTTTCGCGCGAGAAATAAATAAGTTCCGTAGTGAAGGAGGTTAATATTCCTCACATGGCTCCACTTTGTCAGTTAAAAAAACTCTTACAACGATAAAATGACATTTTCATAGACATACAAGTTGATATCTCACACGGTCTAGATAAAGTTATTCCAGCTATGTAACGGGACTATAGGATCACAGTACTGTTTCCAGAAAGTTCTGCAGTTCACAAAAAGCAAGATTAAACCTTCAGTGGGATATTTAAGAGGATTTTATAAAAGTAAAAACAAAATAATCTACGTAATGCTTTTCACACAATTCTGGACGCATTTGAGCCTTTAAGAAGATGCTTAAATCACTCTAAGAATTTTAAAGAGTAGAGAAAAAAACACACAAAAAACAGTCCAACTGATCTTAGCTGATTTAGGTGTAAGATCATATGAAGATGTTGGCCCGGCATGGGCAGGTGGTTAAGGCACTCGACTTGCAATCTGAGGGTGTCGGGTTCCAAGCTCCTTTCCACCAAACATTCTCGCCCTGTGATGGTCAATCGCACTATTCGTTGGTAAAAGAGTAGCCCAAGAGTTGGCGGTGGGTGGTGATGACTAGCTGCCTTCCCTCTGCTAAATTAGGGACGGCTAGTGCAGATAGCCCTCGAGTAGCTTTGCACAAAATTCAAAACAAACCAAACGTACGAACGAATATTGGTTACTTTAATAACAAGTAAGACTGTCCATATGCATATTCTCGTGCTTGAACTACGTGAATCTCTTTCATTGTCGTTGTTTTATGTTCGCGCTTTGTTTTTTTTTATTTGTTTCTAAGGTTTATACTGGATCTGTTTAAAATTAAACATTTAAAAAACCTTTTAAAAATGTATTATTGTTCTACATGCAGAACATTAAATATCAGTCTTTGAGAGACTGAAATTATATTCATAATTTAATTTAAATCATAAATTCGAACCCATGATAAGTTCATTGAATTGAAAGTAATAAAGAGAACCTTAGACATCACATTAGTTTCTCAAATATTAATATAACAAAAAAAAACCAACAAAAACTGATAGCACAAACAAAATTAAGAAAATATGTAGTCCATATTAAATTTTCAAATCATAAAATAAAACACGTAACTCATCTAAGTTAACAAAACGTGTAGTCCGAACAAAATTAACACAACTTCTGGAATGTTAAGTTAACAAAGCGTGTAGTCTACATTAAATTAATAACATATGTAGTTTTGTATGTTTTGAATTTCGCGCAAAACTACGTGACGGCTAGCTCAGATAGTTGTCCCTAATTTGGCAAAGTAAGACTAGAGGAAAGGCAGTTAATCATCACCACCCACCGCCAACTCTCGGGCTACTCTTTTACCAACGAATAGTGGAATTGACCGTAACATTATAATACCCCCACGGCTGAAAGGGCGAGCATGTTTGGTGCGACGGGGATTCGAATTCGCGATTCTCAGAGTGGGAGTCGAACGCCTTAATTCACCTGGCAAATCAAAATCCGTTTCTAGCGGTATGAATTCACAGGCATGCCGTTCTGCCATTAGGGTCCATGAGAACTGGACTTTTTGTCTTTTCTTTTTTCCATCTGAATCGCAGAGAGTCAGAGACTCCAATTCATAAATTAATACTCTATGTCCAACAGTTTTTTTATTCACAATCGCCAAAACTGAGGAAAATGAGTAAATATTTTCGCCACATGACAAAAAAAACTAAATGTGTTTTTTTATAGAGGGTAAAAAATACCCAATAATGTTTAAATTATTTTTTGATAAAATTAACTGTATTTTTAATGAAGGTGGTACAAGTAAAGCAGCAAAGTTAAAGCCATTTCACCACGTTGAGCGAGTAACGAACGTGCTGGGAACGTGGCAGTGTATCATCTCGATTTGATGAAAACAATAAATTCTTAAGAACAAGAAATAATAACATTGGTAACAACTATAAGCTAGAAAATCCTCGGAGTTGTTAGGATGATTAATTGAGATGTACCAGAAGTGCGACTTGTTTTTTTACGACTAACTTTCAGGACCTGTTGGTTTAACGATGAACTCGCAAATAATCAATAGTTTCGTCATTTAATACATCTAAAACCACTTACGATATAGTGTAATATTTCATTTTATTTTTTAACTTAAATAAAGTGGGAAACAAGCCTACACATCTCTAAGAAAAGAAATAATACTTTGAAAATACATCAGGAGAAATTTCTGAAAATTTTTATCAGTGAAATTCTGAGAGGTTTTCTTTTGTTTTTTCGCACAAAGCTACACGAGAGCTATCTGCGTTAGCCGTTCCTATTTTAGCAGTGCAAGACTAGAGTGAAGGCAACCAGTCATCACCCCCAAATCTTGGACTACTCTTTTACCAAAGAAAAGTGGTATTGACCTAACATTATAACACACCTACAGCTGAAAGGGCGATCATGTTTGGGGGCAATGGGGGTTCGAACCCTCGACCCTCATATCACGAGTCGAACGCCTTAACCCACTTGGCCATGCCTATTAAGAAATTCTTGGAGATTTTTATCAGTACAATTCTGTGAGGAGCTGCTAGATTTTCAGAGTGGATTTTAATGATTATATTTATATCTTATTTTTCTTTAAGTTTCTGTTTAAACATCTACACGTTTTATGTGATTTCACTAAGTTTTTGATGGTGCTGTTGTGTTTATTCTATTTTCAATACGAAATCAGTTAATTCTCGAGATTTCGAACGTTGATTTATAAAAAATCAAATAACAGTTAAGACAAGATTAAAAGTTTCTTATGAAAGTAAAAAGTCTTCTGTAAGCTAGTTATGTCGAAGATATTGAGATCTGAGTCAATTACGTGCGATTTATTTATCAGTCTTTGTGTAAACAGAAAACATAATCTATAAGTGTGCTGAAGGAATATCTGTGTACAGAAACCATAGCTTTGTTAAAAGAACTTTTGTGTCAGGATCCTTAGGTTTGTTTAAGATAATTTGGTGTACATAATTCATAGGTTCGTTGAAAAATATTCTATTTACAAAATTCAAAGATCTGTTAAAGGAAATTCTGTGTATAGAATCTATAGGTCTGTTGAAGGGAATTCTGTTTACAGAGGCTATAGGTCTGTTGAAGGGAATTCTGTGTACAGAAGCTATAGGTCTGTTGAAGGGAATTCTGTGTACAGAAGCTATAGGTTTGTTAAAGGGAATTCTGTGTACAGAAGCTATAGGTTTGTTAAAGGGAATTCTGTGTACAGAAGCTATAGGTCTGTTGAAGGGAATTCTGTGTACAGAAGCTATAGGTTTGTTAAAGGGAATTCTGTGTACAGAAGCTATAGATTTGTTAAAGGGAATTCTGTGTATAGAAGCTATAGGTCTGTTGAAGGGAATTCTGTGTACAGAAGCTATAGGTTTGTTAAAGGGAATTCTGTGTACAGAAGCTATAGGTTTGTTAAAGGAATTCTGTGTACAGAAGCTATAGGTCTGTTGAAGGGAATTCTGTGTACAGAAGCTATAGGTTTGTTAAAGGGAATTCTGTGTACAGAAGCTATAGGTCTGTTGAAGGGAATTCTGTGTACAGAAGCTATAGGTTTGTTAAAGGAATAGGTTTGTTAAAGGAATTCTGTGTACAGAAGCTATAGGTCTGTTGAAGGAATTCTGTGTACAGAAGCTATAGGTTTGTTAAAGGGAATTCTGTGTACAGAAGCTATAGGTTTGTTAAAGGGAATTCTGTGTACAGAAGCTATAGGTCTGTTGAAGGGAATTCTGTGTACAGAAGCTATAGGTTTGTTAAAGGGAATTCTGTGTACAGAAGCTATAGGTCTGTTGAAAGGAATTCTGTGTACAGAAGCTATAGGTCTGTTGAAGGGAATTCTGTGTACAGAAGCTATAAGTTTGTTAAAGGGAATTCTGTGTACAGAAGCTATAGGTTTGTTAAAGGGAATTCTGTGTACAGAAGCTATAGGTTTGTTAAAGGGAATTCTGTGTACAGAAGCTATAGGTTTGTTAAAGGGAATTCTGTGTACAGAAGCTATAGGTTTGTTGAAGGGAATTCTGTGTATAGAAGCTATAGGTCTGTTGAAGGGAATTCTGTGTACAGAAGCTATAGGTTTGTTAAAGGGAATTCTGTGTACAGAAGCTATAGGTTTGTTAAAGGGAATTCTGTGTACAGGTTTGTTAAAGGAATTCTATAGGTTTGTTAAAGGAATTCTGTGTACAGAAGCTAGGTTTGTTAGGTCTGTTGAAGGAATTCTGTGTACAGAAGCTATAGGTTTGTTAAAAGGAATTCTATTTACAAAATTCTATAGGTCTGTTGAAGGGAATTCTGTGTACAGAAGCCATAGGTTTATAAAAGAAATTCTATTTACAAAATTCATAGGTTTGTTAAAGGAAATTCAGTGTACAGAATCCATAGGTTTATAAAAGAAAATTCTGTTTACAGGATCCTTAGGTCTGTTGAAGGAAATTCTATGTGTGTGGCAAGAAATGTATCTCCAAAATAAAGTAGTTAAATAAACAGAAAGAGAGACTCGTAGTATCCATGAAAAGACAAAACATGTTTATTAATTATACAAATATTGTTCAATAAGCTTTACCTATATTCAACGAAATACTGTATAACGATATATATTTATAGGATGAATAAAAGGTTAAAAGGACATATTACTTCAATAGCCCACAAAGCACAACATTCATTTAGTTAAGTTTGCTAATAAACACTAGGAGTACAAACGTATGTTTACAACAACAAGATAGCTAACATACATCCTTTGTGAACATAATATGAAAGTGTTTCTGGTTGTGAGTTTGATCCTAAATAGTACAAGTTATGTTTGACTTCACACATAGTTTAAAACAAAATATTTACTTTTGATCAACGCTTATTAACGTTACGTACTTTCGATACAACTTCCATTTGGATCTACTCTGTTGATTTATATACAGCTTCCACATTCACAATTACTGCATGTCGGGAAGTCGCTCTAAAAAAAAATCTGTATTTACCAGATGCGGTATAATGGCTCATAAAACGGTTCTGTTTTAAGTACAGACTTTTAGCTCATAGCTCCGCCATCTCTTGACCGGTTTGAGATCTAATTACATCATTTTTAACTCTGGAGGGCAAACCCCTTCGACTGATTTATTTGACCACGCCCACGGTCTCATAGAGTAATTTACTATAATCATGCGTAAAAGAATTTCAATTTGAGGGTAGGCTGGTAAAGGTTCTGATGAGTAATAAAATTGAATCCGGTATACGCATGCTCCACGCTTAGTGGTGTTTCTGGTACACAGAATTAAATCCAATAAAAATAATAAAAAAGTGTAAGATATAATTCACTCTGACCCTACCTAAAAGATATTAAGTGTTGCAGATATCGATAATGTTCTCCTTTTTTTTTTTTTTTTTTAGAATAACGTTTTTCGACACGGCACAAACTTCATCCTGTTTCAAAACAACTTCTGTTCAAAGGACGTTGTGTTTTATGGGAAGCAATGTGAACGTTGTCTCCACGTGTTTATTGTGTATGTTTTGATTGTTACCGCTAATGAAAGACGTTGACGTACTGAAACTGACGCAACTTCCTCTGCCATCAGGAGTTCTGCTGGTGTAGGTGTGTAGAACATCGCCATGTTGGGATGGTCGGTAATTTACGCAATGGCGAGGAGCGCCACCTAGTGTACGAACCATTTTCCAACGTTCCATGTGGTGACGTAGCGAATTTCTTACCTGAAAAAAAAACAACAACATTTGACTTAATATAAGCCACATGAAAATTTATTCAAACTAAATTACTCAAGGAAAGATTACAATACGTTTGACCAGAATGTCTATGTATAACAATACATATCATACATATATTGTAGTTAGGGAAATAATAGTCCGTACACTGCACTTCCGTAGTCATGTAGCAACATGTGTTTCATACATTTACCTCTCACCAGTGACGTAACAAGTCATGTTTCATACACTTACCTCTCAGCAGTGACGTAACAAGTCATGTTTCATACACTAAACCTCTCAGCAGTAACGTAACAAGTCATGTTTCATACACTTACCTCTCAGCAGTGACGTAACAAGTCATGTTTCATACACTAAACCTCTCAGCAGTGACGTAACAAGTCATGTTTCATACACTTACCTCTCAGCAGTGACGTAACAAGTCATGTTTCATACACTTACCTCTCAGCAGTGACGTAACAAGTCATGTTTCATACACTAAACCTCTCAGCAGTAACGTAACAAGTCATGTTTCATACACTTACCTCTCAGCAGTGACGTAACAAGTCATGTTTCATACACTAAACCTCTCAGCAGTAACGTAACAAGTCATGTTTCATACACTTACCTCTCAGCAGTGACGTAACAAGTCATGTTTCATACACTAAACCTCTCAGCAGTAACGTAACAAGTCATGTTTCATACACTTACCTCTCAGCAGTGACGTAACAAGTCATGTTTCATACACTAAACCTCTCAGCAGTGACGTAACAAGTCATGTTTCATACACTTACCTCTCAGCAGTGACGTAACAAGTCATGTTTCATACACTTACCTCCCCGTTTAAGAAGCAGTACAGAATGGCTACGATAAGACCCTGTAAAACAAAATTCTATGATATAAACTTTTCATTTCACGCACGAGAAACAGTGTTTCTAAACGTGTATTTAAGTTATCGCTAGCACACAAAACTGACTAACTTGATTAGTTCCAAACACCAAGATTTGTGTGTGTGGAAAAACAATATATAGCAACCTTATCATAAGTTCATAACAGACTACGTGGTTTTTCTTCTGTTTCAAAGCACTGTAAACAGTAACTCAATCAGAGAATATTTACTTTGGAATAAATGTAAAACATGGTGCCACTCTCGAACAGTGGTGTAGCCACATTTTAACAAATAGATTTTGAATCAATTTTTTTTTCAAATGACGTCATAAAGAACAGAAAAACACGAGAAAACACTGAGACTACCCTGTAAATGTTTGTAGAAGTGGTATAAGAAAAGTGCAGATCCGGCATGGTTAGGTGGTTAAGGTGCTTGACTCGTTTTCTAAGGGTCGCGGGTTCGAATCCCCGTCACACTAAACATGCTCACCCTTTCAGCCGTGGGAGAGTTATAATGTGACAGTCAATACTACTATTCGGTGGTGAAAGAGTAGTGCAAGAGTTGGTGGTGGACGGTGATGACTAGCTGCTTTCCCTCTAGGCTTACACTACTAAATTAGGGACGGATAGCGCAGATAGCCCTCGTATAGCTTTGCGCGAAATTCCAAAACAAGGGTGTTTTCTTAAAGCAAAGCCACATCGGGCTATCTGCTTGTAAATCCGTAGACATACCGCTGTACTAGCGGGGCCTCCAAAACCAAACAAACAAAAAAGCGCAGTTCGCTGGGTTCTGTGACAGAGATAACTGGAGCTCCAGTACATGTAACTGATGCCAACAGGACAGTCAGTTACTGTTACCAATTATTTCAACTTTGATATTTACCATCAAACTCATATATCTCACAACATGATACGTGAATTTGTTTTATGAGATGCGCCACTGAGAAGATCATTTTTGGCAAACGCACTGATTTGATCATCTGATCTCTTTTGTACAATACTTGAAAACTGGGATTTTCGTTTTTTGCTGATTAGTATAAAAAGATGAAGATAAACAGAAACCTTCTGGTTCGACTATGATATGGAATACACATAACTAGTCTAAACAGACTCCCAATAAATAAAGTAGTGTCAAAGAAATGTTTACATGTATACTAAACCCGTAAGGGTTGCTCGATTATGAAACCAAAATGTTCCACATAGACGTTATTGGTTTGGTTTGTTTTGAATTTCGCTTAAAGCTACCCGAGGGCTATCTGCGCTAGCCGTCCCTAATTTAGCAGTGTAAGACTAGAGGGAAGGCAGCTAGTCATCATCACACATCGCCAACTCTTGGGCTACTCTTTTATTAACGAAAGTTGAGGTCGACCATCATATTATAACGCCCTCACGGCTGAAAGGGCGAGTATGTTTGGTGTGACGGGGATTCAAACCCGCAACCCTCAGATTAGGAGTCTAGTGCCTTAACTACTATAAACGTTATTCAAAGCAAATTTATTTCAAGCATAAATAGTTATGTTTATATAATGGAATACCTTAACTGACGAAGTGTGTAAGGTGTTGTGCGCCCAAAGATTTGTCTCGTGATACACGTGGTATCGTACATATGACGATTGTCAAAAAAAAAACAAACAACTAGAAGGGCGAATAAAAAAAATTCATGTTTAACTTTTAAAAGATGCAATTTCTCAAAAAATTAACATTGGTGCCACAGAAATATGCTTTTGTAAGTAATTAGTTGAATTAAACGAACAGTAAAATCAAAATGATTGATACACACCTGGGTCGAGAGTAGAGTAGCTTGTAAATAGGTAAATACAACTTGTGCTGTTCTGTGATTGGGTGTTACAATCACGAGGATATACGTGACACCAAGTAGAGGAATCAGTACCAGCAGGGCTTTCGCTGCTTTTCTGTTTATGAAGAAATAAATTATTTTTTTTTCTGTAACCGTGTAACACTTTAATCTACAATTAACTGCTTAAGAACACTGTTTTTAGATGTTTTTCCAGTGTTTAAAAAAAATTCGACAACAAGAGATTCACGACGTGAATAAAAGATTCGCTGTAGAAAATAGTTCGAAGCTCATTATTACACATTTACGAAACTACCGATTTGTCTGTTTGATCTCGTTTTATAAAATCCTAACAAGTCTCAGCTGTTTTAACCTGAGTTGCAAGATACGTTAACATGATTTGAGGCCCAATCTCACCTGTACTGTTTATGTTCAAAAGTCGTGGCTGCTCTCAGTTTGGTAATGAGAACCCACATGATTCGAGTCAAGAAAAAGATGTTCACCTGTGTATATATAATCAAAAGCACACCTCAAATGTATATTTAAATACACTTAGATGCAAAAATATATTTGTTCTCTCATTTTCCATACAAAAATAAACACGTGTGGTGACAAGCGTCTTTCTTTTTTAGGTAGTACAGTAAACAACAAGAGATCTGTGGTAAACAGGAGCACTATAAAGAGTTTGGGGCAATATAGCAAAAAAACAAGGAATACAGCAAAACAACTGGAGATTTGGGTCAATAGAGTAAAATAATAAGACATTTAGGGCAATATAGTAAAACGGTAAGAAGTATATAGCAATATATTAAAATATAATGGATTTGGGGCAATACAGTAAAACAACAGGAGATTTGGGTTAATAGAGTAAATAATAAGATATTTGGGACAACATAGTAAAACAGTAAGAAGTATATAGCAATATATTAAAATATAAGGGATTTGGGGCAATACAGTAAAACAATGAGGAATTCGAGGCAATACAGTAATACAAGAAGATATTTGGGGCAACGCAACAAAATAATAAGGGGTAGTAGATGTTCAATTGTATTTGAATCATTTGTTTTAATAAAATGATCAAGTGTTTCCATCGTAATGACATTTGTTTTTATGTAACTTACCAGAAGAATTCCAATGACGGGAACAATGAATACATAATCGTAATTATCTTTACTTTGCCAAGGGCATCTGTAAAAGAAAAAAAATATTCATCTCAAGCTCTGAAAGACATGATTAGTAAAGACAATGGGAACATTATGATTTTCTCTATCGTCTTGAATTGAAGGCGTTCAATAATTCATTAACGAGGTGCTTATTCTAGAATTACTTAAATATTTCTCAAACTCTTTTAAGGAGACCAGAATGTAGAAAGATATGTTGTGGAAAATTTTGGTTTATGCATAATGTAAAGTAAACCAGAGGGGGGGGGCACTCAGTAGGGCGCATACCTCCTCCACGCAGTGTTGATCGTGTATTCGGCTGATAAAAAAAAGTTCGAAAACGTATCCGTATGCCAGTCATTATAAACGGACATGGTCCATTTTTGGCAGAATAATGAGAAATAATTTTCTACATATATTTATCAAATACCCAATCATTTTATAACTGAGTTATAGAGCAAAAATATTGTAGAAATTCAGTCCCCATGTTAATTTTCGTTACCTTAACCTCTGACCGCGACTCTCCAAAAATTAAAACTCCTAAATTTGGTTATATTCAAAACGCATACCAACTTTCATCCAAATCCATTCAGCCATTTTCGATAAATCTTGCTGACAAACAAACACATAAACATAAACAAAGGTGAAAACATAACTTCTGTCCACCTACACCCAATAATGAAAATATAACCTCTGTCCACCTACACACAAGGATGAAAACATAACCTTTATCTACCTACAGACAAAGGTGAAAACATAACCTCTGTCCACCTACACACAAGAATGAAAACATAACCTCTGTCCACCTACACACAAGGATGAAAACATAACCTCTGTCCACCTACACACAAGGATGAAAACATAACCTCTGTCCACCTACACACAAGGATGAAAACATAACCTATGTCCACCTACACACAAGGATGAAAACATAACCTCTGTCCACCTGCAGACAAGGATGAAAACATAACCTCTGTCCACCTACACACAAGGATGAAAACATAACCTCTGGCCATCTACACACAAGGATAAAAATATAACCTCTGGCCATCTGCACATAAGGACGAAAACATAAACTCTGTCCACCTGCAGACAAGGATGAAAACATATCGTCTGTCCACCTACACACAAAGGTGAAAACATAACCTCTGTCACCTTCGGTAGATGTTGTAGTGAGAAGTTAATTATGCAATTATCAAATTAATGGTAACGGTAACTAGTGGTAGGTCCTGTTACCTTAAATTAAGGAATCAGAGCTTATAAAAACAAACTTTTGATATAAGAGACATCTGTTGTGCAAACCATCTATTAAGAAATTCTTACGTATTATATTATTTGAGTTGGTTTGAGCTCAGAAATATATGGGCAAATTCCCATGTAATTACATACCATACGGAAAGATACTTTTCAATTACAAATTGAACAAATTAAAAAATACTTTATCGAAATCACGTAACGTTTAGAAATCCACTGTACTTAAAATAGTATACTAAGAAAAAATTACCCTTGGTGTAAAAAGATGCCACTCGTCATGGGCGAGAAGTAGGCTTTTACAGGTGCCCAAATCAAGATTAGAAGTGCAGGGAGACCTAAAATGATACATTATGGACAACATATTTGAAGAACCGTAAAAACGCTGTTTAAAACTACAGCAGTAATCAAAAATTGGTAATAATTTTGGTCTCAGTCAATAATTAGATGAATCATGTTTCAAACAATGAAACTCATGTCACAGATTGGAAATGTAAAGTGCAAAAGAGACTCAAAGCTAACTTAGAGAACGTATGTTAGATGAGAAAAATTCATTGTCATACAATATAATAATATTATGATATAATATTAGGTACAGTAGTACTCAAAAGGAGGGATTGGCAAGGATCCCAAATAATTCACGAGCCCAGAAACGAAAAATTATCTTATTCAATTATTAAGTGTAAAATCGACCATTTAAAGTATTTATTACGATATATTATGAGCAGATATACTAATAATACACTAAAAATGTTTCCGGTACAACAATCCAAATATTTCTAAACCAGCAACTTTTACATTTATTACCTACCTGATCACGTCAGCGCGGTTAAACTCTAGACGGTTCGAATTATTGCTACAAAATTTTTACAGCTTACTTGATTTATGGGTATCCACTTTTGATATTCTGATAAATATATACAGATTTTTTTACAAATAGTAAACATATCATGCACGTACCTAAATATATTTTCAACTCAACAGAGAGCGCTATATATCGATGGATAGACACGCGACAGTTTCTAAAGGTAAAGTATATAATTTATACATATACATAAAAAAACAAGTAAAGTAATATTAGTTAAACCAATCTTAAAACGAGTTTCAACCTCTAGTTAAACATGTAACATTTACGGCTATGTTTCATTTTCTCTGTTATCGGAATTCTTCTTGCAAGTTACATTAAAACAATTACTAACCCAAACGATACAAATATAATTTAACATCTACTACCCCTTACTGTTTAACTATGTTGCCCCAAATCTCTCATATCTTACTACATTGCAAAATGATCCGTATCGCTAAACGAAGGAGTCCAAATTTTTCAACCAAAGTAGGAATTGAAACTTGTTTTAAAATCTATCCAACTATTATCACTTCACTTGTTTGTGTACTTTTTATTACAGTATTTATTTTGTTTCCAATACTTTTCATAACAATTCTACGAATAACCAACGATTCATACTTTCCATTGAAATCTTTACTTTTCCCATTTATGATAGTCATGTTCCACACATGACAACAATATTATCATACCTGATAACAATACAGTACCAAGTGATTTTACCCCAACCAGACGTATATAACAACACTATCATACATGATACCAGTTCACCTACCCCAACCAATTGTAGCATACACGTGGAATTTAATCGATTCAATTGAAAAGGTCTTGACAACCAGGATGTAGAGGTAGAGGCCTTCCACAAACATCCAGAAGAAGTTTGTCCCCATTAGATACGTCAGGAATATCGTTAGAATGCAAGCCGCCTACTCAGACACGGGATGCAAAAGTTCAACAAAATCTATATTAGCATTATATCATGTATTATAATGGTCATTATAACAGTATTTCCATGACAACAATACATATCAGTTCATTTACCCCAACCAGTTTCTAAAGTTTACGCAGGTATAATATAAAAAAATAAACGGATAACAATATTAAAAAATATGAATTTAAAACATTGTCAGAATGAAAGCCACCTATTCAGATATGAAATGAAAGAATTTAAAAATTACAGAAAGTGTCGAACTAAAAATAAATGCACTAATTGGACAGTACAGGTTTTATTAATAAATTATAACCTTTCTATCTTTTTATGTTTTTATATTCAACGATAATTTAGAACGTTAAAAATTATTACTTGAGCTCTCGATTAAAAAATTCTCAGAACAGAAAACGAAATTAATATTTGTTTATTTCAACACAGTTGGGAGCCAGGAACTTTTCAGCTACGAGTTGTTATAATTGCGGCAGACAAACTCTTTATTTGATTAAGAGTAGGTGCTGACTAGATTTCCTTTATACGGTCACTAGTTCTTATAAATTAAAATCTCCTGCTTACCATCACATATTTTAAAACATATCACTTTGAGCCCTTACAAAACACCTCAAATATTTAGAATGTTACCGGAAACTCAATATAATACACTTTACAACTGACCATATCTGACCACTGAATGGTGTTTGTAAGAAGTTTCATCATTTTGTAAACTTTCAGACTTTCAGATTCTACTAACTTAGTTCCGGTTTAAAGGTTTATCGACTTTTTAATATTGACTGGATCGGTAAGTATGATATATTAATACTGAGGATTGGTCAGTATACATATTACTAGCACTAATTTATGCCAGTTTAATATTAATGGAACAAGTCAGTAAAGCTGTAACTAAAGTTGCTCATTTTTCTTTCTATACTGGAATAGTTGGTGAACGGAGTAAGTGATAGCATTACTGACCATTCATTCCATCCTGGTGAAATTTCTCAGTGTAATAAGTACTGTTGTTATTGCCCTTTTATATCATAGTGGCGAAACTGGTCAGTGTAGTGAGTACTGACTGATATTTCATTACATAATGTTGAAAATGGTCAGCGTAGTAAGTTCCGATGCCAGTGACTTTTCACTTCATATTGAGGAAGCTGGTCAGTGTGGTAAATATTAACGTCGTTGACCTTTCATTTCATAATGGTGAAACTGGTCAGTGTAGTAAGTACTGACTGACCTTTCATTACATAATGTTGAAAATGGTCAGCGTAGTAAGTTCCGATGCCAGTGACTTTTTCTTCATATTGATGAAACTGGTCAGTGTGGTAAATATTAACGTCGTTGACCTTTCATTTCATAATGGTGAAACTGGTCAGTGTAGTAAATATTAACGTCATTGACCTTTCATTTCATAATGGTGAAACTGGTCAGTGTAGTAAATATTAACGTCATTGATCTTTCATTTTTCATAATGGTGAAACTGGTCAGTGTAGTAAATATTAACGTCATTGACCTTTCATTTCATAATGGTGAAACTGGTCAGTGTAGTAAATATTAACGTCATTGACCTTTCATTTCATAATGGTGAAACTGGTCAGTGTAGTAAATATTAACGTCATTGACCTTTCATTTTTCATAATGGTGAAACTGGTCAGTGTAGTAAATATTAACGTCATTGACCTTTCATTTTTCATAATGGTGAAACTGGTCAGTGTAGTAAATATTAACGTCATTGACCTTTCATTTCATAATGGTGAAACTGGTCAGTGTAGTAAATATTAACGTCATTGACCTTTCATTTCATAATGGTGAAACTGGTCAGTGTAGTAAATATTAACGTCATTGATCTTTCATTTTTCATAATGGTGAAACTGGTCAGTGTAGTAAATATTAACGTCATTGACCTTTCATTTCATAATGGTGAAACTGGTCAGTGTAGTAAATATTAACGTCATTGACCTTTCATTTCATAATGGTGAAACTGGTCAGTGTAGTAAATATTAACGTCATTGACCTTTCATTTTTCATAATGGTGAAACTGGTCAGTGTAGTAAATATTAACGTCATTGACCTTTCATTTCATAATGGTGAAACTGGTCAGTGTAGTAAATATTAACGTCATTGACCTTTCATTTCATAATGGTGAAACTGGTCAGTGTAGTAAATATTAACGTCATTGACCTTTCATTTCATAATGGTGAAACTGGTCAGCGTAGTAAGTACTGATTGTCCTTTCATTACATAATGGTGAAACTGGTCAGTGTAGTAAGTACTGATTGACCTTTCATTTCATAATGGTAAAACTGGTCAATGTAGTAAGTACTGATTGACCTTTCATTACATAATGGTGAAACTGGTCAATGTAGTAAGTACTGATTGACCTTTCGTTTCATAATGGTGGAAATGGTCAATGTAGTAAGTACTGATTGACCTTTCATTTCATAATGGTGAAACTGGTCAGTGTAGTAAGTACTGATTGACCTTTCGTTTCATAATGGTGAAACTGGTCAATGTAGTAAGTACTTGTTACTTGATGACGATAATCGCTTAACAAAGCTCTTGCTACACTTTAGTCAGTATTGACGAAACTACTGACTTATAGTAAGTAGTCATTTATTTATTAACATTGATAGTCAGGTTTAACTGAAGGTACTGACCTCTGTCGCTAGTATCGAGGGAGAATGTCCCATCTGCAGAGAAGCAGTGATGATCCAGGTCAGATAGATAAGTATATAGGTCACTATCAGATGAGTATGGATGGTGTTCCGCAAACATCTCAGATCTCTGAAGAGATAAGTGTTTAGAACTCGTTAAGTACGAACTGAAAATAAGTGTTCATACTTTAAAATATTTATTTTACAAATGTATATTTGCTTGTTTTAGAACAAAGTTATACTGAGCTATCTTTTGTGTCCACACCAGAGAATCGAACCTCGGACTTTGGTGTTGTAACTGCTGTCCCCTAGGGGAATTCTTTGGAAAGGAGGTTTCAAATAATCACAAAAAGAAACTCATTTTTTGATGATGCATGTGTGTAAGGTTTCTATACAACATTTCACATGAGATTTCAACCAATTAATAATATAGAGTACAAAAAGGTATACTATAGTGGACTTTTGAATATTGAGACTTAATTAAGATATACGATCAGAAACAGCATTAAATACATGTAATCAGAAATTGTCAAGGAATATTTAAACCTTGCTGCATTTTTTCTTTAACTTCAACTAGAGTTAAATTCAGAACTTAATATAGACCAAAAGTGGTTAAATAACTAGCACAGTGGGCTGTGGATCATAAGGTCCAAGGTCCGAGCCCAAAATATCGCGATGAATATCCTCTACACTTTCAGTTTTAGGATCAGTGTAAATAACACCCAATCCTTCTGCTCGGTTGAAAAGCAGCCTCATAGGCGGTGAGCACTTCTGACTGGTTGCCCAACCTCAGGTTAGATGTCATTAGAGTTCAAAATATTACACATTAAATCTTAATTTCTAATACAACGTAGCTGGGTTGTTACTGGAAAATCATGTTTACTGTTGATTCTACGCTTCTTCTTCATATAGTTGTCACTAATTTTGTAATGGACGTTTTATGAGCTGCCCTTTCTTCTCATAAAAGGTCCTCATTTGGTAACCCAGCTGAAATTAAACTCTGGTCATAATTAACTGGGCCTGGTATGGCCAGGTGGTTAAGGCGCTCGAATCGTAATCTAAGGGTCGCGGGTTCAAATCCCCGTCGCACCAAACACACTTGCCCTTTTAGCTGTGGAGGCGTTATAATGTGACGGTCAATCCCACTATTCGTTGGTAAAAAAATTGCGCAAGAGTTGGTGGTGGGTGGTAATGACTAGCTGCCTTCCCTCTAGTCTTACACTGCTAAATTAGGGACGGCTAGCGCATATAGCCATCATGTAACTTTGCGCGAAATTTAAAGCAAACCAAACCAGACTTAACTGCAATTTTCAAAATAGAATTTGGCAGAAACTTTGCTTAGTGGTTAGGGTTTATTATAAATCACAGATGATTAGTAGATGGACCAGAAAAAGATAGAGAAAAAAAAATCGGTTGTTGTTATATTTCGTCACTGATTCAACAAACCTTTTTGAGTACAGTGTTCGTTCTTCCATGGCCTGGTGGTTAGGGCACTCGACTTATAATATGCGGGTTCAAATCCCTGTCGCCGAACGCGCTCGATCTTTGAGCCATGGGAGCATTATAATGTAAAAACCAATCCTACTATTCGTTGGTAAAAGAGTAGCCCAAGAGTTGACGTTGGGCGGTGTTGACTAGCTGTCTCGCCCCTAATTTATCATTGCTAATATAGCGCAGATAGCTCTCGAGTAAGATATTCAAATAACAATCTCCTGGTTGCGGGCTCTAGCACCGTCACCAAATATACTCGCCATCTCAGCTGAGAGTTGTTGATGGTGGCACATTTCATTATTAGCTTGCAAAAGAGTAGCACAGGATTTGGCTATGGATGGTGATGACTAGCTGCCTTCACTCTAGTCTTACACTGATCAATTATTGAAAGCTAGTGCAGATGTCTCCCGCGTAGTTTTTCTCGAAATTCACAACAAACTAAACATATTTAAATATTAAAATGTAATCAGCGACACCTATCCAACTTATCGGATGTTTGTTTGTTTCATAGCCACCAGATGTACTAACACACTTAACACTTCAATACAGTGTGTAATAAAACGTTCATGACCATTAATCTAACAGTTATATAACACTTTCTTATAAAACGTGTATCTGTTCTTTTGTTTTAGTGCTAAAAGTTAAACCTGTTGCGAACGTGACTTTACTTTGCTTTCCACGTTTCGTTCACACAACTGTATCCCTGTTTATCTACTATAATATAGTCACTATAAACGTAAATCGTTCTTTTTTTAATTTCGCGGAAAGCTACACGAGGACTATCTACGCTAGTCGTCCCTAATTTAGCAGTATAAGACTAGAGGGAAGGCAGCTTGTCATCACCACCCACTGCTAACTCTGGAGCTACTCTTTTACCAAAGAATAGTGGGATTGACCGTAACATTATAACGCCCCCACGGCTAAAAGGACGAACATCTTTGGTGTAATGGGGACTCGAACCCGCGACCCTCGGATTACGAGTCGAGTGCCTTAACCACCTGTCCATGTCTGTTTTGAAAAGTTTGTTTGTTTTAAAAATTCGTGCAAAGCTACTCGAGGGTTATCTGCGCTAGTCGTCCCTATTTTAGCAGTATAAGACTAGAGGGAAGGCAGCTAGTCATCACCATCCACCACCAACTCTTGGGCTACTCTTTTCCCAACGAATAGAGGGATTGACCGTACATTATAACGCCCTCACGGCTGAAAGGGCGAGCATGTTTGGTGTGACGGGGATTCGAACCCGCGGCCCTCGGATTAAGAATAAACGTTGGTAATACTAATGTATACTCTTTCCCAGTATCAGATAATCATGATACTGTATATATTCTACTCGAGAGGCGTGTTCTCGATCAAACGTAAAGAAGAGTCTGAGTACACTGTTTATAAATAACTAGTTGTAGTATCCGTCCCTTGAATTAAGTTATGTAAATTCATGATTAATGAAAGATTATCTTAGGGCATGGGAGGTTGTGTTCCTTATACGTAATTGAAAAGAAAAAACACTTCCATAAAACTGCAAAACACAAAATGTGAAACTGCCAATCTAAACGAACCTATGCGCACGGCCCCAACAAACCGTCGAACCGAATTTGATAAAGATCCATTGATAGGGGGGCAAAAAAGTGGCAACAAATGTCTACTAAGGCAGCTAAACTGAATATTTGTATTACCTTCCACACCCCGCAAGGAGCTAAGGAGCTTTGATACCAATTTTGGTGAAGATCCATCTACACCTTACGAAGTAGTTTCGTGGAGAGACAACAGAGCAGACGTAGCTACTATTGTATTTTTTTTATAGATACAGGAACTTAAGACAGAGAAGACCACTAGGATATCATTTTCACCATTATTGCAGTGCTTGTATTTTCACTAATTATATGTCCGAATGTGGCTCAGTGGAGCTGAAGTTTCCCTAGTTGGAGACCCGTTACAACACACACACACACACAATGGTTCGTGTGTGCGTTATAAAAATCACAGCCATGTCTCACTATTCAGTCTAGCCTAACAAATGCTGACTGGGGGTGGTGTTAACTGGCTGTTTATCACTTTAGTGACAGAGAACTTAGAACATATAACACAAACAATCTCACTAATCGCAGTCTAATACAAGTGGCTCAGCGGTATGTCTGTGGATTTACAACGCTAGAAACCGGGTTTCGATACCCGTGGTGGGTAGATCAAAGATAGCGCATTTTGTATCTATGTGCTTAATTCAAGAAACAACCTAATACGGTATAAAAACAAAGAAAATTTTCTTATAAATCGTAGCTAGAATGTAATATAAAATAAAATATTCCTTATATTCCTCCTCACAAGTTCTCTAGTTTCATGTTTTTCGTGCTAAAAGAAATAATTAATTTTTAAAAATTTGTATTTTCAAGACTAATAACTTCTGCATTAAACAGAACGAGTGACCTCCATTTCTCTTTTTTTTTTTTGCAGAAAATTAAATTCTTATAATTCGCCCTCAGAGATTACGGCAAAATGTGATAACGTCACATTTTAGAAGGTTTAATGAGAAAAGACGAAATCGTTTTTACTTCTAGAGTTTTTGAGCTGAAAATTAATTTTTATAATGTGTCTGTTGGTTCCGTGTGATGTATTTCAAGTGGTTTTGAAAACACTGATGAAAATGTACATACATGGCAATGAGGCCGAAGCTAACGCAGTAATTTTATGAGCTGTTACTTTGAAGTTAGCGTTGATAGTTACATAATACAGTTTTCATTATTGTAGCTTTAAAAAATACTTTGAACTATAACAACTCCCCATAAGTGGCAGTTACAGATTTACAGAATTTTTCTTTACGTAGTGAGATTGTTTGTTTGTAGTTTAGCACAAAGCAACAGAATGGGTATCAAAAATTGGTTTACAGCATTATATAAAACGGGTACGGTTACCCATTATATCACTAGTTGGTTTGTGAAACAATTTCACATTTATTGTACTACTTTTTTCACGTTATTCCTGATATTGTACAACGGTGTCAACAATATTATTTTACTTGCAATTTACTGTTAAGGCTAAATTCAGTTTGACAGTGAAAAGAATATTATTTTACTTGAAGTCTACTGCTAAGCCTAAAATTTGTAATCTACTGCTAAGCCTAAAATGAATTTAATCTATTTTTATTATTTATGCTTTTCGTTTGTTTTATTCCAATCACAGATGATGAATGGAAAAAAAAATCTATAGCAAATTTAAAAACAACAAAAACGTTTCTTTATTAATCAGAACTTTTTAATTCTAGAATTATTTACGTGGAAGTTCACATGGGCTCCACATATTCTTCTAAAATATTTAACCACCAGTATTGTTTTTGAGTACATGAATTTGTTTGTCGCCAATAACTCACGAATCATACACAAGAAAACAAACAAAACTAATGTAAATATTGCACGTAATCTCACAAAGAACTGCACTTACAAAAGAAATAAATGATTTTTCTCAATTTCTGACTCAGTCCTTTTACACTAAACGTTCAGACGAACAGAAACACAGTCTCACTTAATATGACGCAACATAAGGACCCTACCGGTAAAGAACGGTATAAAAACAAGTCGACAGTTTGAGGGTTAATAATAATCTTATAGATTTTTGAGATTTCGAGCCTCATTTTGTTGAGTTTCAAGCTTCTCGTACATTTCCATGTATTAAATTTCAAGTGTTTCTAAAAACATCGCGTGGCAAAAAAAAAACAAAAAACAAAAAAACAACAAAAAAACAAAAAAAAACAGTGAAGCAAAATATTTTATCGTCAAAGGTTCTCTAAAGTGTTGAAAAGTTGGCCATCGCAATCTTATCTTGACAAGTGAACGGAAACTGCAGAAATCGCATCTTACTTGAAGTATAGAAAGATCCAGAGGGCAATGAAGAGGGCAACTAGAGAAACACCATAACCAATGAAGTAGATAGTGGTGGCTTCCTTTACATCCCATAGAACCTGTACAATAAACAGATAGATAAACAAACTATTAGGTAGATATCTTGGGTACGCGAGTGAATATCACATAGAACCTGTAATATAAACAGATAGATAAACAAACTAATAGGTAGATATCTTGGGTACGCGAGTGAATATCACATAGAACCTGTAAAATAAACAGACACATAAACAGATTGATAGGTTGATAAATATATGTGCAAGTGAATATTTTGACTCTCAGAATTTTAAACCGGCAACACGTTAACGACTAAGTATTTCCACACACACAAAATTGTTTACGATGTACAAGGATTAGACACAAATAAAAGTTCATAATTCTAATGATGACACTTTAGAAAAAAACAAAACTATTTGTAGTAGAGAACCACAATTTTACTGGCTTTATGCAGGCAAATTTGGAACATGGCAGAGGGCGTTGCAATAGCTGTTACACTGTGCTTTCCTTCATTCTCAATCAAAATATCAAGCCTTTCTCTAAATGCTACTGCAGGTAAGAATAATATGTTTTCGAGTAATGTCCGCTGATGTATCGCAATCTCTTGCACATCAATACACATTGTGTTCAAATAACGAATCTGACATCGTTGAAAAGGGGTAAAAGAATGGAAGTAGAACAATGTGCTTCGCTGTCTCCCACCCAGTGGAGCAGCGGTAATCCTGCACACTTATAACGTTAGAAACTGTGTTTCGATATCACCGTGTGACTTTGCGCTCAATTATTAACGAACAATGTGCCTTTGATGAATGTTTGCTTCCCTTGAAGAACTAGTGTTAGGAACAAACGTTCTAGTAGTCACTTATCTTTCTAACCGCCTAATACGTTGTCCGGTTATTTATCAAATAAATTATTGCTTTTCTATCATCTCCGTGATAGGATATGAGGAATAAAAGATGTTAACATACCAAAAGTTGAAGAAAATCAACATACAAAGAGTTAATGATATAAAGGTCACATTACTGTTTGTACTTGAATAACGTTATTGTTTGTATGTTTTTGATGAAGTTATGGTTGATCACTTCAAGTAATAAAATAATTGCGTAGGCGAAGAGATAATAAAACACAAACTAGAATAAAAAGTAGTGGTGAAGAACCCACTAAGTTAACAAAACGAACAACTTTATCAGTAAAACAAGAAAACAACTCTTCATCAGGTCACCAGTTAAATGTTTAACCTCCGAAACTACACTTAGTTCAGCTCTATAGTTTCAGAACATACATTACATCCATGGCGGTCACAGTCTTTCTCTTAGAGTGTTCCTTGTGGTGGACAATAGCATAACGGTTTATATTTTCCACGAAAAACTATAAAACATGTCGAGTTTCTTCGAAGATGAGACCAGAGATGCAGTTCACGCCGTTTCTGTGAGCTAAACGTCTGAGTGCTGGATATCCTCTGTCAGAACCTTAAGATGACGTTCCGTTCGACCTTAGCCTCGTCCAGTTTGTTTGTTTGTTTGTTTATTTTTGCCCAAAGCTACACGAGGGATTTTGAGGGATATCTGCGTTAGCCATCCCTAATTTAGAAGTGTAAGGCTAAAGGGAAAGCATCTAGTCATCATCACCCACCGTCAATTCTTGGGCTACTCCTTTACCAACAAATAGTTGGATTGGCCGTCACATTATAACGCCCCTACGGCTGAAAGGGCGAGCAAGTTTGGTGCTAATGGGATTTGAACCCGCGATCCTTAAATTACGAGTCGAACACCTTACCCACTTAGCCATGCCGGATCTCACTTTTACCTATTACCCATGGTAAATGTTCCCTAAATAGATAGGAATTCATTTTTTTTCGTGAGAATTATTTAAAAATTAGAACTTTGCAATTAAAAGACAAATATATTTCTATAAATCATGAATCTAATTTAACTGCGAAATAATGACGGCATGAAAAAAGAACAGAATATATTTAACCAATACTTACTGTAACAAAATGTCCGAGAATGTATTAATATTTAAACAAATTATTAATTAAACAAAAATTTATTAATATTTAAACAAATTATTAATTAAACAAAAATTTATTAATATTTAAACAAATTATTGTTTAAATAAGAAATTAATATTTAATCAAAAACAATTCCTCCGCCTCACTCAGGCTCTAATTCTACTTGTTGATAAATGAGGCAGGTGAAAGATAGTTTTCTGTCCGCGTTACGCAAGTTTCACCATATAGAGGGCGTTTTATAAGAGAAATCTTGAGATAATGCTGCAAAATTTTGATATTTTCGGCTTGTACAGGTTTTCGCCCTGTTCAGTTTCAGGTTTAGACAGGTTTCATTGTAATACTCTTCAATCTGTGAACGTAAGCGATAGCTTTTTGAACAGCCCTAAACAATTTCATCACCACTGGTAACCTGATTAAAGAGCTGTTGCTCGAAAAGCCGTCTTATCGTTTCATTAACGAAGTCTCTTTAATTTGGCGAGTTTTTCACCACTATTTTGTATTCTATTTTGCGTTTAGGTTTCGTTTTTCTACATACGTTTTTTTTTCTTCTTGCTGCTTAGCGTTTAACTAAGGTCACAAGAAGAAAGTTTTCATCAGCGTACTAAATAAATTTGATTTTTTTTTCAAAATTCACTATTTACCTTTAAAAAGTCATTATTTTCAGTAAGTGGTCCACATCTCGAGTAATCTGACCGTGGTGCCCATGTTCCGTTGTCATAGCACACTCTAGTGGCGTTTTCTGAAGAAGAGTGAAAACAAATACAACAACATGTGCAGCAATAAATAAATAAATAACCTTCAAAAAGTCATCACTTCGTGAGAAACAATACAGGTGTTTGCTGTCTGAGTAAGACACCCATAGCTAAACACTTACAAAGCAACAATATCATAAAATATTGCTAAAAGCATACAATGCAAATTAATCTAAATAAATTAAGCGATGTAGAAAGAGGGAACTACAGAGAGGTGAAAATAAATGAATGCAATTTTACTATCAGCACGTAAAAAATGTAAAGTTCTCTAGTGATGTACTTAAATACGAGCTGAAATACATAATATGATCGTTATCAATATTACTCTATTTATATGAAGAGCAAACTTTCAGATAACGTAAACCAAAAATGGAAATTGATATTATAATGGAACTCATGCTTACATGATACTGGGAAAACCTTTTAATTATGGGATGTGCAACCCAAAGTTCACGCAGTTTTTATCCTGTGTGCATGAACAGCTGCAATAGAGGTCACGATATTTCTCCTTTCTTAGGGTGCAGATATGACATTATGAATACGTCACGCGTGGATATAATGCACTGGCACCACGGGTAATCGGCTAGTCTGATCGGCTAATGTATCAGTGCAAGACTAGAGGGAAGGCAGCTAGTCATCACCACCCACCGCTAACTTTTGGACTACTTACTCTTTTACTAACGAATAATGGGATTAAACGAAACTTCATAACCACCCCATGGCTGAAAGCCCGAGCAATGTTTGGTGTGATGGGGATCCAAACACGCAACCTTCAGATTGCGAGTGGAGCACCCTAATTATCTGGCTATGGATGGGTTCGAAATGTCAGGAGAACGTAATAGGAAGATTTTGAACCACAAACAAACAAAATAATAAAGTGATCAGGTTTCAAAAAGTTATTAAAACATGAGGTCAAGCACGTGGTCATAAACTTATGGAAGCAATGAAAGAAAGTGACGATAACTTGATAAAGTTTGAAAGAGCTAAAGAAGTAAATGAACTGAGGATGGTTTAAACATTGATGGTTGTCTTTTTTCACAGTAATATATGGTGGTTTAAACATTGATGGTTGTCTTTTCTCACAGTAATATATGGTGGTTTAAACATTGATGGTTGTCTTTTTTCACAGTAATATATGGTGGTTTAAACATTGATGGTTGTCTTTTTTCACAGTAATATATGGTGGTTTAAACATTGATGGTTGTCTTTTTTCACAGTAATATATGGTGGTTTAAACATTGATGGTTGTCTTTTTTCACAGTAATATATGATGGTTTAAACATTGATGGTTGTCTTTTTTCACAGTAATATGTGATGGTTTAAACATTGATTGTTGTCTTTTTTCACAGTAATATATGGTGGTTTAAACATTGATTGTTGTCTTTTTTCACAGTAATATATGATGGTTTAAACATTGATGGTTGTCTTTTTTCACAGTAATATGTGATGGTTTAAACATTGATTGTTGTCTTTTTTCACAGTAATATATGGTGGTTTAAACATTGATTGTTGTCTTTTTTCACAGTAATATATGATGGTTTAAACATTGATGGTTGTCATTTTTTACAGTAATATATGGTGGTTTAAACATTGATGGTTGTCTTTTTTCACAGTAATATGTGATGGTTTAAACATTGATTGTTGTCTTTTTTCACAGTAATATGTGATGGTTTAAACATTGATTGTTGTCTTTTTTCACAGTAATATATGGTGGTTTAAACATTGATGGTTGTTTTTTTTTCACAGTAATATATGGTGGTTTAAACATTGATTGTTGTCTTTTCTCACAGTAATATATGGTGAGAGAATCAATGTCATCCAAAGTTTTATCAGTCATTGATTTCACTTAATAGACCTTTAAGAAACTACGAAGACTGCCCTTTCGTAATTAGATCAGAATAACCAGCAAGAAAAAAAAATACGTGTATTAAAGACCGTTACATTAGAAAAATCTTGAAGGCGTCACATAATGACAAATTTCAAAGAAGTAGATGGTAACAGTGTTGACAAAGTACAAACAGTAGATCACATTGTTAACATGGTTTTAACAGCAGATGATAAGAGTTGACAAAGTACAAAGAGTGAATGATAGAGTTGGGACATTACAAACAGTTGATGACATTGTTGGCACAGTACAAACAGTAGATCACATTGTTAACATAGTATAAACAGCAGATGACAGAGTTGACAAAGTACAAAGAGTGAATGATAGAGTTGGCACAGTACAAACAGTAGATCACATTGTTAACACAGTATAAACAGTAGATTACATTGTTGGCACAGTACAAAGAAGTAGATGGTAACAGTGTTGACAAAGTACAAACAGTAGATCACATTGTTAACATGGTTTTAACAGCAGATGACAAGAGTTGACAAAGTACAAAGAGTGAATGATAGAGTTGGCACAGTACAAACAGTAGATCACATTGTTAACATAGTATAAACAGCAGATGACAAGAGTTGACAAAGTACAAAGAGTGAATGATAGACACAGTACAAACAGTAGATCACATTGTTAACACAGTATAAACAGTAGATCACATTGTTAACATCGTATAAACAGCAGATGACAGAGTTGACAAAGTACAAAGAGTGAATGATAGAGTTGGCACAGTAAAAACAGTAGATTACATTGTTGACACAGTACAAACAGTAGATTACATTGTTGACACAGTACAAACAGTAGATGACAAAGATTGACACAGTACAAATAGTATGTGACAGAGCTGGCACAGTACAAACAGTAGATTACATTGTTGACACAGTACAAACAGTAGATCACATTGTTAACATAGTATAAACAGCAGATGACAGAGTTGACAAAGTACAAACAGTAGATGATAGAGGTGAGACAGTACAAACAGTAGATGACAAAGATTGACACAGTACAAATAGTAGGTGACAGAGATTGGCACAGTACAAAATTGATATTAATCGATATACTACAAAGAATAAATTACAAAGTTAGACACACCAGATAATGAAATAACAGAAACGAACGCAGCGTACAAAAAGTAAATGATAACACAGACCATTGCATTATAAAGGTTGATAACAGAACAAAAAACCGACGGGGTTGACAGGGCATAAAGAAACGTGCGTAACAGAGGTTGACACGAGATGAAGCGAATTCGCTGACCGTAAACTACAAGTTACATAAATCAGTATTACTACGAGAGGCTAGATACGGAGATAACTTGGCAGAAAATGGGAGAGTTTAGACAACCACTTTCTATACTAGACGATCAGACCATCTGAACATATTGAGAAAGTCAATTATTCTCCCAGCAAAGAATTACTCTCTGAGTCTCTGGGTGACCCATTTGAGCCTTCGCTACCTGAAAGGGTTACTTTTGAGTAGAAATGGCTGCCACTCCACTATTATAATGCACCCATAACTGAAAGTACAAAACGTGTCTGATGAGATCATGTCTCGAGCTCGAGATCCTAGCATTCCCAGGAGATACGTTAGTTACTAGGTTACACTTGAGTCTTAGGTTACAGGAAGTCAACCTGTGATACAAACCCTTTAACTAGCAGCGCTTCTATTCCGTTAAACAAAGTTTTGATGTTAGAATTAAGAAATGACCTTTACTACGTCAGGTTTCTGTATCGTCTGGAGCCTGGCATGGCCAAGCGTGTTAAGGCTTTCGACTCGTAATCCGAGGGTCGCGGGTTCGAATCCCGGTTGCACCAAACATGCTCGCCCTCCCAGCCGTAGGGGCGTTATAATGTGACAGTAAATTCCACTATTCGTTGGTAAAAGAGTAGCCCAAGAGTTGGCGGTGGGTGGTGATGACTAGCTGTCTTCCTTCTAGTCTTACACTGATAAATTAGGGACGGCTAGCACAGATAGCCCCCGAGTAGCTTTGCGCGAAATTAAAAAACAACCTAACAAAACAATCTGCCTCGTCTGATGGAATTTTACAAATCTCATCACAAAACAGTAAAACACTTAAAACGAGGTACATATAGAGAAATAATTGCTTTAGTTTTTTTTTAGTAATTTACTTGGTGGAAGGAAAGGTCGAAAAAGCAACTATTTTTCTTTCTGTTCTAACATTAACCACAAGAGCAGAAGAATAATAAACAATCGATGTCGAATTCATCCTTCGCTCTCAGTAGTCGCAAATAAACCAGGCGTAAAGCGATTGTGTTTTTGGCATCAGAGAAGGGCTGAGTGACATTTCTCGACAATATCCTGATGATTAAACCATATCTATCACCACGAACAATGAACGTACACCACCATTAAAGCGACTAAATGTTTTCCTCTGTTTATTTCTGCAATGACCAGTAAGTAACGTAATAGTACACTAGGAATGATTACAAATTCTGCTTTCAATAGCTCTCTCGAATTCCCGGTTCTTTCGTTCACTAAGACATCTTATTGCTGACTCTTGAACGATTTCCCATGCAGACGTCCTCTCATCTTATCGTTCTGATTTTGTCAGCCATATTGGTGCTGATAAACATACAAGGAAAGAGAAACATTACTGAGATTTATTTTCCCTGGAACAGCCTCGTTTCGGGCACTGCTCTGTAAAAGTAATATATATCTACTTCAAACTCGTACTTTGTATGGAGAGTACGATGAACAGGATCCAAGTGCAGCTCTCAGAAGAAACTGATTTATGGACAAACACGCTTTAAATACAAAGCATCATTTTCATGTGACTATGTTTTAGTTCTATTTTTCCAGTAAAACTCTTTATATCTTAATAATGAACTATATTCACTCCGCTAGTACAGCGGTAGGTCTTCGGATTTACAACGCTAAAATCAGGGGTTCGATTCCGCTTGGTGGGCTCAGCAGATAGCCAGATGTGGCTTTGTTATAAGAAAACACACACAATCAACTATATTAATACTTTGAAATTCTCTCATTTACACCCAACATTTTTCACAAGATAGCTCTCCGAGGTATATAATAATTCAGTAATTGGTCAAGAACAGAAATGTCATCTTTCGGAAATATCGATAAAACAGTAATGTCATCTTCCGGAAATATCGATAAAACAGTAATGCCATCTTCCGGAAATATCTATAAAACAGTAAAGTTATCTTCCGGAAATATCGATAAAACAGTAAAGTCATCTTCCGGAAATATCGATAAAACAGTAAAGTCATCTTCCGGAAATATCGATAAAACAGTAAAAGTCATCTTCCGGAAATATCAATAAAACAGTAATGTCATCTTCCGGAAATATCGATAAAACAGTAAAGTCATCTTCCGGAAATATCGATAAAACAGTAATGTCATCTTCCGGAAATATCGATAAAACAGTAAAAGTCATCTTCCGGAAATATCAATAAAACAGTAATGTCATCTTCCGGAAATATTGATTACAGGAATCTACAAAACCTTTGATTCTCTTGAAACGTATTTTACATCGTAAACAATCGAATTTAAATCAATTACTTTTTAGGTTTATTTTTTAAGATTGGTTGGTTGATGCCTATTTATTGTGGTTTAGGCTAGCAGCGTTTCCTGAATTGTGGGGCGAGTGGCTGAAGTCAATACTACAACAACAAGCGTTTAAATCAACTTTTTATTAAAATAACAAATAATCACGATAACACGCATACCATTTAAACATGCATCTCGTCACTTAACTCATTCTTTCACTCATTTAAGAAAGAGCGGTGAACGCAAGAAACGATATTCATTCGACTGGAACCCCCAGTGGCACAGCCGTGTGTCTTCGGTCTTATACCACTAGAAGCCGGGTTTCGATACGCATGTTGGGCAGAGCGCAGAATGCTCATTGTATATCTTTGTGTATCTTTAATAAACAATATTAAAATGGTAAAGGAAGGGGGAAAGTGAATGACAAAAGTCTGAACAATGCTAGTCCAGTGGCTATGTCCGGACTCATGATACGCAACCCCTTGATGTAGACATGCATTCTGCACTTCATGACCGTAAGTGAGTTATAAGAGTGACGGTCGAATCCCATTATTCGATTATACAAGAGCAGCGAACGGTTGATAGTGAATACTCGCATGTCAACCCAGAATTAGGGACGGTAATGCTCCGGTATCTTTGGCAAATTTTAAAGCAAACAAACGGCACAATAAAGATACGGATTAAGAGTAAGTCCTCTTAAATATTTAAATAAATAAAGTTTTGTTAACAAGGGCTAAAAGTTACCCAGAGGCTAGAGTGCCATCCTGTACATTCGAGTGTTCAACGTCACAGAAAAACACACTCTGTACCTTGGGGCGGTGTGTTTGTTGTAAGAGTGAACTGATAGGCAAATAAATAAGTGAACAACAACAACAACAAACAGCTGGCCAAAACCACCTACTGTCAACTCTTGGACTACTTTTGTGTGATCAAATAAGGCCCGGCATGGCCAGGTGGTTAAGGCACTCGAATCGTAATCTGAGGGTCGCAGGTTCGAATCCCTGTCACACCAAGCATGCTTACCCTTTCAGCCGTGGGGACATTACAATGTTACGATCAGTCCCATTATTCGCTGGTATAAGAGAAGCCTGAGATATTAGCGGTGGGTGGTGATGACTAGCTGCCTTCCCTCTAGTCTTACACTACTAAGTTGGGGACGGCTAGTGCAGGTTGCCCTTGAGTAGCTTTGCGCGAGATTCCAAATAAAACTGACCAATTAATGAGTTTGTCCGTAGACTTTAAAGCACGCTCTCCTTCCCAAACAATGAGCTCATTTTCCACGGCAACAAAACGCAAACCATAAACCCCCAGATTCACAGTTCAAGTATGCGAGCCAGTACACTGACGAACAACTCAGAATTATAAGAAAACGTGAGTGATGGCATGGCCAGGTGGATAAAGCACTCGACTCATAATGCTGAGGGTCTCGGGTTCGAATCCTCGTCACACCAAACATGCTCACGCTTTCAGCCGTGGGGACGTTATAAATTACGATCAATCCCACTATTTGTTGGTATAAGAGTAGCCCAAGAGTTGGCGATGGGTAGTGATGACTACCTACCTTCCCTCTTGTCTGACACTGCTAAATTAGGGACGGCTAGCGCACATAGCTTTCAAGAAGCTTTGCGTGAAATAAAAAAGAAATAAATTAAAACGTCAAGGGCTTAGAAACACAATTCTCCAGGTTATCGAGTTTCCAAGTCCAAGCTGATTTTTTTATTAACTTCATAAAGTTTATTTTCGATGTCAGTTAACTAGTGATAAAAACAAAACAATCATAGTGTAACAAATCTAACCAATGTAGGATGTAAACAGTGCATCACGAGACAATAAGCTGCATTTTTTATTAGATAAAAATAATTTAAAATACTGGGTACTATGAACATTTGCACACATACAAAATTTTAAATAGCGGTGTTATAAGAGTTTGATCAGCGTCCACGGATTTTAGAAATAAGGAAAACCTAAGAAAACTTACACCATAATGATGTTTCTTTCAGTGTTTGGATTGTTTTTCGAAATTTCTTTGGTTGGTTTTTTTCATAAAGCCCCCCAGTGACTCAGCGGTATGTCTGCGGGCTTACAACACTAAAACCGGTTTTCGATACCCGTGGTGGGCAGAACACAGATATCCCATTGTTTAGCTTTGTGCTTAATTCAAAACAACATCTTTTCATGAAATTTTCATTCGATCCAATGATATAAGAAGCTGTGTATGAATGGATAGTTAACATGTATGAAGGTTTTACTTCATCCCATTCTGGTTAGAATTCAAATGTTCAAACATACAACGATAGCAGAACTTAGTTATGATGCCCGTACTTAAGGTTTGGTTTGTCTGTTTTGAATTTCGCGCAAAGCTACACGAGGGCTATCTGCGCTAGCCGTCCCTAATTTAGCAGAGTAAGATTAGAGGGAAGGCAGCTAGTCATCACCGCCCACCGCCAACTCTTAGACAACTCTTTTACCAGCGAATATTGGGATTGACTATCACATTATAATGCCCCCACGGCTGAAATAGCGAGCATACTTAGTGTGACGTGGATTCGAACCCGCGACCCCGGATTACGAGTGAAGTGCCTTAATCATCTGGCTATGCCGAGCCTCGTACATAAGGGATAAATGGTTTTAGTTGCTCTTAGTTTAAAACTAAACGTATAGAAAACTTATATTTACCGTAAAACTAAAGAATACTAATATAACCAAAAAAGGTTTTAAGAAATCATCAAATGAAATGAAATTTGTTCTGTGTTAAAATACTAGAAAGGAAGAAAATATCAAACCATTTGCAAGTAAAAGAGTTAGTTTAAACCAAACAGTTTAGAAACAATTCTGCTTTTCACAGTTAAGAAATGATTTTATTTTTATTTATTAAAGATAAATCACTGAAATACAATTTTCTGATAAGATGAATTTTTTGTACTTACGACTGGTGTCGTATCGAACTCCATGAAGTTCTTCAAAGCACGAGACGTCTGCACTGGCGCCACCTACTGTTGTGGGCCAACATGACACTCCATCCCAAGTTGTATTACAGTAAAGGCTACTATCTATAAGGGGAAATATACACGGTGAACATAGAGCAGTTATGATTTAGAAAGGAGAACTGATCTAATGTTCACCGTTGAATAGAATAAACGTATTTAGCTTGGGTTCCAACAGAGACAATTGAACTTCATATGGTAAATCTCCAATGATCTCTAGAAATGTTTTGCTTACCATTCACACAACCTTAGTAAGTAAAAGTCTGAACGTGTTTTGGGTTTTTATTTACGAAACAAATTAGATAAGCATTATACACAACTAATATATTGTTCCCATTAATCTTAGGAGTAAAATGAATTGTTGAAATAGAATCAGGCTCACACTTCGAATTCAATGTGAAAGGTTGTTTTGTGAGCGAGCACTTGGAATGGTTAGCAAAAAACAACAACAAACAAACAAGGAAATATGTAGTTTACTGTTATTACTTATTAGAAAGACACACACGTGTCAAAGGGGTGTCGGTGTTCAAAACAAACTAGTTTCTTATCAAACGCAAATCTGCAGTAATAATTCTGCTTCGATTTATCGATCAGTCAGATTCTCTGACCAAAGAAGGCTTATTTGTATACGTAGCTGATTTATTAAGTAACTTACGAATTAATGAAGGTGGATGCTGTCATGAACCGATACAACACAAAACTTTCAATGATTAGCTTCCATTTTATCACCAGTAGGGAAAACATCGTGAGAAATATTTGGGGTCATAAACCCACTAATACGCTACAAGATAGGTTCAGCAGAATTTAGGTTATTCTGAAATCTATATAATAAACCATGAATGTAAGAGTAGCACGAATGCAGAAAGTCACTCAGATTATTTTAAATTTTCAAGGTGATAATTTTAAATAAAATTAACCGTAATGTATTATGGGTAATAACTTACAAATGACTCAGATTCATTAAAACAAAAAGAAATGTAATCGCAAATCCTTAGAAGAATATATGTGTTTAGTTACCGAGTCCTTTGTATATTGTGGTACAAAAATGTTATTCTTTACCTAAAAATTGAACGATATGAACTCATTTTGGTAATGATCATATATTTTAAAGTTACGTTATAGAATATAATAAGACGCTTAGTAGTAAAAACTATACGCAATATAATTAGCTGCGCGGAAAGAAAAATAATTTTGAGTAGAATGTTTGATTACAAACTACACTTTATGCATTGGATCAAAAACTACAGACCAGTTACGTGTCGGACAGTTTGTTTGTTTGTTGCTATACACAAAGCTACGCGCTAAGCTACCGTTGTTGTGCCAACCACAGGCATCGAAAACCGGGTTTCAGGTTTAAAGAGCTCCCAAACCATACGCTGAGCCACTGAGGACGTTATTGGAAGGAAATGTGGGAAAGTATTGTTTCTGTTTTTTAGCGCAAAGTTATACAACAGGCTATCTGTTCTTTGTCCGCCACGTGGAATTGAATCTCGGATGCTAGCTCGTGAGAGAGAGTGTTTTATTTTCTTTAAGGAGTTGATGTAACAGACAACTTTTCTCTATTATTGGTGTTACCAGACGCACGAAGCACCTAATGATCTGATCAAAGCGACTTTTATTTCCTATTTAAAAAAAATATGGATTTTGCTGAAACAATCAGAATGATTACAGAAACTGATATCATGATTTATTTGTAACTGCATTTAAAATACGGTAGTATCATATATTTAAACGATTCACAGCTGGTTTTCGTTCCGTTACGTTCAGCTGATTCATAGCTGGTTTTGATTGTACTACATTCAGCTGATTCATAACTGATCTTGGTTTCGATAAGTTCAACTGATTCATAGCTGGTTTGATTACATTACGTTCAGATGATTTATAGCTGGTTTTGGTTTCGTTACGTTCAGCTGATTCATAACTGGTTTTGGTTTCGGTACGTTCAACTGATTCATAGCTGGGTTTGGTTTCGTTACGTTCAGTTGTTTCATAGCTGGTTTGGGTTTCGTTACGTTCAGTTGATTCATAGCTGGTTTTGGTTTCGTTACGTTCGGCTGTGTTTAAAAATGAAGCGTCTAAAATTATTAGAAGAAAACAAAAATGTAAACCAATCAAAACTATCTTACAAAATAAAGTCCTATTCGTTGAATCAGGTTAGTTTACGGAACCACACGTAACGTTAGTGTGATGCTGCTTGAAATACATCAATTCCACAGAAACGTTTAATCTCTGATCAGTCGGCATCATTAGTACGACGAACATCAAACCTTCCTTCAGCCTTAATATCCATTGTAGATCTGCAAATCCAATGTCTTTCAATCATAGATAATGATAAAAAATACTATTGGAGATAGTGTATTGCATGTACGGTGTACATAGAATAGAGATTAAATGCTTTTGATTGCATAACATGTACGGTATGCACAGAACATAGATGACATGTTTTTTATTGTACAACCTAAATAACATATATACCAAGTATAAATAAAATATTTTAAAGTATAGCTTTTACAACGTACAGAATTTAAAGGAAGTGGTTTTGATTATATAGCCTATTCACTGTATATCGAGTCTAAGAAAATTCTATGTTATAGTTATGACGTTCCATAATGTTTACCAAGTTTTAAACGAAAGTTGACATAAATACATTCAAATTGTGATCAATAGTTTCCCCTGTCGACATGTAAAAACGTAATTATAAACATGTTAACAATTAACTAAGCTTTTTTGGCATCCAATCATAAACATACTGACAAATAATTATGTCTTTTTGACATCCAATCATAAACATACTGACAAATAATTAGGCCTTTTTTTAGATCTATATTTAAATTTATATTTTAAATATTAAAAACCGAAACTTGCCGTTCTCTTGGGAATAATTTAAGTAAGCTGAAATATATCGTAAATAACATTCTATTTCTTCCTTAGAAACGTTCAAGGTTGCCTCATTAACCATCCAGTAGCTGTCATTCATGGTGCTTGCACAGAAATGATACTTCACATTGAAATAGACATCTTTGATACTCTGTCTCCATGTTTTCGAAAAGTGGTTGACGTTTTCTTTGTAATGAGATCTTGTGGTTTAACTACTGAACGGAAAATTATCCAAGACAAGAAGTCCAAATCTATTTGGTTTAATAACCGCTTTGTTCCTCTACTTAACTGAAAAAGAAAGAAAGAAAAACAAAACACTTTTTTTTTACACATTTTGTGTGACTATTTAAAAAGATTTCAATAAGAATAAGCTACAAAAATACAACAAGGTAATAAAAACGAAGAAGTAGGCTTAACATGTGTTAAGCCCAATTTATGTTCATCAATCGGGTGTTGTATTCTTTTTGTGAAGTTCAAAGACTTTGGATTAATTTTTTTTCAAATACTTCAGTATTTCCAGCCTGTTTTGTTTGAAAAATACAGCAAAAAATGCTGTATTGTATCTATAATGTTATGTAAGCTAATGGAAGAGTTGAAAACCTCTATTAAAATATTTGTTTCCTACCCTTGATATAACCGTTTTTTTTTTATTTTACTCGTTTTATTAGTAGCATCACAGAATTATTTTTTCACTTACTTTGGAAATACATATGAACCTATACAAAATTCTTTGAAGTTCAGCATGTTATGTACCAGAATGTAACCATTATATTTTTATGTGATAGCTTTAAGTTATTTTAATCCGTATTCTACGGAAATAATTCAGTTCTCATGGGAAGACTCTAATAAAATGTAATAATGAACAAAGATGTTATTTCAACTAATTAACAAGAAACATTGTGCAATTAAAAACCACCAAAGTAACGTATGGTACAACACTGTATATCACACTAACTTTAATACAAAGTAGCGTGTACTACAATAGCGTATATCACACTAACTTTACTACAAAGTAACGTACACTACAACAGTGTTCGTCACACTAACTTTAATACAAAGTAACGTATACTACAATAGCGTATATCATACTAACTTTAATACAAAGTAACGTATACTACAATAGAGTATATCATACTAACTTTAATACAAAGTAACGTACACTACAATAGAGCATATCACACTAACTTTAATACAAAGTAACGTATACTACAATAGCGTATATCATACTAACTTTAATACAAAGTAACGTATACTACGACAGTGTATATCATACTAACTTTAATACAAAGTAACGTATACTACAACAGTGTTCGTCACACTAACTTTAATACAAAGTAACGTATACTACAATAGAGTATATCACACTAACTTTAATACAAAGTAACGTATACTACGACAGTGTATATCATACTAACTTTAATACAAAGTAACGTACACTACAATAGCGTATATCACACTAACTTTAATACAAAGTAACGTATACTACAATAGCGTATATCACACTAACTTTAATACAAAGTAACGTATACTACAATAGCGTATATCATACTAACTTTAATACAAAGTAACGTATACTACAATAGAGTATATCACACTAACTTTAATACAAAGTAACGTATACTACAATAGAGTATATCATACTAACTTTAAAACAAAGTAACGTATACTACAATAGCGTATATCATACTAACTTTAATACAAAGTAACGTACACTACAACAGTGTTCGTCACACTAACTTTAATACAAAGTAACGTATACTACGACAGTGTATATCATACTAACTTTAATACAAAGTAACGTATACTACAATAGAGTATATCACACTAACTTTAATACAAAGTAACGTATACTACAATAGCGTATATCATACTAACTTTAATACAAAGTAACGTATACTACAACAGTGTATATCATACTAACTTTAATACAAAGTAACGTATACTACAATAGAGTATATCACACTAACTTTAATACAAAGTAACGTATACTACAATAGCGTATATCATACTAACTTTAATACAAAGTAACGTATACTACGACAGTGTATATCATACTAACTTTAATACAAAGTAACGTATACTACAATAGAGTATATCACACTAACTTTAATACAAAGTAACGTATACTACGACAGTGTATATCATACTAACTTTAATACAAAGTAACGTATACTACAATAGCGTATATCACACTAACTTTAATACAAAGTAACGTATACTACAATAGAGTATATCATACTAACTTTAATACAAAGTAACGTATACTACAATAGCGTATATCATACTAACTTTAATACAAAGTAACGTACACTACAACAGTGTTCGTCACACTAACTTTAACACAAAGTAACGTATACTACGACAGTGTATATCATACTAACTTTAATACAAAGTAACGTATACTACAATAGAGTATATCACACTAACTTTAATACAAAGTAACGTATACTACAATAGCGTATATCACACTAACTTTAATACAAAGTAAGGTATACTACAATAGAGTATATCACACTAACTTTAATACAAAGTAACGTATACTACAACAGTGTATATCATACTAACTTTAATACAAAGTAACGTATACTACAATAGAGTATATCACACTAACTTTAATACAAAGTAACGTATACTACAATAGCGTATATCATACTAACTTTAATACAAAGTAACGTATACTACAACAGTGTATATCATACTAACTTTAATACAAAGTAACGTATACTACAATAGAGTATATCACACTAACTTTAATACAAAGTAACGTATACTACAATAGCGTATATCACACTAACTTTAATACAAAGTAACGTATACTACAATAGAGTATATCACACTAACTTTAATACAAAGTAACGTATACTACAATAGCGTATATCATACTAACTTTAATACAAAGTAACGTATACTACAACAGTGTATATCATACTAACTTTAATACAAAGTAACGTATACTACAATAGAGTATATCACACTAACTTTAATACAAAGTGGCGTATACTACAATGGCGTATATCACACTAACTTTAATACAAAGTAACGTATACTACAATAGCGTATATCACACTAACTTTAATACAAAGTAACGTATACTACAATAGAGTATATCACACTAACTTTAATACAAAGTAACGTATACTACAACAGTGTATATCATACTAACTTTAATACAAAGTAACGTATACTACAATAGAGTATATCACACTAACTTTAATACAAAGTAACGTATACTACAATAGCGTATATCATACTAACTTTAATACAAAGTAACGTATACTACAATAGCGTATATCATACTAACTTTAATACAAAGTAACGTATACTACAATAGAGTATGTCATACTAACTTTAATACTAATGACTAATTTATGCTAAACTTCAAACTAAGTGAATTTAATTTAATTTATATAAAAATAATTCTATTTCATGAACAGAATAAAGTGAATAATTATTTGTTGACCCATGGTAACAGTTGCCAACACTTTTCATGAACGTTTCGGAATCACACACCGATATCAACTTAAGCAAATCTGTAGTGTAATAACTAATACAAATAACTAATGAAGTGTAGGGTAAATTTTAAAATAATGAATTTTCAAAGAGAGTGAGATTTAGCTATTATCATAGATTTGTTAAAGAAGAAATACTTGTGATTATGAGACGTAGTTGTTGCATTGGCAACACCAGTCAGGAAATATACAGCAATGGAGGAAATACAATATACACGCCATCCTGTGTAATACAATATACACACCATCCTGTGTAAGACGCTTGTAAAACACGAAATATATATAACCTACGCATTAGCCTTCATTATATGATTATATAGATACATATTGTTCTATCTTTGCTTACAGAACTTTACATTAAATGATATTTTTGGTGTATATTAAGTACTCTTTTGGAATATTGTGTTCTGAAAACGTTGGAACTACAAGTGTTTTTTTTTAATGAAGGAAAAGAACATTTTTTGTATTGAAATAGATATTAATTAATTTTTATTATAACGTTCATTAGAAATTACAATTAGTTTAACATAGATAAATAAATACAAAGTTTCACTGGTATATTATATAGAAATAAAGAAAGTTAGAAAAAAAAGAAAGCTTCATGCATTTTAATATAGACGTAGGTTAAAAACAACATGGAGTTCTCAATAGCCGTGACACTATTGTAGTATACGTTACTTTGTATTAAAGTTAGTATGATATACACTGTTGTAGTATACGTTACTTTGTATTAAAGTTAGTATGATATACGCTATTGTAGTATACGTTACTTTGTATTAAAGTTAGTATGATATACTCTATTGTAGTATACGTTACTTTGTATTAAAGTTAGTGTGATATACACTATTGTAGTGTACGTTACTTTGTATTAAAGTTAGTATGATATACACTATTGTACTATATGTTACTTTGTATTGTAGTTAGTTTTTACGAACACTATTGTAGTATAAGTTATTTTGTATTAAAGTTAGTATGACAAACACTATCGTAGTACTTGTTACTTTATATTAAAGTTAGTATGACAAACACTATTGTAGTACATGTTACTTTGTATTGTAGTTAGTTTTTACGAACACTATTGTAGTATAAGTTATTTTGTATTAAAGTTAGTATGACAAAGACTATTGTAGTACTTGTTACTTTGTGTTAAAGTTAGTTTAATATACATTATTGCAGTTTTCGCTACTTTGTATTAAAGTGAGTATGATATGCCCTATTGTACTATTGTGGAATTATTATTAAGTAATCTTCCCATAAAGACACACTTATATTAACAAATGGTGAACTATAGTATTGCGACATATGTTTAATCTTTCGTCTTGTAGACGTCGGTCACCATTTGCTTTGAGAACTATTGTTTTCACTGGTGATTTATGTTGTGTAGCCTTAAACGTTTTTACCAGCTACTTTGTGTTCCCAATTGTTTGTTACTTGGGTTGTTTTTATATATCATAGACTCTGTTACCTATTCACTATTATCTGAACGAATGTGATTACAGTGCACAACCCAAGTTTACGATATGTTTAGGACCGTATATCTTGGTTCTTTATTTGAGGCAGTGAAATCTGACAGTCAATTCGCTGTAAACCTAGCATATTAAACCATATGCTGTATTGTCCTTTTAAAGGCATACATTACACCTTGAATAAAAAATGGCCTCCATAAGAATTGAATCAGTGTTTTAAAATAATGATCGCCTCAGTATTGATCTAATTAGATTTTTAGAATAATGATGGCCTCCATATAGATCTAATTAGATTTTTAGAATCATGATCGCCTCAGTATTGATCTAATCAATTTTTAGAAATAGTGATGCCCCACCATGAATCTAATCAACACGTTTAGAACAATGATGGTCTCTGTATAGATCGAATCAGCTTTTCAGAAGAGCAATGGTTTCTATACGGATCCACTCAATGTTTCACGATTAATAATAATGTCCTTCTTATGAAACCAGTCAGGTTTTCTTTAGAATAATTATGTCCTCCATGAGGATCAACCAACTTCAAGAAAATTTTCTGAACTGTTTATGCATCAAATTGTTTATATGTCCATGTCTTATTTAGCTCCACGATATATAATAATATGCGAGTCACGCAATACAAACCAATGAAACAAGTGTAAACAAATTACGGTCGGTATTGCAATATATTTCATTCTTTATTACTAGATGTTCTCTGTATTTTACATAGAAAGTAAACGGTCTTATTTTATTTGTGGATGCCAGTTCTTTACTATTCAGTGTAGTTACAGGCCAAAATATAGCATTTTCAAACATGATGTGATATGTGCATCTCATCGGTAGTGAATGGAATGTAAACAAGGCCTTACTCTGAGGGTCAATATTATGCCTTTTGTTACACTACAGAGACACAGCAATGTCTATGGTATCTAACAAAATCAGTTCGGGAATACATTTATAAAGAACAAAAGTGGACCACAATCTATCATTTAATTTACCACTTTTCACGGACTTACACCGGTTTTCAGGAATTCCATCCCTTATTGGTAACCATGGACAAAGACCAATCGATAAAAATTTAGGATCCCTGCGTGAATAAAAGGCATCTCTAAACACCACAGATATATTCAATTATTCCACACATCTTAGTGTTGACACGACAGTGAATAACCAACCAACTCATAGTCTCTTATTCAATAAGCGCTCGGCACGACTAGGTGGTTAAGGCGCTCGACTCGTAACCTGAGGGTCGCGAATTCGAATCCTTGTCACACCAAATGTGCTCGTTCTTTCAGCCGTGGGGACGTTAAAATGTGATGGTCAATCCCACTATTCGTTGGTAAAAGAACAGTCTAAGAGTTGGCGGTGGGTGGTGATGACTAGCTGTCTTCTGTCTAGTCTCACACTGCTAAATTAGGGACGGCTAGCGCAGATATCCCTCGTGTAGCTTTGCGCGAAATTCAAAAACAAAAAATACTCAACAAACGCGTGGGAGTCCACTGTGGTAGACACAAACTTTCGTAGTTAAAGATGTTATTTTCGAGACCAACGTTTTAGGAAGTTGTTAACTGTAACTCATCATATTACACGGGTTTTGTTTACCAATCATCACTACAATGTACATGTTTTAAAACACATTGGTTCTTTGGGAGTAAAACATCGTACGTAAAGATTACTCAAGTGGTTGATTAGTATAATTTAGTTATTACGGGTTCTGATTTTCTTGTCTATATAATTAGCAATTAATTTATAATTTACTTTTTAATTTTCATTCGTATGTTTTTTCCAACCTAATTATTGGTGATTAACCAGTACAAACAAGCAACCCAGAAAATACATTTGTTTAGGAATGATTACAATTAACTTTTACCACACGTTTGTGGTCGAATCGCACAGTAATCTATTTATTGTTTTATTTTGTACAGACACTCACAGATTACACACACATATCGTACAAACATTTTGACAGCCATCATTCATAGGTTATTAATAAAGAGAATAGATAACGCTGGTACGTTATGTGGTTATCAGGTACGTACTTTTACCTTCTGTAAACAAACAACATAAACACATATCTTCTGGCATTTCTTTACAGACATAGATACCAGATATTGTCTTATTACCTTCTGTGGACAAACAATATAAACATCTAGCAGTAATTGTTTCGTCATGAAACACCAGAATGAAGTCGACGCTCAACGGAACGTTATCTAAGAGCAAGTTTCGTGTACAAACGTGAAATTGCACAAGCGCAAACTGTCATTAGCGCGACTTGGCACTAACCTCAAAGATGACAATTAAGAAATAAATAAGCGTTAATTTGTGTAAGGGCAATTGTAAGCAATAGTTGAGCGAACACTTACACTCGTGTAGTTTCGTCGAAACGTAACACTGATTCAAGCACCACCTGGAAGGAATGTCAGTAAATAACACTCTCATTCCGCATCTACAAATACAGCACACATTCATACAACCCAACATGTCCAACATCTCTGAACTGATGGCAACATTTAAGCACAAATCACCACAGTTTTGCCAACGATCAATATTGCAGTATACACTATAATCATCTTTTAACAAAGGAGACGGAATAAATATTCTATAAAAGACCGCACTGAAACTACACTCGTGCGCTCGTGTGTTATGTGTCATAGCTGTTAAACTCCCGATTCTGATTAAGAGCTAAAACCAATGACAAAGCGCACGCGCTCGTTGAAACAAACGCTTTGCACAGTTACAGTGATTAATATTTCTTATACCATTCCCTTAAATCTATTGACTTTGCACTCGGAAAATCAAAGTGTTTAGGATTCAAGAAAGCCCCGAAATAACAGAACGAAAACGTGAAGTGGATTTTGAAGTCGTCGCTGATGAACTGCAACATAGAAGTATGCTTGCTTCAACGATTGTATCTCGTCACAAGCACGCATACATAGTTCTCGCCATTATTGTTTTGTTTTGTGAACATAAAACGGTAAAATTAAAGATTATTCAGAGCCTAGCCTAAAGAAAATACGATGTTATAATTTATGTCCTTTGTGATACGTTATTACCAGGATTAAAACATATCAAAACACGCTTTTACCGTGAGGAACTTTGACAAATAACCAACACTACAATAAACTCGGGTTTAAACCAGTTTACTGAATGGACTATGACAAACTGTTGCATCAGTCCCTGTCGCTTATTAAAAAGCAGAAACGGCATTTGATTGGTTTGGTTAGTTTGAGTTCGCGCAAAGTTACACGAGCGCTATCTGCGCTAGTCGTCCCTAATTTAGCAGTATAAGACTAGAGGGAAGGCGGTTAGTCATCACTACCCACCGCCAACTCCTGGGGAACTCTTTTGCCAACGAATAGTGGGATTGACCACAGATTATAACGCCCCAACGGCTGAAAAGTCGATCATGTTTGGTGCTACGGGGATGCGAATCCGTGACCCTCAGATTACGAGTCGCACGCATCAACCCACCTGGTCATGCCGGGCCCCATTTGATGTGAGAAATATAAGTTACATATTTTTACACCAAAACTCTACTGTGTACTAGCCATAATGAAGGCGCAATGGCGAAACGTTAGCTGAAATAAGAATTTATTATTATAATTATTATCATATGTATCTGAAGAGCATAACGTGATGTGAAACTTTAAGTTGATGTATATTCTCATACAAAAAATTTATAGCCATGATGAAGCCACAGTTGTGAAACTTTAACTAAAATATGTTTTTAAATTATTAGTTGTATCTTAAAAGTGTAGGCGGTTTTTATAGTTTGTTTTTATAAATTTGCTGACAAAATGCAGTTACCCTTCTCAAAAGCTATTAGTTTTCGCTGGCATCTCACAAGCAAAGTTATGCGAAGCAATGACTTTATAGCGGCAGTGATTGTGACGTGACTTATTGATTCGCATATTCAAAATCCTTTTAATATAACGTACTCAACCCTCCATATATAACCTGTGTGCGTGCGCGTGAATAGAAAAACACGACGTGAAATAAGGAGTGTAGGTATGGTGTGTACGTAAATAGTTACGAGTGAGTAGACGTGGACGTAAATACAGGGTCTCTGGATTTTTTTTTTTTTTGAATTTCGCGCAAAGCTACTCGAGGGTTTCTATGCGCTAGCCGTCCCTAATTTAGCAGTGTAAGACTAGAGGGAAGGCAGCTAGTCATCACCACCCACCGCCAACTCTTGGGCAACTATTTTGCCAACGAATAGTGGGATTGACCGTCACATTATAACGCCCCCACGGCTGAAAGGGCGAGCATATTTGGTGCGACCGGGAGTATGTTTATTACATCCCTTAGATACAGAAATGTTCCTTCATTTTCTTTGTAATTTCGAACAATACATCAACGCTACTTCTTAAAGTGCTTAGTTATTTGTGATTAATGGTCAGGGTTGGGCGTGATCAACATTTTTCGTGCCCGGTCTGTGAATCCCGGAATTATCTTCAAAACTTGTTCCGCATTTGATGTCACGTATGTGTGTTTATAAAAGTGGAGGTCGAATTCTGCAATTTGGTCAAGATCAGCCAGACAGGTGGAGCTGGTTGTTGTTAACTCGCGTATCAGTCAGAAATTTGGGTTTGTTTTTGTGTTTAAATTTCGCGCAAAGCTACACGAGGACTATCTGCGCTAGCTGTCCCTAATTTAGCAGTGTGAGACTAGAGGGAAGGCAGCTAGTCATCACCACCAAATCTTGGGCTACTCTTTTACCAACGAATAGTGGGATATACCTACACGTTATAACGCTTCCACAGCTCCCATGCTTGGTGTGACGGGGATTCGGACACGCAACCCTCAGATTAAAAGTCGAGTGCCTTAACCATGTAACCATGCCGGGTCCGAAATTAGGGATGACCACGTGGTTACAGCCCTAGTAGGGAGATTCGAGAACACAAGGAATCAATATAACGTGTAACTGACGTTTAAGACATTCCTAGCACAACAGACAGCAACGGGACACCATGAGTTGGCGGTGGGTGGCGATGATTAGCTGCCTTCTCTCTAGTTTTACACTGCTAAATTAGGGACAGCTAGTGCAGATAGTCCTCGTGTTGCTTTGCGCGAAATTCAAAACAAAAAAAGTGATTAATACATGTATCAGGCCAAGCTAGAAATGCCAGTATATATATATGTAAATACAAACACATACGTTTTAGTACGTGCGCATATCTATATTAAAAAGAATAATGTTCAATCTGTTTTAATTTGCTCGTGCTGTGTGTGACAATGAAACTGTTTTTCACACGTTGAAGATTTAACGAGATGATTTATTGCCCCATAGATCCTACGTAACACAAATATGCTAGATACTTCGTGAACGTTATTAACTGGTCTTTTTCTAAACAAACAGGCCTGGCATGGCCAAGCGCGTAAGGCGTGCGACTCGTAATCCGAGGGTCGCGGGTTCGCGCCCGCGTCGCGCTAAACATGCTCGCCCTCCCAGCCGTGGGGGTGTATAATGTGACGGTCAATCCCACTATTCGTTGGTAAAAGAGTAGCCCAAGAGTTGGCGGTGGGTGGTGGTGACAAGCTGTCTTCCCTCTAGTCTTACACTGCTAAATTAGGGACGGCTAGCACAGATAGCCCTCGAGTAGCTTTGTGCGAAATCCCCCCCCCAAAAAAAATCTAAACAAACAGACGTTAGGTAAAGGGTGAAGTCGTCTATAAACCGTAAATCTAATCATTAAAAAAATACTTCATGTTGTGTGCGTTCCCGTAAAGAACTGAAACAAGAGAAAGTTAGAACGTGAATATCGCTCTATCTACTAACACACGTGCAAGTTCCAGTTTATTACTTATCTCTCAGGTTTTGCTTTTGATAGATATTAATATGTGTTGAAACATGGATACAATTTCCCGCGATAATGTGTTCAAATGTGATGTATACACGTATTTATGAAAGAACGTGATTTATTGTATACTTACTTAAAAAAGAACGTGCTTTAATGTATACATACGTAAATAATAATGTACTTCAATGTATATTTACTTCATAAAGAACGTACTTAATGTATACTTACGTAAAAATAACGTACTTTAATGTACACATACGTAGAAAAAAGTATTTTATCGTGTTTGAATCTAGGTACAAGAAAGTATTAACAACACTAACAACTGAGGCAGTGTAGAAGCTCATTGGCTCCTTGGTTTGTCCTCTCACTCGAACACGCATGAGATCGAGTCGTTAACTCGAGCAAGATGTTTTACCCTCACTTGTTACAATTAACCCACTATATGATGGTCTAGTATTCTATCCAGGATGAACTCATTAATCCGCTTGAGTCACTCAAAACAGAACTTCGAAAGTATTGAATCTATGGGCTTCGCTAAGGCACCGCAAGAATTTAACTTTCTAAATTAATTTTAATAGATACAACTTTGAGTAATTGCTAGAATGTTCTTGTATGTGCCAATTATAATTTTCTCACCAAGTCAGATAAATCATATTTACTATGTATACAAATGAACTCATAACACGTGTTTGATTCGTAATTATATATAACATTCAAAATTATGTGCCCCCCGCTAGTACAGCGGTATGTCTACGGATTTACAACGCAAAATAAGGGGTTCGATTTCCCTCGGTGGGCTCAGCAGATAGCCCAATGTGGCTTTGCTATAAGAAAACACACACAAAATTATGTTTGAACACTTGCTTTTTCTCTATCCGCATGGGCCTGGCATGGCCAAGCGCGTAAGGCGTCCGACTCGTAATCCGAGGGTCGCGGGTTCGAACCCGCGTCGCGCCAAATATGCTCCCCCTCCCAGCCGTGGGGGCGTTATAATGTGACAGTCAATCCCACTTTTCGTTGGTAAAAGAGTAGCCCAAGAGTTGGCGGTGGGTGGTGGTGACAAGCTGCCTTCCCTCTAGTCTTACACTGCTAAATTAGGGACGGCTAGCACAGATAGCCCTCGAGTAGCTTTGTGCGAAATTCCAAAACAAACAAACAAAACAAAGTATCCGCATGTTCACTGAGACTTCTCTCACGTAAAGATGTGCAAAGAGACGAGTTTTCATTGATATATGAGTTTATCGTCTGCTCGTCGAACCGGTAATTTCATCGTTAACATGTGTTTGATACAAATAAAAGTAGCCACGAAACACCCGTCAAGGTCGCTTGAAGTACGAAACGAAAACGTAAGTTGGTAATCTGACTGATTGTACTTGTGCCAAAGTTTCGGTATATTTCAGTTAGCTGAAGCTACAGTTTAGGATTACTAGTATGCATTGCGGACTTAATACAACTTAGAACTTTACTGTACAAAAACGCATTCGTAAAATATATATTTATTGTGCTTTTAAAATAGGTACAGAAATGCTTATACTAGAAACTGGCTGTTAAAAATGTTCCCCTTAGCATTAATGTTTCAGCTTCTGCCTGATACAGCACCCTTTTCTCTGACACTTTTGAGAGTTTAACGGTATGGGTCACATCAGAAATGCCGGATTATGTAGACTTGATTCTAAAGTTCTCTTAAAATAATTTAAAGTTTATTAAATTTGTATTTCTCGCTGTGAATGTGCGAGTCTCGTGGTGTAGAAACACCTCACGATACAAGGAAGTAAAACTTTTCTCATTTTCAACAAGAGTAGTAAAAACCAAATAACTATTATTTAAAGAATCTCATTTTAAATCTAGTGCTTTTAATTCTAACTCAATTCACTCAATCAACCGGTACAGTTCGGTACGTCCACCTCAGTTTTAGACACACTTTATGAAAGTTCTCCAATCAGAAATTAGTTTATTTTTCAGCAGAAGGATGTTTGACACCTGCCGGTAAGAGAATGTAATTGCCATAAAGTATTCTTAACGTTTCGTGTTTGTTAAGTTATGACTAGGTTATACATTTCATTTCCTGTTAGAGTAGCTACATTAAATATTAGGAAGTTAGATAAAAGTTAAGACTTTTCCCACTAGGATAGCTGTATGAAATAGTCAAAGTTAGCAAGCTACGATGAAATGTGAAGATGTCAGAACTACATTTATCGTCTTAGTGTCGTGTTGAAGATGTCAGACTTACATTTATCATCCCAATGTCCTGATGAAAATGTTAAAGGTATATTTATTGTTGTAGTGTTGTGTTGAAGATGTTAGAGGTACATTTATCATCTTAGTGTCCTGATGAAGATGTCAGAGATGCATTTATTATCTTAGTGTCCTGATGAAGATGTCAGAACTACATTTATTATCTTAGTGTCCTGATGAAGATGTCAGAACTACATTTATTATCTTAGTGTCCTGATGAAGATGTCAGAGATGCATTTATTATCTTAGTGTCCTGATGAAGATGTCAGAACTACATTTATTATCTTAGTGTCCTGATGAAGATGTCAGAGATGCATTTATTATCTTAGTGTCCTGATGAAGATGTCAGAGCTACATTTATTATTTTAGTGTTCTGATGAAGATGTCAGAGATGCATTTATTATCTTAGTGTCCTGATGAAGATGTCAGAGCTACATTTATTATTTTAGTGTTCTGATGAAGATGTCAGAGATGCATTTATCATCTTAGTTTCCTGATGGGATTTTCATCGTTATTAAGAGGTTTTATCCATCTTTAACTGTCTTCATTCTTCATCACTTCCTTACTGTCATGTTTACACGAATAAAAATTCATGGCTGGCTTCTATACTATACCGCGCTTTTACATGTAAAAATCCATTAGAATTAATCGATGGGCTTTAGGGTCTACTTTCGTACATTTCAGTTACTTGAACTTGATAGGTGAAATGCACTTACTTGCTTAGCGTTAAGCGAATGACGTTGCGGGAATCTGCAAGGACTGATGCGAGTTCTCGTGAGAAAAGTTATATCTGACAGATGGTGAATTACACATAGATTTTGAGCTGTGTTTTTAACACACATGAGCGCTTTGGACTGGTACAACTTTTTGAACAGAAGCACAGAGACGTAAAACGTGGGCAGTAATAATGTTTGATAACACAAGTTATAACCTGATGATTTCTGGAGAAAAAAAAGTAATACAAATTCCGAAATAATATTTGGTATTTTCAACCTGTATACACAAGAGGTGTGTGTTTTCTTATAGCAACGTCACATCGGGCTATCTGCTGAGCCCACTGAGGGGAATCGAAACCCTGATTTTAGCGTTGTAAAATCCGGAGACATACCGCTGTACTAGCGGGAGCTACACAAGAGAATTGAGCCCGGCATGGCCAAGCGCGTTAAGGCGTGCGACTCGTAATCCGAGGGTCGCAGGTTCGCATCCACGTCGCGCCAAACATGCTCGCCCTTTCAGCCGTGGGGGCGTTATAATGTGACGATCAATCCCACTATCCGTTGGTAAAAGAGTAGCCCAAGATTTGGCGGTGGGTGGTGATGACTAGCTGCCTTCCCTCTAGTCTTACACTGCTAAATTAGTGACGGCTAGCACAGATAGACCTCGAGTAGCTTTGTGCGAAATTCAAAAACAAAAGACAAACAAACACAAGATAATTGAATGGCTAAGTCAGAGATACTATTTTCAGAGAAGGTAATTCCTGCTTAAAACAGCTAGTTAGTTAGAAAACAACAATAAATAAGTTGCATTCGCCATATGTTATATGTCTATTCTTTAGCATATCGCAGTTCGAACCTTGGACCTTCCTCTCGGTACCTTGTACGTTACCCATCTGTCCACACATAAATAAATTTATTTAGTAATGAAAAGAAAAATAGCAGAACATTAACTGACTCAAAACAAAATGAAACAAAAAATTACAACCCAGTTCGGTTTGGTTTGAATTTCGCGCAAAGCTACATAAGGGCTATCTGCGCTAGCCGTTCCTTACTTAGCAGTGTAAGGGGTAAAAGAATAGAAGTACAACAATGTGCTTCACTTCCTCCCACCCAGTGGAGCAGCGGTAATCCTGCACACTTATAACGTTAGAAACTGTGTTTCGATACCACCGTGTAACCCTTGAAGAACTAGTGTTAGGAACAAACGTTCTAGTAGTCACTTATCTTTCTAACCGCCTAATACGTTGTCCGGTTATTTATCAAATAAATTATTGCTTTTCTATCATCTCCGTGATAGGATATGAGGAATAAAATATGTTAACATACCAAAAGTTGAAGAAAATCAACATACAAAGAGTTAATGATATAAAGGTCACATTACTGTTTGTACTTGAATAACGTTATTGTTTGTATGTTTTTGATGAAGTTATGGTTGATCACTTCAAGTAATAAAATAATTGCGTTGGCGAAGAGATAATAAAACACAAACTAGAATAAAAAGTAGTGGTGAAGAACCCACTAAATTAACAAAACAAACAACTTTATCAGTAAAACAAGAAAACAACTCTCCATCAGGTCACCAGTTAAATGTTTAACCTCCGAAACTACACTTAGTACAGCTCTATGGTTTCAGAACATACATTACATCCATGGCGGTCACAGTCTTTCTCTTAGAGTGTTTTTTGTGGTGGACAATAGCATAACGGTTTATATTTTCCACGAAAAACTATAAAACATGTCGAGTTTCTTCGAAGATGAGACCAGAGATGCAGTTTACGCCGTCTCTGTGAGCTAAACGTTTGAGTGCTCGATGCCTCCTGTCAGAAGGTATGATGTTTCGCTCGACCTTAGCCTCTTCCAGTTTGTTTATTTGTTTTTTACTTTTGCCAAAGCTACACGAGGGCTATCTGCGCTAGCCGTTCCTAATGTAGCAGTGTAAGACTAGAGGGAAGGCAGCTGGCCATCAACATTCTTGAGCTGCTCTTTTACCAACCAATAGTGGGATTGACCGTAACATTATAAAGCTCCCACAGCTGAAAGTGCGAACATGTTTGGTGTGAGGGGGATTCGAACCCGTGACCCTTGGATTACGATTCGAGTGCATTAACCACCTGGTCACGATGAGCTGGATCGTTAAATACTTGTAAATAATCTTTTTTAAGAATTTAGAATGTTAGTATCAATGTATCAATGATGTTAATCTAACGCACGTTTTAAATACGTTCCAGAACGACATTTATTTAGAGCTGCTTCTTTACTTGGTCTGGTTTGTGTCACTTTATTCATCATGTCGGAAAAACTTTTATTTTAAATAGCTGTAAAAAATCGTTTGAATAATTCCGTACATATTTTTCACTACCGATCACAATCTTTTACTTCAAATTAGCCTACTGGTCTTGTCAGCCATGAGCGTTATAATGTCACGACCATTCTTTGATAAACAAAACAAGTAGCCCAAGAGTTGGCAGTATATGTTGTTCTCTAGCTGCTTATCCTCGAAATTAGGGAGGGCTATCTGCGCTAGCCCTCTAGTAGTTTTGCTCGAAATTACAAACAATAACATACAAACTGTTGTTTTAAAGAAAAGGTAGAGCCAAGAAAGGGTTTTTATGTTCATATATTTTGTTTGATGGCGCATTAATTTTGGATGAACAATCGTTAGTTAAGTGCATCCTGTATGTGTATGTGTGTGTATGTTACCAGATCAATATGGATTGCTACGGTGTGAGAAAATTGCCATTTTCATAAAGTCAACAATATTAAATGGAAAACTTAACTTAATTACCGACTTAACTCGAAAAGTGTTTACTTTGTAAAAATGGCAATTTTCTTACACCGTAGCAAGCCACATTGATCTGGTAACACAGAACCCTGTGAAACTGTTTCAGGTTGTTTTCTAATGAAAATAGCAGTTAAATTATTACGAGCAATAAATTAACAAAATTAAAAAAGGTTAATATTTTACACACGGATTCTCTAAAGTGAAGAACATTTATATTGTTTTCTATTCCATTATTTTAAAAGTTTTTTTAACCATTCAACGAATTCATTTTTACATTTTAAACGTGTTTTTAACCTAGTACACTTAATGGAACTAAATATTTTCAAGACTGAAATTCTGTCGCGAAATGGCCCGAAATGGCCAGGTGGTTAAGGTACTCGATTCGTAATCTCAGGGTTGTGGGTTCGAATACCCGTCACACCAAACATTCTCGCCCTTTCAGCGAGAAAGGGGGCGTTATAAGATTACGATCAATCCCATTATTCGTTGGTAAAAGAGTAACCCAAGAGATGGCGGTGGGTGGTGATGACTAGTTGCCTTTCTTCTAGTCTTACACTACTAAATTAGGGACGGCTACTGCAGATAACCCTTGTGTAGCTTTGCGTGAAATTAAAAAAAAATCAAAAATTTCAATTGCCGCGGCTGTTGAAGTTTCCCTCTTGTTTTATCTTCTTCAATTTTTTGTGACAACATATAGTATGGTATAATATGGAAAGTTGAAAATAATTATCAAATCTTTACCAGCATTAATATAAATGCATACTTTTCTTCAGAAGTTTATTTTTGTTTTCTATTCAGCTGTTTGCTATTATATTTTAAGTTCTTGAAATCAGTGCATGATGGATTGGATTTCTGGTCTACAATTTTTATTGTAGAGAGAATAATTTATATAGAATTTTCCCTATATGGTCAGGGGATGACACTACGTCCTCCTCTTCACTATCAAAGTCGAGTGAATCACAATGAAGTTTGAGTGATATACGATCACTGGAGACGATAAGAAATACGCGTCTCTTCAGCGGATTTTTTTAAGGTCCGTACTTTAAGATAAAAAGAGAAAAAAAGACATTTTCAAGTAGAACTTCTTTATATAAGTTTATGACATCAAGGCTGCTGAGAATTAGGTTTTCTTTTCAGTTTACGTAAATTTGTCTTGAAAATCTGAAGAAAAACTAAAAGGAAACAAAATGAGCTGTATATTTAAAAAAAAAAACTAATGTTATTGTGTTTATTGAGGACACTTTGAACAAGTGCTCTTCGTCAGATTCTCACATAATCGGTTGCGTTTACCACACTCAAGTTCTCCTATGAAAAACTTACATACATAAATTCAGACATGTATGTGAGATCAAAGCTTTTATCTCCAGATATTTGGTAATCACGAAGCGATGTTACATGGCTGCACATTTCTCACAGGACGTCCTCTTACAAGATGTTAAATAAAGGCAACATACCTAGCTGTTCATAAGCAGCAGAACTGTTTGTTTACGACAATATTATCTTCCAACACTCCTCAACACTGACAATATACAAAACAGCTGTTTATTTGCGACAATATTATCTTCCAACGCTGACAATATACAAAAATGCTGTTTGTTTGCGACAATATTATCTTCCAACGCTGACAATATACAAAACAGCTGTTTATTTGCGACAATATTATCTTCCAACGCTGACAATATACAAAACAGCTGTTTATTTGCGACAATATTATCTTCCAACGCTGACAATATACAAAACAGCTGTTTATTTGCGACAATATTATCTTCCAACGCTGACAATATACAATACAGCTGTTTATTTGCGACAATATTATCTTCCAACGCTGACAATATACAAAACAGCTATTTATTTGCGACAATATTATCTTCCAACGCTGACAATATACAATACAGCTGTTTATTTGCGACAATATTATCTTCCAACGCTGACAATATACAATACAGCTGTTAATTTGCGACAATATTATCTTCCAACGCTGACAATATACAATACAGCTGTTTATTTGCGACAATATTATCTTCCAACGCTGACAATATACAAAACAGCTGTTTATTTGCGACAATATTATCTTCCAACGCTGACAATATACAATACAGCTGTTTATTTGCGACAATATTATCTTCCAACGCTGACAATATACAATACAGCTGTTTATTTGCGACAATATTATCTTCCAACGCTGACAATATACAATACAGCTGTTTATTTGCGACAATATTATCTTCCAACGCTGACAATATACAAGACAGCTGTTTGTTTGCGACAATATTATCTTCCAACGCTGACAATATACAAGACAGCTGTTTGTTTGCGACAATATTATCTTCCAACGCTGACAATATACAAGACAGCTGTTTATTTGCGACAATATTATCTTCCAACGCTGACAATATACAAGACAGCTGTTTGTTTGCGACAATATTATGTTAAAACACGCTTCATCACTGACAATATAAAACAGGTGTTTATTTGCGAGAACAAAGGGATAGTACGTTTCACAGAAGCTTCGTTTATTCACAACTATAGTAACGACATCGTCAGATACGTTACTGGCGAAACTTTGGTTTTTGAATAAATGAATAAATTCAATTCTGTGATTGTGCAGTTTCACCAATTACCAACGGTTTCAAGTACCGATTCAAATACCTTCTCATTACTAGCCTTCCAAGCTATTCTTATACACAGTGAAAGAAACGTCAAGTAACTGACCATCCTAAATATATTAGACATTTTCTTTAATATACAAGTACAGTCTCACTGATCGCAAATATTTTCAGTACGGTTTCGTAGATATTTTAATGCGAAAATAATAAATATATATACTGACTTTTTACACATATAGAAAGAATGTTATGTGCAGGTTAAAAGATTACGTATTTGGCTCATTCTAGCATTCAAATAAGTGTTTTATAGAAACCGAATTTCTCCCGAGCCTCATTAGTAAGCTTGACAAATTTTGGGTTCGAACCTTACAGCGAACCAACGCATTTAGCCCATTGTTAAGTTTCTTTAATCAAAACTAAACTAAACATAGAAAAGTACATATAACGTATTGATTTTATTTGGAGTATATGTAATTACATGCGCAGTATAATTACACGGAAATACGATGTTCATATGGCTCTAGTGGATTTTTTTGAAAGCTGTGCAATAAATTATGGTTTTCACTAAAAATAAGGCCTTTCGTAAAATATATAACCAAGAACACCAGTTACGATAACTGAAATCGAAAAGTAAAAGAAAATATTATTGTGAAAAGTCGTGAGAGTCACCTGGATTTCACAATAATACGTGAGGTGACTACTATTGTCACTGGAAGCTGTAATCTAGTATTAGCTGGCTTGTCTCTCCCCTTCAATAAAATCGAGATTCTTACCACAGAAATAAAGTCGAATATTTTGAAGAATAAAACACATCATGTGACATAAAAGAAGACAAAACACATTTAAAATGATGTTGAACCATCGGCTCTTCTGTGTACGGGTCTCTTCTTCATCCACCGTACAGTGTATTTGATTAATACTGGGCTGTGTTCCTCTATCAGTTCCTTTCCTCTCTCGCCGACTACAAATCAGAGGAACAGTTGATAATGGATTAGACCAGCTTTACAATACACGAAGACAAGAGAAAGGTAGAAGTAAAATAAAAGTCACTAACTTCCCCGTCATCTACATTATGGAACAAAATCCTCGAGAAAGATTTAAATGTAACATGCAAGGAATGGTAGCTGTTAAACCATATGTCTAAAAATGCAAGGAACGGTAGCTATTAAACCAGGCGATACAAAGTTGCAAAGAATGGCAGATATTAAACAAGCTGTACAATGATGCAAGGGATAGCAGATATTAAAGGAGGCTGTATAAAGATGGAAGGGATGGCAGGTATTAAACCAGTTGTATGAAGTTGCAAAGAATGGCAAGTAATAAACCATCTGTATAATGATGCAAGGGATAGCATATATTAAACTAGGCTGTATAAAAACGTAAGGAATAGCAGATATTAAACCAGGCTGTATAATGGTGCAAGAGATGGCAGATATTAAACTAGGTTGGATAAAGATGGAAGGGACGGCAGATATTAAACCAGGCTGTATAAAGATGAAAGGGATGGCAGATATTAAACTAGGTTTATAAAGTTGTAAAGAATGGCAGGGAACAACTTCGAACAACAAACAGGGCTGTCAATAAACTAGTTTAGTTTCAATGGGGGACAAAGTACGAAAACTGTAACACCTTGATACTGTACATAATTATAATGTGACACACATCTTAATCCTGCAGTTAATTCAATGGTGACACTGCAGTATTTCCGTTAACTAAATAAAACAACTTGATAATACAGGTTCCCCAACTGTAATACTTTAATACTGCCATATAAAACTCGTTACCCAAATACCAGAGGTAACCCAAATAAGACAACTTAAGACTGCAGGTAAAGAGAACGTAAGAACTTAATACTTAAGGTATATATACCGTCACAACTTAATATTGAAGATATGAAAAGTGATAATTCAATAAACCAAGTAACTTTAATATGATACTTTAATAATCCAAGTAACTTAAATATGATACTTTAATATTGCAAGTAACTCTACTACAATACTTTAATATTGCAAGTAACTCAACTGTCATACTTTAATTTTGAAGGTAACTCGACTGTGATCCTTTAATATTGCAAGTAATTCTAATATAATACTTTAATATTGCAAGTAATTCTAATGTGATACTTTAACTTCGGAAGAAACTCTACTTGATAATTTATTATTGAATGTAACTCTCATGAGATACTTTAATATTGCAAGTAACTCTACTGGGCTCCTTTAATATTGTAAGAAACTCTAATGTGATACTATAATGTTGCAAGTAACTTTATTCAGATACTTTACTGTGGCAAGTAACTATAATATGATACTTTAATATAGCAAGTAACTACACTGTAAGAGTTTAATATTGGAAGTAACTCTAATGTGATGCTTAAATATTGCAGATAACGATAATGTGATACTTTAATGTTTGAAATAACTCTACTGTGATACTTTAATATTGCAAGTAACTTAAATATGATACCTTTATATTTCCAGTAACTCTACTGTGATACTTTAATATTGCAAGTAAATCTACTATGATAGTTTAATACTGCAAGTAACTCTACTGTGATATTTTAATATTGCAAGTAACTCTAATGTGATGCTTTAATATTGCAGGTAACTCTACATTGATATATTAATGTTTGAAATAACTCTAATGTGATACTTTTATGTTGGACATAATTCTAATGTGATACTTTAATATTGCAAATAACTCTAATGTAATATATTAATTATGCAAGAACCTCTCCTGTGATTACTTAATATTGCAAGTAACTATGATGTGATACTTCAATATTTCAAGTCACTCTAATGAAATACTTTAATGTTGCAAGTAACTCTAATGTGATACTTTAGTGTTGCAAGTAAATCTAATGTGATACTTTAATATTGCAAATAACTCATTTGTGATACTTAAAAAAATTCGCAAATAACTCTACTGTGAAAATTTATTATTGAATGTAACTCTAATGAATTACTTTAATATTGCTAGAAACTATACTGAGCTCCTTTAATATTGTAAGAAACTATAATGTGACACTATAATGTTGCAAGTAACTCAGTTGTGATACTTTAATATGGCAAGTAACTCTACTGTAATACTTTAATATGGCAAGTAACTCTACTGTGAGAGTTTAATATTGTGAGTAATTTAAAGGTGATACTTGAATATTTCAAGTAACTCTAATGAGATACTTTAATGTTGCAAGTAATGCTAATGTGATACTTTAATATTGCAAGCAACACTAATGTGATACTTTAATTTAGCAAGTAACTCTACTGTGATAGTTTAATACTGCAAGTAACTGTAATGTGATACTTTAATATTTCAAGTTACTCTAATTAGATACTTTAATGTTGTAAGTAATTCTAATGTGATACTTTATTATTGCAAGTGACTCCAATGTGAATCTTTAATATTGCAAGTATCTTTAGAGTGGCATTTGAATATTGTAAGTAACTCTACTCTGATATTTTAATATTGCAAGTAACTCTAATGTGATGCTTTAATATTGCATGTAACTCTGATGAGATACTTTAATGTTTGAAGTAACTCAAATGTAATACTTTGATATTGCAAGTAACACCATTGCGATACTTAATTATCGCAAGTAACTCAACTGTCATCCTTTAATGTTGCAAGTAACTCTAATGTGATATTTTAATGTTGCAAATAATTCAAGTGTGATACTTTAATATTGCAAGTAACTATAGTGTGATATTTTAATTTTGCAAGTAACTCCACAGTGATAATATAATATTGAATGTAATTTTAATGAAACACTTTAATGATGCAAGTAACTATACTGAGCTCCTTTTATATTGTAAGAAACTCTAATGTGATACTATAATGTTGCAAGTATCTTTAATAACATACTTTAATATTGCAAGTAACATTAAAATGATACTTTATTATTTCAAGTAACTCTACTGAATTACTTTAATATTGGAAGGAACTCTACTGTAAAAATTTAATATTGCAAGTAACTTAAATGCGATACTTTAATATTTCAAGTAACTCTAATTAGATACTATAATGTTGCAATTAATTCTAATGTGATACTTTATTATTGCAAGTGACTCCAATGTGAATCTTTAATATTGCAAGTAGCTCTACTGTGATAGTTTAATGTTGCAAGAAACTCTAAGGTGATGCTTTAATATTGCAGGTAACTCTAATGTGATACTTTAAAGTTTGAATTAACTCTAATGTGATATTTCAATATTGCAAAAACTCTAATGTGATTTTTAATGTTGTAAGTAACTCTAATCTGATACTTTAATATTGCAAGTAACTCTACTCTAATTCTTTAATGTGCAAGTAACCCTAATGTGATACTTTAATGTTACAAGTAACTCTAATGTGATGCTTTACTGTTGCAGGTAACTCTACAGTGATACATTAATGTTTGAAATAACTCTAATGTGATACTTTAATGTTACAAGTAACTCTAATGTGATGCTTTACTGTTGCAGGTAACTCTACAGTGATACATTAATGTTTGAAATAACTCTAATGTGATATATTAATTATGCAAGAAACTCTACTGTGATTCTTTCATATTGCAAGTAACTCTAATGTGATACTTTAATATTTCAAGTAAATTTATTGTGATAATTTAATACTGCAAGTAACTTTAACGTGATACTTTAATATATCAATTAACTCTAATGAGATATTTTAATATTGGAAGTAAGAGAAATGTGATACTTTAATATTGGAAGTAACTCTAATATGTTACTTTAATTTTTAAAGTAATTCTAATGTGACACTTCAATATTGCAAGTAACTCTAATGTTGCAAATAATTCTAATGTGATACTTTAATGTTGTATGTAATTCTAATGTAATACTTTAATATTGCAAGTAACTCAAATGTGATTCCTTAATCTGGAAATTAACTTTAATGTGATACTTTAATATTGCAAGTAACATCAATGCGAAACATTAATATTGCAAGTAACTCTACTGTGATACTTTAATGTTGCAAGTAACTCTAATGTGATACTTTAATATTGGAAGTAAATCTGATGTGATAATTCAATACTGTAAGAAACTCTAATGTGATACTCTAATTTTGCAAATAATGCTAATGTGATACTTTAATGTAATTTGTAACTCTAATATAATACTTTAATATTTAACATTACTATATTGTGACACTTTATTGTTGCAAGTATTTCTATTGTGATACTTCTATACTGCAAGTAACTATACTGTGATACTTTAATATTGAATGTAACTTTTAAGTGATACTTTAATGTTGCAAGTAACTCCACTGTGTTACTTTAATATTACAAGTAACTCTACAGTGATTCTTTACTGTTGGAAAAAAACTCTAATGTGATACTTTAATATTGCAAGAAACTCTAATGTGATACTTCATTGCTGCAAGTAACTCTAATGAGATACTTTAAGGTTGCAAGTAACTCTAATAGGATACTTTAATATTGCAACTAACTCCTCTGTGATCCTTTAATATTGTAAGAAACTCTAATGTGATACTTTAATGTTGTATGTACCTCCAATATAATACTTTAATATTGAACGTTACTATACTGTGACACTTAAAGTTGCAAGTAATTCTATTGCGATACTTCTATACTGCAAGTAACTATACTGTGATACTTTAATATTGCAAATAACTCTGCTGTTATACTTTAATATTGCAAGTAATTCTAATAAGTTACGTTAATAATGCAAGTAACTTTAATATGATACTTTAATGTTTGAAGAATTCTCATGTGATATAATAATATTGCAAGTATCTTTAATATGGTACTTTAATGTTTGAAGAATTCTAATGTGATATGTTAATATTGTAAGTAAATTTAATGATATACTTTAATATTGCAATTAACTGTACTGTGATATTTAATATTGCAAGAAACTATAATGTGACACTTTAATGTTGCAAGTAACGCTTCCTTGATAATATAATGTTTGAAGTAACTCTAATGTGATACTTTAATATTGCAAGTAACTCTACTGTGATCCTTTAATATTGTAAGTAACTCTACTGTGATCCTTTAATATTGTAAGTAACTCTACTGTGACACTTTAATATTGTAAGAAACTCCACTGTGATACTTTAATATTGTAAGAAACTCCACTGTGATACTTTACGTAACTTTACTTGACAGTTTGTCACCCCAGCATTGTAAATTTTTTTAGTTATATAGTAAATATAAATAGTCACAAAAGAAATCCCTTTATCCAACTATAAATAGAAAACGTACAATAAAATCCACATCGGGACAGATCACTTTCGTTTTAACTAGAGCGTGTATTAATTATTTCACGTTTTCTGATTAAAATCATAAGGTGGTAAAACTTAGAGATAAAAGTTTTTCAATGTCTCCCAAACCTTACTTTTTAACAGCCTTTATATTTAAAGATTTTTGGATTACAAGAAGTTCATCTAGAATAACAGACACAACTTACCTATGTTATCTATACCACTAAAAATAGTAAACTTCATATTACACATTGAAAAGTGAACAACTTCCATTGTAAAACTTTTATTTTGTAAGTTCCAAAATCGAACTTCTGTAATTTCATAATTTCCATAACGGAGATCTTGCTATCAAACAAGTTTCACTACAGAACTTCTGTTATTTATAGCTTCCTTTAAAGCAACTTTTCCTCTTTGTAAGATTTATTACATATTTCACAAGTTTCTCTAAACAGTTTGTTACTCTAATAATAACATTACAAAATGTGTTATATTACAAGTTTCTCTAAACAGTTTGTTACTCTAATAACAACATTACAAAATGTGTTATATTTCAAGTTTCTCTAAACAGTTTGTTACTCTAATAATAACATTACAAAATGTGTTATATTACAAGTTTCTCTAAACAGTTTGTTACTCTAATAATAACATTACAAAATGTGTTATATTACAAGTTTCTCTAAACAGTTTGTTACTCTAATAATAACATTACAAAATGTGTTATATTACAAGTTTCTCTAAACAGTTTGTTACTCTAATAATAACACTACAAAATGTGTTATATTACAAGTTTTTCTAAACAGTTTGTTACTCTAATAATAACATTACAAAATGTGTTATATTACAAGTTTTTCTAAACAGTTTGTTACTCTAATAATAACATTACAAAATGTGTTATATTACAAGTTTTTCTAAACAGTTTGTTACTCTAATAATAACATTACAAAATGTGTTATATTACAAGTTTTTCTAAACAGTTTGTTACTCTAATAATAACATTACAAAATGTGTTATATTACAAGTTTTTCTAAACAGTTTGTTACTCTAATAATAACATTACAAAATGTGTTATATTACAAGTTTTTCTAAACAGTTTGTTACTCTAATAATAACACTACAAAATGTGTTATATTACAAGTTTTTCTAAACAGTTTGTTACTCTAATAATAACATTACAAAATGTGTTATATTACAAGTTTCTCTAAACAGTTTGTTACTCTAATAATAACACTACAAAATGTGTTATATTACAAGTTTTTCTAAACAGTTTGTTACTCTAATAATAACATTACAAAATGTGTTATATTACAAGTTTTTCTAAACAGTTTGTTACTCTAATAATAACATTACAAAATGTGTTATATTACAAGTTTCTCTAAACAGTTTGTTACTCTAATAATAACATTACAAAATGTGTTATATTACAAGTTTTTCTAAACAGTTTGTTACTCTAATAATAACATTACAAAATGTGTATATTACAAGTTTTTCTAAACAGTTTGTTACTCTAATAATAACATTACAAAATGGGTTATACTACAAGTTTCTCTAAACAGTTTGTTACTCTAATAATAACATTACAAAATGTTATATTTTACAAGTTTCTCTAAACAGTTTGTTACTCTAATAATAACATTACAAAATGTGTTATATTACAAGTTTTTCTACACAGTTTGTTACTCTAATAATAACATTACAAAATGTGTTATATTACAAGTTTCTCTACACAGTTTGTTACTCTAATAATAACATTACAAAATGTGTTATATTACAAGTTTCTCTAAACAGTTTGTTACTCTAATAATAACATTACAAAATGTGTTATATTACAAGTTTCTCTAAACAGTTTGTTACTCTAATAATAACATTACAAAATGTGTTTAATTACAAGTTTCTCTAAACAGTTTGTTACTCTAATAATAACATTACAAAATGTGTTATATTACAAGTTTTTCTACACAGTTTGTTACTCTAATAATAACATTACAAAATGTGTTATATTACAAGTTTCTCTAAACAGTTTGTTATTCTAATAATAACATTACAAAATGTGTTATATTACAAGTTTCTCTAAACAGTTTGTTACTCTAATAATAACATTACAAAATGTGTTATATTACAAGTTTTTCTACACAGTTTGTTACTCTAATAATAACATTAAAAAATGGGTTATATTACAAGTTTCTCTAAACAGTTTGTTACTCTAATAATAACATTACAAAATGTGTTATATTACAAGTTTTTCTACACAGTTTGTTACTCTAATAATAACATTAAAAAATGGGTTATATTACAAGTTTCTCTAAACAGTTTGTTACTCTAATAATTACATTACAAAATGTGTTATATTACAAGTTTTTCTACACAGTTTGTTACTCTAATAATAACATTACAAAATGTGTTATATTACAAGTTTTTCTACACAGTTTGTTACTCTAATAATAACATTACAAAATGTGTTATATTACAAGTTTCTCTAAACAGTTTGTTACTCTAATAATAACATTACAAAATGTGTTATATTACAAGTTTCTCTAAACAGTTTGTTACTCTAATAATAACATTACAAAATGGGTTATATTACAAGTTTTTCTACACAGTTTGTTACTCTAATAATAACATTACAAAATGTGTTATATTACAAGTTTCTCTAAACAGTTTGTTACTCTAATAATAACATTACAAAATGTGTTATATTACAAGTTTTTCTACACAGTTTGTTACTCTAATAATAACATTACAAAATGTGTTATATTACAAGTTTCTCTAAACAGTTTGTTACTCTAATAATAACATTACAAAATGTGTTATATTACAAGTTTCTCTAAACAGTTTGTTACTCTAATAATAACATTACAAAATGTGTTATATTACAAGTTTCTCTAAACAGTTTGTTACTCTAATAATAACATTACAAAATGGGTTATATTACAAGTTTTTCTACACAGTTTGTTACTCTAATAATAACATTACAAAATGTGTTATATTACAAGTTTCTCTAAACAGTTTGTTACTCTAATAATAACATTACAAAATGTGTTATATTACAAGTTTTTCTACACAGTTTGTTACTCTAATAATAACATTACAAAATGTGTTATATTACAAGTTTCTCTAAACAGTTTGTTACTCTAATAATAACACTACAAAATGGGTTATATTACAAGTTTTTCTAAACAGTTTGTTACTCTAATAATAACATTACAAAATGTGTTTATCACAAGTTTCTCCACAGGGTTTGAACTGTATAAACACAATTCTGGTTAACTTTAAAGTGTTATATGAATTAAATTTTTTAAAGATAGACGAATCAATACTTTGTTTTTCTTTTCAATCTATGATAATTAACAAATGTACCAGCATTTGTAAACCCTACACTATTCTCTTACATAGTTTACAGTAGTAATCCAACATTCGTTTATCCAAATAACCTAAATAAAATTAGATACCAGACGAAGATTACTCTTTCAAACTCCTTTTGAATTCCGAATACCGCCAAATGTATTTGTCACTAAAAACCTTTAATGGAAGAACACGAGTGTTTACCTCCAAACTATAGTGCCCCATAGAGACACAGCAGTATGTCTGCTGGCTTACACCGCTAAAAACCGGGTTTTGATACCCGTGCTAGGCGGAGCACCAATAGTCCATTGTGTAGCTTTGTGGTTAATTCTAAAACAAACAAATCGTAGAGTGATTATACAGATAAAGAAACTCCGTGTTTATTATTATTACTAGATCTTAAAAACCTTGTGGCTCCAAAAATATTACATTTTACGAAATGTGTATTGAAAAAGTGTTTTATTTTGTAAAATTTGTACATTTGGAAGTGAAACAGGGCATTTCTGAACTTTTACAGAAGCTGTTTCGATACGTATTCTGTTATTCAATCAGTAAATAACTTTATCCCTAAAGGAAGCAGAGGAAGTGTAATATGTTAATTAATAATATTCCCAGCATAATTCACACTGACTTATTAATATTACTGAAATCACCGACATGATTTTGTTGAGAGACAGGAAAAACTCGAAATATACTCCCGGCGGTAATAAATACAATTTAATAACGTCCACAGTTTCCCGAAAAAAACAACAACAATATTTTTCGCGTTCCTCTGGTGAAGTTTTATTATTCTAGGATAAGTAGTTCACCCTTAAAAATATTAATTTTAAAACAAGAGGTTTTTTTTCATAGTCGCCTTCTCCAGCCCTAAAAGAAAATTGCGTTTCTCATTGGTGTTTGTAAACACGTTTTTATGAACGTGTGCCAATTGGAGAAACGTAAATTTAACTTTCCCAGAAATGCTTACCTGAAATCGTTTTCAACATGGTGAGAGTATATGACTTCATTCTGTTTTGTGAAGAGCTGGCTGGACTCGGTGTGGAGGTTCTCTAGCTTTAACGCCTGGTTCCAGTTTTAAAGCTGCACACGTCTTAAGTCCTGATCGTACACTAAATCTCTTTTAAGAGCATTACTTCAAGTCTCGACGGTAGCGCCCTCTAACGAGGCAATAGTTTACACATTAAAATCGCGTTTACAATTTTTCCTACTTTATTTGCCTATTTTTCATTATCTTAGTGTTTTTGCTTGTTTGTTGTCCTTTTTTTGGGAAGTGATTCTCGCAATGCATATGCTTCTCATTCGCAATCTAAGGTCAACGTATTGACTCATATTTGTAAACATTTTCCTTGATTTTTAAAAACTTTTGTTCTTTTCTCCCATTATTACTACGTTCTCTTCCCATGGAAAGTACGCTGTTAATTTACTTTTACTTCAAGAGTCAAAGAGTAAGTGAGTTCTGAGAGTAAACCAATAATTGGTTGTCACGTGATACAATTAAATTGTCACAAATTATCTGTGATAAATCTCTCTCTCTCTTTGCTAACCTGAAGATGACCCATGTAGGTCGAAACGATGTTCACTATTTCATTTTAATAAAAGGTTTAATACCCACACTAGCCGTCTTGAGATACATTATCACAAATTTTATACAAATATTTGGTCACATGATGGAATCGGAAAATAAATTCTATTAAAAATGTTGTTGTTAAAAGTTCCTTACTGTTCTAACCTACGATGGAAATGGATGAATTTGTGTAAAGTTAAAATCTTCACAATCTCACTAACTTTACTGAGTGGAGAAAAGTGTTGAAAACCCATTATTTTTACTAATATTAATTATCACGTTCAATAAACACTCTCTTAACATGACAAACTGCAACGTTTCCAAAACATTAACTGAAACATTCACCTGTGGTTTTACTTATACGTCCGCGTTTGATTTAAACGTTATTGTGTACCCCGTGAACAACTAGCAGTTAGACCAACAAGTATCCTGGTGCATAAATGATTTTGAGAAACAAAACATGTTTAGAAAGACGAATCCCACACTGAAAATTCTAAGCCTGACTTATGATGAGAAACATTGGTTTAGTTTGTTTGTTCTGAATTTCGCGCATAGCTAGACGAGGTGCTAACCGTCCCTAATTTACAAGTGTTAGACTAGAGTCATCACCACCCACCTCCAACTCTTTTACCAACGAATTGAGGGGTCGATCGTCACTTTATAATGCCTCCACAGCTGAAAGGGCGAGAATGTTTGGTGTAATGGGGATTCGAACTCGTGACTATAGAGATTGCGAGTCCAGCGCCCTAACCATCTGGCCATGCTGGGCCTGACATTGGTTTTAGAGAGACAGAGATGTTAGAACAAGCGAGTTAACATAGCCCTTACCTATTTTCTCGTTATAATAAGGGCTAAAGAACTAACTGTTACATCAGGTTTAAAGTAACCATAAAAAATAGCTCATTATACCTGATAAAATGATCTAAAACTGGATTATGTTATTCAACAGTTTTGGGTTTGTTTGTTTGTTTTGAATTTCGCGCAAAGCTACATGAGGGCTATCTGCGCTAGCCGTCCCTAGTTTAGCAGTGTAAGAGTAGAGGGAAGGCAGCTAGTCATCACCACTCACCGCCAACTCTTGGGCTACTCTTTAACCAACGAATAGTGGGATTGATCGTAATATTATAACACTCCCACGGCTGAAAGGGCGAGCATGTTTGGTGCGACCGGGATTCGAACCCGCGAGCCTCAGATTACGAGTCGAACGCCTTAACACACTTTGCCATGCCGGGCCTCAAAAGTTTTGAGATACACACGTAACGCATTAAAACAATATAAAGTGTATAATTTAATTTTCTATTTACAAAAGCTATAAATGTAGCTGCATTTCTAAGCATGTTAGTAAACAATCCTATTAAAAAGTGGCTAAGCCATCAGAACAATTTTTTTGATTTAAAAGCCGAACGTCCTAACATGAGACACCTTGACAAAGGCATGTTCCTCTAAGTGCATGTCAGCAGACATTCCTCCTCTAACCTGCTCTTTCACTAATAATTTCACGCTATTACGTAATATAATTTATCTTGGACGAATCTCCGATATATACTCTTCAAAACAAGAAACGCAAAAGGGATATTTTTTTAAAGAGAATTATATGTAATAACGTTACAAGCTCAGAGTATGTGATGTTACACGTGTTAAGGCACTAATAGTCAAACCAAAATGACAATAAAAGTTGTGCACTTTGAAAACGGAGGAAAACATCGAATTTTTCGCCAAAACGCATGCGTGTCCAATAAATTTGTTTGAGAAATCTGTATGTTCTGCAAGTGCAACATGTGCAAAATCCCTATAAAAGTGACGTGTTCTCGGTTTCCATAGCTCAGTGTTAAGCCACCGGCACGCAATACAGTTATGCCAAGACTAACTGAAGCACAACGCAACAACGCCATAAGTTGCTTGGAAGCAGGCGAATCTCGATCAGATGTTGCCAGAGCTGTGAATGTCCACCCAAGCACCATCACAAGGCTATGGAATCGTCACCAACAACATGGATCAACTCGTGACCGTCCACGATCTGGCAGACCTCGTGTGCAGGATGTTGACAGATTTGGTGGTGGCAGCGTCATGATGTGGGCTGCCATCGCCTACAATGCCAAAACAGACCTTTTGCACATTCGAGGGAATCTTACAGCTCAACGATATGTCGACGAGATTCTTAGGCCCCATGTGCAACCCATCATGGTGAACGTCAACGACGTTTTTCAACATGACAACGCCCGTCCTCACACAGCCCGACTCACCATTGTCTTCTTGAGACACCACAACATCAACGTTCTTCCCTGGCCCTCCAGATCACCAGATTTAAACCCCATCGAACATCTTTGGGACGAGTTGGACCGACGTCTGCGACGACGACAACCTCAACCGCAGACTCTACCTCAGCTTGCAGCAGCTTTGCAGGCTGAGTGGACAGCCATTCCACAGGATGTGATTCGTCATCTCATCGCTTCTATGGGCAGGAGATGCCAAGCAGTTATTGATGCTCACGGGGGCATACTCGTTATTGACGTTGAGTGACGTTAAACTTCAACTAGTGAGCGTGGACTTCGCCTTTGCAGACTTTAGATGTTCAGCAGTGAATGTGCAAAGTTTCACACATGTCATACAGAACTACCCGGAATAAACTTGTTAACAATTTGTCTCAAATTTTGCCTTTTGCGTTTCTTTTTTTGAAGAGTATATTATGTTACGTGCATTACATATTACGATTTTAAGAAGCCGCAAGTTTAAATTTAAATTTAGAAGTTAATTGAATTTCGATACATATGAAATTTACAAATTTGCCATATATACACGTCACACGCGTCAAACTGAAAGGCACCTGGGTATTAAAATAAACGTATAACAGTAAATCTGTTACAACAATCAGGAACTTTGTAGTTCTCGAATAAAATCCATTCAGTGATTGCTTGAATAAACTCCCGACAGAGGGAGTAACATAAAGGGAAAAGTCGGACTCGAAACATGAATACAAAGAATTCATAAATGTCTAAATATGTTTATACATGACATACATACAAATATGTAATGGATGCTTGTAGAACTTAGGTATAAAATTCAATATGATTGACCACTGATCTCAGGATATTACAAATGATATTTCTATGGCGTCATTCGTATGTTCTATGTAACTTAAGAGTCTACTATATGTTGGACAATGGATAACAAGCGTGATAATATATTTTTACATTAGATATATTGTTCTGATAATCGCATGAATCGGAAGTCGTGTGTGTTTCTTATAGTAAAGCCACAGCGGGCTATCTGCTGAGTCCACCGAGGGGAATCGAACTCCTGATGTTAGCATTGTAAATCCATAGACTTACCACTATACGGGTCGAACGCCTTAACCACCTGGCCATGTCAAGCCTAAGATGTTGAAAACTGAGTTTTGTATTCTGTGTTCAGTATATTAAGAAAAACCTTGGACTTCTTGTTTCATGATAGTTTACGAAAACTAACCTTTCTTGAAAGACTCAGAATATCTCTAAATGAAAATGGTTTTAAACACTCTTAACGGAGAGTCTGAAAACAGTGCCCATCTTTACCCATGAACATTCTTGAATCCTTTATCTAGAGGAAAGAGAGGATATTATGAGGCTATAAAAAGCTTTGTATGTTTAGAAATCAGCCACATATTGTGAAACGATTTATATACATTACCTTAGACATTATGAGGCTATCAATATTTCATTAAGACATTTACATACTGTAAAATGTTCTATTCGTATCAGCTTACACGTTATTATGACACTATATAAAACCTCTATAAGTATAAAAGGCACTCGAATATTGTAAAACTTTATCTTGTTGTTGGCTTAGACATAAAAATTTGAGCATAATAATAAATTGTTATGAAATACTTTATTTTAAGGGATATGAACAGATTTCTTCTATTTATTAAACGTTTTCCACATTGTCATTCAACTGTGAGTGTGTGTTTTCCTTATTTCAAAGCCACATTGAGCTATCTGCTATGTCTACCAAGCGGAATCAAACCCCTGATTTTAGCGTTATAAATCCGTAGACTTATCGCTGTCCTAGTAGTGGACCTGATTCAAATACACCCATTGCTTATTTTTTACTGAAACATTTAATTTTGTGGACAGAAATATAAATGGTATTTTCGTAAGGGTTAATTCACATGACCCTAAAAATATTTACGTTAAAGGTCTTTATCCCTTATCCTCTTAAACTTTAACCTCCATCTTTTTTTCCCCCCCGGAAAAAAATTTACTTATACTTAAAATTTTCATTGTTTGTTCTCTAAACTGTAAGAGCATCTTTTACAAGTTTTTCACAATAAATAAAGACTGCTATGTTTGTTTGATATTTTTTGCTGGCGATATTGTATATCTTCAGAGTTCGAAACGATCAGGTCTGTTTTCAAAAACTCAAAACTTGAAAAAATTAGAAAGTTTCTGTTTAACTTTTAAAAGCTTTTGTTTTCTTGTTGTTCTACTTATGTGATCTATCAGAGTAAAAAAAAAAAAAACATCACTGAACAAAAAATATTCTTGTGAGAACATCGTTGATTGAAAATTGTTTAGTTTTAATAAGATAAGAATAAAACATTTACTGTCAAACTGGTATCTTTACTGCAACAATCCTTCCTTAAGTACATGACTTCTAGCATAATACAAACTAATTGTAATCGCAGCCACCAAAATATTTACCCACTTTCTTAGGCCTAACATTAGTTAAGCCTTAATTGAGTATGGGATATATTCGATAAAGAGATAAATAAACACTGTAACTTGTATATGTTTTGGTTTTTGCTTTGCTTTAGTTGTAGTTAAACTTACACTATCAGTAAATTAATCTATAACTGCATTCTACGACCTAACGTTAAACTTTAAAAAAAACTTTGATAATATTTTAATAAGCCGTGCATAACATCTACTGAAGCCTGTTGTTTACATCCGTTGAAATGAAGTGCGTGCGCATGAGCATTCAGATAATAAAGTGAACGCACATTTTCAGGACGAACAAAAATTGTGTATTATTATAAGAGATTCTTTGTTACGGTTGAGAAATATTCGACGAATATCATGTTCCTCAAGTTACATACACTAAGCCTAACAATTCATGATAGTACGTTAAGACAAGGCTGTCGTATGGATTGTCTTGAAAATATAATATTTAATACGATGTAAATTTTAAATGTTCGAGATTGTTTGTTTTGTTTGATTTTGAATTTCGCGCAAAGCTAAACGAGGGCTATCTGCGCTAGCCGTTCCTAATTTAGCAGTGTAAGACTAAAGGGAATGCAACTAGTCATCACCACTCACCGCCAACTTTTGGGCTACTCTTATACCAACGAATAGTGGTATTAACCGTAACTTTATAACGCCCCACGGATGAAAGGGCGGGCATGTTTGTTGCGACTGGGATTCAAACCCGCGAACCTCAGACTATGAGTCCAACGCCTTAACTCCCTGGCCATGCCGGGTCCGAAATGTTCGAGAAACCAGTGAACCAGTTCCCGTGTTCAGTTCTCACTAAACTCCTTCTGAGAACATATCTTAAACAGAGATAGCTAACAGTGTGTTTTATAATATTTATAATATCTATATAATATTCTCGAACGCAACACGCCGAGAAACTTTATGAGATTTTGTTGTTATTGTTTTTTCGTTCTTCACGTTTTATCCTCTCCCAAATTTTTTTCGTTAAACAAAAGTAAACTCAAGTAATTGTGTATAATTCGATTACCAATTAACCTTTCCTAACAACTTACACTTACGTTTTTCCGTGGTAACTTTCCGAGAAATGCTAAATGCCCTGAAAACTAAAAATTAGCAATACTTTATGAATACATTGAACAAAGGAAAGCGCTGAGCTGATCTCTAATAGTCATGGTTAGATGGTTGGATATAATAATGACTTACAAAACTAAAATCCCAGGTTCGATTTCCTGCGATGGGTACAAAAAGCAAACAATATTGATGATTGTTCACCGATAGAACAGCGGCAAGTTTAAGGACTTAGAACACTAAAATCTGGGGTTCGATTCTTCCTGGTAGACACAGCAGATAGCCCAAGGTATTTTGGCCATGGACAAGAGGAAATCCTCAATAGATACGACTCTTAAAATTATTTTAGGCACAATTAGAGTAAATGCTTTAATGTTGCAAGTAACTCTAATGTGATACTTTAATATTTCAAGTAACTCTACTTTGATACTTTAATATTGCAAGTAACTCGACTGTGATACTTTAATATTGCAAGTAACTCTAATGTGGTACATTAATTTTGCACGTAATTCTACTGTGATACTTTAATATATGCAAGTAACTCTAATGTGATACGTTAATTTTGCACGTAACTCTACTGTGATACTTTAATGTTGCAAGTAACTCTAATTTGATACTCTAATATTGCAAGTAACTCTACTGAGATACTTTAATGTTGCAAGTAACTCTAATGTGATTCTCTAATATTGCAAGCAACTCTAATGTGACACTTTAATGTTGAAAGTAATTGAACTAAATTGAACTCTGCTGTGAATTAAATGTAACTCTAATTAATTTATGAGAATTTCCAACCTTTTTATTAGCTATGTTTTAGCTAATTGGCGGTATTGATTTATTGTGTTATTGTGATATTGTTTTATTGTGTTATTGTGGTATTGTTTTATTGTGTCATTGTGGTATTGTTTTATTGTGGTATTGTTTTATTGGTTTATTGGTGGTATTAGCCACCAATACCAAACGTGCAGTTTGTCCACATCCAATGCGATTTGATTACTCATCAGGGTATCTACCAACCTACCCTCAAATTGAAATTATTTTATGCAGGATTAGAGTACATTAATTTATGAGACCTTGGGAGCGTTCAAATACATCGATCGAAATGGTTTGTACTCCCGAGCCGAAAACTATAATTAGATCTAAAATTGATCAAGAGGAGACGGAGCTGTGAGCTAAAAGTTTGTACTTGAAATAAAAACAACAACAAAAAACTCAGAGACATTCTATGAGCCGTAATGCCGCGGCTAATAAACAAACAATAATTATGATTTCTGTTAATATTTAAAGCTTTAGATTTTGTATTCAAATCCAACTGTAGGTTTTTTAAAGATTTTCTTTCATTAAAATAAATGGTTAACATATCAGTTTTTAGATTCTCTTCAAACTTTTACTGTGTTTCGATCATACATCGGAACTGATACGTCGTGCAATAGCAGTGATAAATGGTTCTTAGTAAATTAAACTTAAGTGCTGCAATTGTTTTTTATCGACACACCAACAGATTTGCTAATGACAGTTCTATAGAAGGAAAACACTCCGCAAAAGATTTAGGGTCACATAATGCTTTTTCGTGGAGTTTTTGTCGTTGTTTTTTATACAGAGGGAGTCACCAACAGAATCTGTTTGTAACGGTACAGATATTTACCCCTTTAGAAAGGCCTTCCCTGCAGTGATACATAAACTATAATTTTTTTTTATTTTAAGACGTTTAAACGAATCTTACAAATATAAATACACACTTTTCAATTAAAGTTTTATTTCTTCAAATATTTAAAGAAAATACATTCTTGGAAACAATTTTAGACTGTAATAATAATACATATGTGTCTTTCTTAATTGCAATGAATAATTTCTATTAGCGTAACCCTCTGGTGAGCCAGCAATATGTATGCGGACTCATGTAGCTTAAAAACCGGGTTTCGATACCCGTGGTGTGGCATATCACAGATAGTTCATTATGTAGTCTTGTACTTAATTCTAGACAAACAAACAAATCATTAGTGCAACTATGTGCTTAAAAATACTTCGAATACACATACAGCACTATAAAATCTATTATGTTACTAAAACCAAATAGTTGGAATACATTTTTAAAACAAGGGTTAACGGTGCCGATGTTTTTACATTTTTGGTTTTTATTGAAAATAAAAGTTTCAATTATTTTTGTTTAGTTTGTTTTGAATTTTGCACGCAGTTATTTAGCAATGAAAGGTTATAGGGAAGGCAGCTAGTCATCACTATCAACTCTTGGGCTACTCTTTTTACCAACGAATAGTGGAAGTGACCGGCATATTATAATGTCCCCATTACTGAAAGGGCAAGCATGTTGGGTGGGACGGGGATTCGAATCCGACCGTAAGATTGCGAATCGAGCTCCATAACTACCTGGTCATGTCGGACCGCATTCGTGATTAGGTAAATATACAGTGGTTGGCAGAGCACAGGTAGCCTTTTGTGTAGCTTTGTGCTTAGTAATAGATAACAACAACAGATAAATATAATTGATTATAATTACATTTCGCTAGCAAAAGAAGTTCACACAATGATAATTCTTATTGTGTTAATGATAATGGCTTATATAAATGGCTCTCCTTCCATTACCATGTTAATTGTATCCTAGCTGGCTTGAAGAGCTCTGGGACGGAGCGAAACGCATTGTTTACTATGGATAATGGTAGTCACAGTGTGATTGAAACACTATTACATACCCATTAGTTTGGAAAACCTCGAAGGTTTGTTTGTTTTTGAATATCGCCCAAAGTTAGACGAAGGCTATCTGCGCTAGCCGTCCCTAATTTAGCAGTGCAAGACCAGAGGGAAGGCAGCTAGTCATCACCACCCACCGGCAACTCTTGGGCTACTGTTTTATCAATGAATAGTGGGATTGGCCGTCAATTTATAACGCACACACGGCTGAAAGGGCGAGCATGTTTGGTGCGACTGGAAGGCAGCTAGTCTTCATCACCCACCTCCAACTTTTGGGCTTCTCTTTTACCAACTAATAGTGGGATTGACCGTCACATTAAACGCCTCCACGGCTGAAAGAGCGACTATGTTTGGTGCGACGGGGATTTGAACCCGCGACTCTCAGATTACGAGTCGAACGCCTTAACACACCTGGCCATGCAGGGGCTGGAGAGAAATGACACTTAAGTTTACAAGCACGTGTTTATTATCTGAAACGTTCCATCTAAAAATACGGTCGGCAGTTAAAGATAAAACTAGAACACACTGAAACACAAAATTAATGAACATGAAACCCGTGAGAAACTACTACACATCCTTTTCCATTAATGTGAGTTCTGTTACCATGTGCAGCAAATGCGTATCATTAGACAAGAAAGTCTGTAAACACCAAATAGGGATTAAGTTAACCAAACCAATAATTCCATTTTAAAGACTGCTTGGTGTAAGGTATTTCTTGAAAGATTTCACCATTTTATCACGACATTAACATGAGAGACCGAAGTTTCTCACTTTTCGTTTCGACACTGAATCGTTAAGAATTATAAAAAAACACAAAAAAAACTTAAAATGGCAGTCAAAAGGACAATGTGTTTTCCAACATTTTTTTTCTCATGCAAAATCCCCTCCAAAATTAATATGTCTGTGGACTCACACCATTAGGATCTGGGTTTTGATACCCGTGTTGTGCAGAGCAGAGATAAATCATTGTGTAGCTTTGTGCGTAATTCTATACAACTGACGCAAAAAATCACCATCTCGTATCGTAAGCTACAAATATCTTTTAACAGGTAAATGCTACGTAACAAAGAGTACCCCATTATCAAATAGATATCGAAGTTATCAGTTTTCTAAAGTACCAGCTCTCATTAGTATCAGTTCTCACCAATACCAGTACTCCCTAGCACCAGCTCCTGCTAGCGTTAGCTCCAACCACTATATCCTGACATCAATACCAAGTCCAACCATTAGGTGTGTTGATGTCCAGAGGATGATCTATGTCATTATGTTATCTGACATTCGGAATTTTGTCGATCCTTGAATTTCTTGGAACTTCCAATTTAACCTACTAATTACTTCAGGAAGTCTGTAGCTGGTTACCTAGTTATAATAATAATACCGTTTTAAACATTAAAGATTTAATGAGTGGAATATGACATATAACACCTACACGGAAGGCACTCAAATCTGAAATATGACTGGTGGAGAGATAAAGGTTCCAATTATATCAGGCTAGATCGAATGTTTCATGGTTGTGTTTATTTCTTTGTGACATTACAGGCAAATCACATACACGTGTTGTTTTACTTTCAACATGTTAAGGGTTAAGGGACAGTTTTATTCTGAATTAAAATAAAAGGAAAATTATATCAGAATTTCATTAAGGGTTAAGGGACAGTTTTATTCTGTTTGATTTTTCATCTATAATATCATACGTTAATTAAACAGTTAAATTTCGGATAAGAATGAAGCCTTTTAAAAATGTACAGATAACAGGTTATGTATTGAATGGCCTATCTGACATGTTAATGCTTAACAATAGCAAGAAACAACTATCTTTGTTTTAAAAGTTATACCAGTGAAGCACTCTGTGTGTAATTACAAAATACGTTTGTTTTAACTTTGAATATAATCCGGTCGTTGTTAGCCCTACAAGATAAGCACGAGGTAATGCGTAGACTAGCGACAATCACGGTAAATTTTAAGAATGGTTCATCTCAACTAAGTTTCCATACATCACATTAAAGAAACTCGGGACTCTTAAACAAATTCACCAATTTAGGGTATCTTATTGAATATTCTATAGCTTAGCGTCTGTGGAAACTAGAAAAATATAATATTTTATACTTAAAAAGAAAAATCGTAATATTAAACGGTTCATTATTCATTCCCAGACAGCTTGTCATGATAGCTTTCCTCGAAATATTCTGGTTATGATTGAATAGACAATCGTCAGGCACATTCGCGAGCACTTTAGTCTATCGTAAGATCACGTTGTTATTAGCGCTTCCCATCCGGGTGTTTAGCTTACATTAGAGTTTGATCCGTTTTGTTCTTATATCGTAACGTTTGCTCACTTTTCTGTCCTGGCCGAACTTCAAAACACAGTCTTAGCTTTTGAAACAGCTCAGTACGGTTTTTACCGTTAGTTTTGGCATTGTGAATCCCAGGATTTACGGTTAGATATCGTTTCAGTCATATCTTATTATTTACAGTTAGCATTGGGTTATGTAGAATAACAGATCTTCAGGCCCGGCATGGCCAGGTTGTTAACGCACTCGGCTCGTAATCTGAGAGGTGCGGGATCGAATCCCCGTCATACCAAACATGCTCGTCCTTTCAATTGGAGGGGCATTATAACGGTACGGTCAATCCCACTATTCGTTGGTAAAAGTGTAGCCCAATAACTGGCGGTTGGTGGTAATGACTAGCTGCCTTCCCTTTAGTCTTACACTGCTAAATTAGGGACAGCTAGTGCAGATAGACCTCGTGTAGCTTTGCGCGAAATTCAAAATAAATAAATAAACAGATCTCCCTCTGGTAAACGAAGTGAAAATTAGGGATGGCTTTGCATAGTATAGCAGTAACTATTGCTTTGCGTGAAAATTCCGGACCAGTGTTGATTTGAACCGAACGTAACTAAAGCTAATTTTAATATTTGTTTAATATATATATGTATTATTGAAAACAATAATATTTTAATAATTATGCGAGGCTTAGCAGGGCCTTTACTTGGATAGCATAAACGTAGGGATAAGTTAACAAAGCTGATATATCAAAAACTGCAAGACAGTATGAAAATGAAATGATGAGACGCAAAAAAAAATAGTCCATATCAGTCACTACAACCTTTCAATATGTACTATATAGAAATTTTATATGCGTATTTGAATAATCAGAGTTAAAACTTATACTGACATGGCTCTTTTTACATTAAGAGACATATTTTATTCCTCTAAAGAGTGAAAAGCGAACGTCGAACATCTTTTTTGATTTGTTGCCTTTGGTAATAAAGAATTGTAGGAGACATCACAGTTGAGTAAATGTTTCTTTTGTTCATGATGCGCTAATTTAGTCTTAAAAGAAAAATGAGTACATTTTGTAGTTATATCTTTTGAAATAATAACCTAACGTCAGAGCTCTGTGTATGAATTAGTCGGTGTGTTCATTTCGTGTCGGGTTTTGTTGGGTTTTTTTTCATTTTAACGGGCTAATCAAACCTTTACTCACTTGTAAGGATAATACTAATTGGCATTAATGCTGAGCTGAACAAAACATATCATTTTCTGGTCTTACTTTTTGATTTCTAAAAGTAAATGAAATATAAACTGTTTCTGATTCGTTGATTACAAACAAGTACAGACCAATCCTGAACACGTGTGGTTGAATATTCAGACTGTATAGAACGACATATGGCCACGATATTTTATCAAGAAAACAAAATGCCGAAATATTTCTTTAGATCATAAAGTTGATTTTATAGGCATACATATATATATATATAGATACATGTGTGTACATACATATATATAGATATATGTGTGTGTTTTGGGAAAACCTGAGTGTTAAATGTTAGGATGTCTTCAAAGGAAAATGTAAGATCTGTTTACCGACTGAAATAATATCCGTAATACACACAGATATATTTATGTATAACTTGTATAAGAAACTCAGAATGTATTTAATCCGCTTATGTATTGAATCTATTTCCATAGCATGTGTTAATAGCAACTATAATCGTATTCCAGCAACAACAAAAACTGGACCGGATGTATTTTAAGTTCGTTTGAAAATAAGCACAAACCTACAAAATGGGCTATCTGTGCTCTACTCACCAGGGGTATTTAAACACGGTTTCTAGTGTGGTAAGTCCGCACACAGACCGCTGCGCCACCGCTTTATTTGAACAATCCGGAAAAGTGCGAAGTGTTGTTTGAACAATGAATAACAAAGCTGTGACTTTCTTTGTTATATCCAAATGTTGTTTGGCAATCGCAACAGTGTCAGTTACTCACTTTTTAAGTACAGCCAACTGCGCATCAACCATTGGGTGTGTCTTACTACCATGTCTCCATAGTGATACATCCATTGTTTACTGTCATAGCAACACATGATACGTTAAGATATCACACCTTCTTTGATAAGTACCCATACTTTAATTCAGTAAATGACCAGCAAAACGCCAACATATCTCAAAAGCTTAGCATGTGGTGAAGTCCCTTAGTAAGTGAGCTCTAAGTTTACAGAATTACAAACGTAAAATCTGAGGTTTGATTTCCCGTGGTGGATACAACAAATAGCCTAATTTTAAACAAACAAACAAAGTAGATGGTTAAAACTGAAATAAAGGAGATATAATTGAAGAGTATTTGCTGACCCCACCCCTGATTTTAGGGTTGTAAGTCCGTAGATTTACCGCTGTACTATCAGGGGGCTAATTAAAGAGACTGGTTTATTTTTATTTTAATGTCAAGATTGCATCTACGATGTCATCAGTAAGCGTATATTAAACATGATCAACTAGTGTGTCAGTTATTATATATGACGAGATATATCGATATCTATGTATCGTACAGAAAAAAACTATTAAAACCATCTTCAGACACCGAGTACGTCTCAACGTGATTGTTACGAGTGCCTCAACTCAAAATTCGTGTGTTTTTAGAACACGTTTTTAAAGAGATATTAAAATCTTATTTTACTTTGCTTCTCAATCTGAAGCATTTCACGATACAAACATGAAAGGCCCCGGCATGGCCAGATGGTTAAGGCACTCTACTCGTAATCAGAAAGTCGCGGGTTCGAATCTCCGTCACACAAAAAATGCTCGCCCTTTCAGCCATGAGGGCATTATAACGTGACGCTCAATCCCACAACTCGTTGATGAAAGAATAGCCAAAGAGTTAGCGGTGGGTGATGATGATTACCTGCCTTCCCTGTAGTTTATCACTGCTAAATTAGGGACTGGCTATCGCAAATAGTCCTCGTGTAACTTTGTGCGAAATTCAAAAGAAACAAACGTGAAAAATAACACGAAGGATATATTAATAGTCATTAAAAATATAGAAAATTACTCACCTACAAGTGATGTGTATTCAATTTCGATATTTATCAGATACGAAGGTATTTTTAGAAAATGTACATAACACAAAATGAATTATTAAATTTGGTTTCTTACCGTGCTGCTTGTTTCTATGGAAACGCACGATCAGCCTCCGTAAAACTAGAACACCAAATGTAATATCAAGATGGAAGTCCTCACAGTTTACCATCTATATTACGTCGTCACCCTATGACGTGAATACTGATTTCAACAGCCCCTCCCATATAAAAAACGAAGTTATTTTCATTTTCCTGACGCAGACAGAAATATTGAATGATTTGATTACTTTGAAATTGCTGCAAGTTATAAAATTAATCATCCAAAGGTTTAAAAGTATAATTCGTAATAACCAAAAATGACAAAGTATAATATCTGAGGATAGATATCTCCTCGTGCAACAATAAGCGAACTTCCATCCTTCTGAATAATAAAATGCTAATAACGTTTAAGAATGTTATGAGAATTTGCCGAAACAAGCCACGAGGGAACCGTTCTGGATACCAGATTCGAAAACATAAAGCAAATAGTCCACGTGCTAATATTCACGCTCACCGTAAGAATCTGGCTGGGTTGGTTTTTGAATTTCTCGCAAAGTTACACGATGGCTGTCTGCGCTAGCTGTTCCTAATGTAGCAGTGTAGGACGAGAAAGAAGGCAGCTACTCACCACCACCCACCGCCAACTCTTGGGCTACTCTTTTACCAACGAATAGTGGGATTAACCGTAACCTTATAACGCCCCCACGGCTGAAAGGGCGAACATGTTTGGCGCGACGGGAATTCGAACCCGCGACCCTCAGATTACGAGTCGAACACCTTAACACACCTTGCCATGCCGGGCCATCGGGCTGGGTGACGACTCTACATCAGTTAAGAGTGCCAATAAGCATACTAACATATTACTAAAATCACAGATAACAGCCCATGTGCCACGAAATTTAAAACACGTAACATTAATCTGTGGTGTACGTTCCATATGTTCTGATCTGTAAGCAGAACCATTATCATCCATGAGAAAGGTAAACCATAAACCACACATGGAAATATGTTAATTTATCAACAACGTCTTCTATGATATTATGCCAAGAGAACCGAAAAACAAAACACATGTTTTAAACAAATATGTCTAATGATAAGTTTCTAGAATATACAGAAAAATTAAAAATTATGCATGATGAAACTCTAGGAAGTACTGGTAATCTAATTATAATGAGAAGTACTGGTAATCTAATTATAATGATAAGTACTGGTAATCTAATTATAATGATAAGTACTGGTAATCTAATTATAGTGAGAAGTACTGGTAATCTAATTATAATAAGAAGTACTGATAATCTAATTATAATGAGAAGTACTGGTAATCTAATTATAATGAGAAGTACTGGTAAACTAATTATAATGACAAGTACTGGTAATCTAATTATAATGACAAGTACTGGTAAACTAATTATAATGAGAAGTACTGGTAATCTAATTATAATAAGAAGTACTGATAATCTAATTATAATGAGAAGTACTGGTAATCTAATTATAATGAGAAGTACTGGTAAACTAATTATAATGACAAGTACTGGTAAACTAATTATAATGAGAAGTACTGGTAATCTAATTATAATAAGAAGTACTGGTAATCTAATTATAATGACAAGTACTGGTAAACTAATTATAATGAGAAGTACTGGTAAACTAATTATAATGACAAGTACTGGTAATCTAATTATAATGACAAGTACTGGTAATCTAATTATAATGACAAGTACTGGTAATCTAATTATAATGACAAGTACTGGTAAACTAATTATAATGAGAAGTACTGGTAAACTAATTATAATGACAAGTACTGGTAATCTAATTATAATGACAAGTACTGGTAATCTAATTATAATGACAAGTACTGGTAAACTAATTATAATGAGAAGTACTGGTAAACTAATTATAGTGAGAAGTACTGGTAATCTAATTATAATGAGAAGTACTGATAATCTAATTATAATGATAAGTACTGATAATCTAATTATAATAAGAAGTACTGGTAAACTAATTATAGTGAGAAGTACTGATAATCTAATTATAATGAGAAGTACTGATAATCTAATTATAATAAGAAGTACTGGTAATCTAATTATAATGAGAAGTACTGGTAAACTAATTATAATGACAAGTACTGGTAATCTAATTATAATGACAAGTACTGGTAATCTAATTATAATGAGAAGTACTGGTAAACTAATTATAGTGAGAAGTACTGGTAATCTAATTATAATGAGAAGTACTGATAATCTAATTATAATAAGAAGTACTGGTAAACTAATTATAGTGAGAAGTACTGATAATCTAATTATAATGAGAAGTACTGATAATCTAATTATAATAAGAAGTACTGGTAATCTAATTATAATGAGAAGTACTGGTAAACTAATTATAATGAGAAGTACTGGTAAACTAATTATAGTGAGAAGTACTGATAATCTAATTATAATGAGAAGTACTGATAATCTAATTATAATGAGAAGTACTGGTAATCTAATTATAATGAGAAGTACTGATAATCTAATTATAATAAGAAGTACTGGTAATCTAATTATAGTGAGAAGTACTGGTAATCTAATTATAATGAGAAGTACTGATAATCTAATTATAATAAGAAGTACTGGTAAACTAATTATAGTGAGAAGTACTGGTAAACTAATTATAATGAGAAGTACTGATAATCTAATTATAATGAGAAGTACTGGTAAACTAATTATAATGACAAGTACTGGTAAACTAATTATAATGACAAGTACTGGTAAACTAATTATAATGACAAGTACTGGTAATCTAATTATAATGACAAGTACTGGTAAACTAATTATAATGACAAGTACTGGTAAACTAATTATAATGACAAGTACTGGTAAACTAATTATAATGAGAAGTACTGATAATCTAATTATAATAAGAAGTACTGGTAATCTAATTATAATGAGAAGTACTGATAATCTAATTATAATGAGAAGTACTGGTAATCTAATTATAATGAGAAGTACTGATAATCTAATTATAATGAGAAGTACTGATAATCTAATTATAATAAGAAGTACTGGTAATCTAATTATAATGAGAAGTACTGGTAAACTAATTATAATGAGAAGTACTGGTAATCTAATTATAATGAGAAGTACTGATAATCTAATTATAATGAGAAGTACTTATAATCTAATTATAATAAGAAGTACTGGTAATCTAATTATAATAAGAAGTACTGGTAATCTAATTATAATGAGAAGTACTGATAATCTAATTATAATGAGAAGTACTGGTAATCTAATTATAATAAGAAGTACTGGTAATCTAATTATAGTGAGAAGTACTTATAATCTAATTATAATAAGAAGTACTGGTAATCTAATTATAATAAGAAGTACTGGTAATCAAATTATAATAAGAAGTACTGGTAAACTAATTATAATGAGAAGTACTGGTAATCTAATTATAATGAGAAGTACTGATAATCTAATTATAATGAGAAGTACTGGTAATCTAATTATAATAAGAAGTACTGGTAATCTAATTATAATGAGAAGTACTTATAATCTAATTATAAGAAGAAGTACTGATAATCTAATTATAATGAGAAGTACTTATAATCTAATTATAATAAGAAGTACTGGTAATCTAATTATAATAAGAAGTACTGGTAATCAAATTATAATAAGAAGTACTGGTAAACTAATTATAATGAGAAGTACTGGTAATCTAATTATAATGAGAAGTACTGATAATCTAATTATAATGAGAAGTACTGGTAAACTAATTATAATGAGAAGTACTGGTAATCTAATTATAATAAGAAGTACTGGTAATCTAATTATAATGAGAAGTACTGGTAATCTAATTATAATGAGAAGTACTGATAATCTAATTATAATGAGAAGTACTGATAATCTAATTATAATGAGAAGTACTGGTAATCTAATTATAATAAGAAGTACTGGTAATCTAATTATAATAAGAAGTACTGGTAATCTAATTATAATGAGAAGTACTGATAATCTAATTATAATGAGAAGTACTGATAATCTAATTATAATGACAAGTACTGGTAATCTAATTATAATGAGAAGTACTGGTAATATAATTATAATGAGAAGTACTGGTAATCTAATTATAATAAGAAGTACTGGTAATCTAATTATAATAAGAAGTACTGGTAATCTAATTATAATAAGAAGTACTGGTAATCTAATTATAATGAGAAGTACTGGTAATCTAATTATAATGAGAAGTACTGTTAATCTAATTATAATAAGAAGTACTGGTAATCTAATTATAATGAGAAGTACTGATAATCTAATTATAATGAGAAGTACTGATAATCTAATTATAATAAGAAGTACTGGTAATCTAATTATAGTGAGAAGTACTGGTAATCTAATTATAATAAGAAGTACTGGTAATCTAATTATAATGAGAAGTACTGGTAATCTAATTATAATGAGAAGTACTGTTAATCTAATTATAATAAGAAGTACTGGTAATCTAATTATAATGAGAAGTACTGATAATCTAATTATAATGAGAAGTACTGATAATCTAATTATAATGAGAAGTACTGATAATCTAATTATAATAAGAAGTACTGGTAATCTAATTATAGTGAGAAGTACTGGTAATCTAATTATAATGAGAAGTACTGATAATCTAATTATAATAAGAAGTACTGGTAAACTAATTATAGTGAGAAGTACTGGTAATCTAATTATAATGAGAAGTACTGGTAATCTAATTATAATAAGAAGTACTGGTAATCTAATTATAATGATAAGTACTGGTAATCTAATTATAATGAGAAGTACTGATAATCTAATTATAATAAGAAGTACTGGTAATCTAATTATAATAAGAAGTACTGGTAATCTAATTATAATGAGAAGTACTGGTAATCTAATTATAATGAGAAGTACTGATAATCTAATTATAATAAGAAGTACTGGTAATCTAATTATAATGAGAAGTACTGATAATCTAATTATAATAAGAAGTACTGATAATCTAATTATAATGAGAAGTACTGATAATCTAATTATAATGAGAAGTACTGATAATCTAATTATAATGAGAAGTACTGGTAATCTAATTATAATGAGAAGTACTGATAATCTAATTATAATAAGAAGTACTGGTAATCTAATTATAATGAGAAGTACTGATAATCTAATTATAATGAGAAGTACTGATAATCTAATTATAATGAGAAGTACTGATAATCTAATTATAATAAGAAGTACTGATAATCTAATTATAATGAGAAGTACTGGTAATCTAATTATAATGAGAAGTACTGATAATCTAATTATAATAAGAAGTACTGGTAATCTAATTATAATGAGAAGTACTGATAATCTAATTATAATGAGAAGTACTGATAATCTAATTATAATGAGAAGTACTGGTAAATTAATTATAATGAGAAGTACTGGTAATCTAATTATAATGAGAAGTACTGGTAATCTAATTATAATGAGAAGTACTGATAATCTAATTATAATGAGAAGTACTGATAATCTAATTATAATAAAAAGTACTGGTAATCTAATTATAATCACAAGTACTGGTAATCTAATTATAATGAGAAGTACTGATAATCTAATTATAATGAGAAGTACTGATAATCTAATTATAATGAGAAGTACTGGTAATCTAATTATAATCACAAGTACTGGTAATCTAATTATAATGAGAAGTACTGGTAATCTAATTATAATGAGAAGTACTGATAATCTAATTATAATGAGAAGTACTGGTATAATATAATTATAATGATAAGTACTGGTATAATATTTATAATGATAAGTACTGGTATAATATTTATAATGACAAGTACTGGTATAATATTTATAATGACAAGTACTGGTATAATATTTATAATGACAAGTACTGGTATAATATTTATAATGACAAGTACTGATATAATATTTATAATGATAAGTACTGGTATAATATTTATAATGACAAGTACTGGTATAATATTTATAATGACAAGTACTGGTATAATATTTATAATGATAAGTACTGGTATAATATTTATAATGACAAGTACTGGTATAATATTCATAATGAGAAGTACTGGTATAATATTTATAATGACAAGTACTGGTATAATATTTATAATGATAAGTACTGGTATAATATTTATCATGATAAGTACTGGTATAATATTTATAATGACAAGTACTGGTATAATATTTATAATGACAAGTACTGGTATAATATTTATAATGACAAGTACTGGTATAATATTTATAATGATAAGTACTGGTATAATATTTATAATGACAAGTACTGGTATAATATTCATAATGAGAAGTACTGGTATAATATTTATAATGACAAGTACTGGTATAATATTTATAATGATAAGTACTGGTATAATATTTATAATGATAAGTACTGGTATAATATTTATAATGATAAGTACTGGTATAATATTTATAATGACAAGTACTGGTATAATATTTATAATGATAAGTACTGGTATAATATTTATAATGACAAGTACTGGTATAATATTTATAATGATAAGTACTGGTATAATATTTATAATGACAAGTACTGGTATAATATTTATAATGATAAGTACTGGTATAATATTAATAATGATAAGTACTGGTATAATATTTATAATGACAAGTACTGGTATAATATTTATAATGACAAGTACTGGTATAATATTTATAATGATAAGTACTGGTATAATATTTATAATGACAAGTACTGGTATAATATTTATAATGATAAGTACTGGTATAATATTTATATTGACAAGTACTGGTATAATATTTATAATGACAAGTACTGGTATAATATTTATAATGACAAGTACTGGTATAATATTTATAATGACAAGTACTGGTATAATATTTATAATGATAAGTACTGGTATAATATTTATAATGACAAGTACTGGTATAATATTTATAATGACAAGTACTGGTATAATATTTATAATGATAAGTACTGGTATAATATTTATAATGACAAGTACTGGTATAATATTTATAATGATAAGTACTGGTATAATATTTATGATGATAAGTACTGGTATAATATTTATCATGAGAAGTACTGGTATAATATTTATAATGATAAGTACTGGTATAATATTTATAATGACAAGTACTGGTATAATATTTATAATGAGAAGTACTGGTATAATATTTATCATGAGAAGTACTGGTATAATATTTATAATGACAAGTACTGGTATAATATTTATAATGATAAGTACTGGTATAATATTTATAATGACAAGTACTGGTATAATATTTATAATGATAAGTACTGGTATAATATTTATAATGACAAGTACTGGTATAATATTTATAATGATAAGTACTGGTATAATATTTATAATGACAAGTACTGGTATAATATTTAGAATGATAAGTACTGGTATAATATTTATAATGATAAGTACTGGTATAATATTTATAATGATAAGTACTGGTATAATATTTATAATGATAAGTACTGGTATAATATTTATAATGACAAGTACTGGTATAATATTTATAATGAGAAGTACTGGTATAATATTTATAATGATAAGTACTGGTATAATATTTATAATGAGAAGTACTGGTATAATATTTATAATGAGAAGTACTGGTATAAAATTTATCATTAGAAGTACTGGTATAATATTTATCATTAGAAGTACTGGTATAATATTTATAATGATAGGTACTGGTATAATATAACGAGAAGGCCCTAGGACGTATTGGTAAATTATATTTGATGAAAGTGTAGTGTTGCAGGAAACTGTTAAAACAGGTGTTTGCTGATGTCTTTCAGAAACAGAAGCCTAGTGGTATATTTTGATGTGTAATTTACGTGATGGATAAGATGTGAAATGTGAACATTGTGGCTTGTGTACTCTGGAGTATAGTTTACTGATACAATATTCTACTATACTGTACAAGTAGTGTTAATAACCATATTATAGGAATATTGTAATAATAAACGATATGAATTGACCCTTAAGATATTAACTCCTTCGCTAAGATGATTCATAAACTTACCTAATGAGGTCGCTCTAGAGCAGGTCTGTTATAGATTTCTTTATACCATCTGCTATTTGAATGTCTTATTGATTGGTCTAGAACCACTTAGAAACAAACCACTGTTATATAAAGTCACATTTATATAGCATTTGTTTATGTGTGCATATTAATATTATATTTATTATTTTCAATATTATTTTTTTGTTGTCATTACAACAAGATGTTACTTAAATGAGTCAAACATATTCTGTTGTATTTGTAGTTAATGTATTGTGAATAATCAAAGGCAAAACATCACAGAATGGGGAATATGATAAAGTTATGCGCTTAAGGACTGGATTTTGAACAAAAGGTTTGACGAAACCATATATCGTTCATACACTCGTTTTATTCTGTTTTTCTTCTTAAGTTTTTCATAACCAGTAACGTACCTCAGATGACTTACGTAATCAAAGGTTCGAGTACAGTCCACAACAGAAACTGTTTTGGAAGACTATTTAAAGCGCTGTGTGAAACAGATTTGAGACAAGAATCTGAGTTGAAGAACCAATAGAAAATGAGAGAGTCTGAGAAGAAACTTTGAGGGGGGAAGGATTTACGACGTTTCGAAGTAAGGTCCACGATGGTCCCTGAGTACTTAAGTATTAGATAATACGGTTGAGAAAATTCAGTGAAACACGAACAGATAAGGAGCATTGCAAATGAATTCTGATCTCACGTGTAAGGTTCTTAGACTGATCTTATTACATTTTGTAGTCTGAAAAGGTATTTTCTGATTACGTTTATTGACAATAAATTGAGAAAAAAGCTGATGATAAAATACAGTTTGTAAAAGCTGTATAGCAGGAAAGGTCGAACATTATATTATCTTAACAATTTTGGCGATTTGTAAATTTTACGTGATATAAATACAAAGGTTTTATGTGGTTGAGTATAAACACTTGAAAGGGCGTTATTATTTCAATAGTTGACATCAGTGTGTCTACAGAGACGACAGTAATATTACACAGGTTATCAGGACCGGCAAGACATATATAGATTGGTCGAAAACCCAGATATTACTTTCATGGGGGTGAATAAAATGTTAAAGCCTGAGTAAGCCTTAAATAAATGAAGATTGGTCAAATAAACATCCACATTGTATATGTCTCTGAATTATGTTATTAGAAGAATGAAAACAGTCAACGGAATAACAAAAATTTCACTAAACTAAAGATAAAAAAACGAATTTGTGAATGGAATTCTAATGATGTCAACTCTTGTTTGTGGTCCTCAAGCGAAGTTGTGAATAGAATTGTAAATATTTTGTCTATTGTTTGTGCTCCTATTGTTGATTGTGTATAAAAACTCCAGAGGCTCGAAAGGCAATTGAATTGTGGACAAAGTCAAAGGGAATAAACTTATTTCCTAAAAAAGCCATTACGATTTGTTGGGAAAACATACAACAACTTAATGTGACATCTAAGAAGTCTCAGATAAGAATCACACACTTACCACTACTTTACCCCTTTTTATGTTGTTTGTTAATGAATGGTTTAAATTACGGTTTTCTTCTATGTTGTATGTTAATAAATGGTTTAAATTACGGTTTTCTTCTATGTTATATGTTAATGAATGGTCTAAGTTTTGGTTTCCTTCTATGCTGTTTGTTAAGGAGTGGTCTAACTTACGGTCTTCCTCTGTGTTGTTGGTGAATGAGTGGTCTAACTTACGGTCTTCTTCTGTGTTGTTAGTGAATGAGTGGTCTAACTTATGGTCTTCTTCTGTGTTGTTACGAATGAGTGGTCTAACTTACGGTCTTTCTCTGTGTTGTTACGAATGAGTGGTCTAACTTACGGTCTTTCTCTGTGTTGTTATGAATGAGTGGTCTAACTTACGGTCTTCCTCTGTGTTGTTATGAATGAGTGGTCTAACTTACGGTCTTCCTCTGTGTTGTTATGAATGAGTGGTCTAACTTACGGTCTTCCTCTGTGTTGTTATGAATGAGTGGTCTAACTTACGGTCTTTCTCTGTGTTGTTATGAATGAGTGGTCTAACTTACGGTCTTTCTCTGTGTTGTTAGTGAATGAGTGGTCTAATTTACGGTCTTCCTCTGTGTTGTTATGAATGAGTGGTCTAACTTACGGTCTTTCTCTGTGTTGTTGGGAATGAGTGGTCTAATTTACGGTCTTCCTCTGTGTTGTTATGAATGAGTGGTCCAACTTACGGTCTTTCTCTGTGTTGTTATGAATGAGTGGTCTAACTTACGGTCTTTTTCTGTCTTGTTATGAATGAGTGGTCTAACTTACTATTGTTTTCATCAAATTATCAGCTTCTTCATGATAGACTGTAGTACCAACATGTTTCTCCTTCTTGATGATAGACCGTAGTACCAACATGTTTCTGCTTCTTGATGATAGACCGTAGTACCAACATGATTCTGCTTCTTGATGATAGACCGTATTACCAGCATGTTTCTGATATTCCAGCACTCTCTTTCTTTCCAAAAATAATAAAATCAACTATTGATCAAATGAACTGACTCGAACTGAGAACACACGTCGTATATGGAAGTCGTTATGTACATTGTTAGATCCAACGTGTCCCAGTCCATGACCCATGTACCAAACATTTGGTTTTAACACTGTGATGTATCACTGTATTTTGGTTTGATATTCTAGGTTCTCCTCTAGGAGAATTAGATATCTGAATGAAGCTGCTTTACAAACAATGCAATTTGTATTTCCTTGAACATAACAACGACCAGAGTGAGTTAAGACTGAAATATTTATGTTTATATTCACAAACGCACTTTGATTAGACGCACTGAAGTTAAAAATTGAAAAAAAATCTACTTTTTAAAATTTTATTACGTAAAATTAAAACACTGTCGGATCTATATGAGACTAGAACACCGGATATTGTGACCATTATTCCGGACATGTATGCACGTCGTTGAGGTACACTGGCCATGAGTTCCTGTCCTCCATACACCAGAAACTGCAACTGTTTCTCCTATGTACTGTAGGTTCTCTTCAGCTAACAAATATAGCTCGAACGTTCTGGACAACCTATATATCAACTAATGTCTTACAACAGTTTTGTTGAAGACAACAGCACCATAAAACACAGTTTTTTGTCTAAAGATATAGTTTACAAAAAAAATTCTTTGGTTTGGAATTCGCGCAAAGCTACATAAGGGCTATCTGCGCTAGCCGCCCCTAATTTAGCAGTGCAAGACTAGAGACAAGGCAGCTAGTCATCATCACCCACCGCCAATTCTTGGGCTACTCTTTTACCAACGAATAGTGGGATTGACCGCGACTTTATAACGCCCCCACGGTTTAAGAGCGAACATTTTTGGTGCGACAAGGATTCGAACCCGCGGCTCTCAGATTACGAGTCGAACGTCCACAAGCCTGAAGTAATTTAAATGTTAGCAACATTTAGTGTCTTAATTAAGACAGACTAATTATAAGCTGTTACAATGCTTCTGTTGGTCGTCATGACAACTGTTTTATATCTCTTTCAAAAAGCTGAGTAACACTCACTTTTTTGTTGCACACACATGGAAATAAAAAAGGCTATATTTAGCGAGCCCGGAATGGCCACGTTGTCAGAGGCGCTAGACTCGTAATTTGAGTATAGCGGGTTCGAATCCCCGTCACAATAATCATGCTCGCCCTTTCAGCCGTGAGGGCTTCATAATGTGAGATCAATCCCACTATTCGTTTGTAAAAGGGTAGTCTAAGAGGTAGCGGTGGGTGGTGATGACTAGCTGCTTTCCTTTTAGTCTTACAATGATAAATTGGAGACGGCTAACACAGATAGCCTTCGTGTAGCTTTGCGCGAAATTAAAAAGCAAACAAACAATTTTTAGTGACCTTGAAGTTCAAGAAGGTGCACTGTACACTCGTACAGACCTTTAAGTTACAAGAGATCCATATCTGGATGTTTTGAAATCATTTTTATAATATCACATTAGTTATCGTTTTATTTTTCTTTTATTTAAGTGTTTTGTTATACGTACAAATATCTTCTTTAATGATGGCAAAAGTACCGTGTTTTGTACAGTCAAACTCAGGTGATCAGATTTTATAACTTGAATGTGTGTTTTTCTTACAGAAAAGCCACATCAGGCTATCTGCTGTGTCCGCTGAAGGAAATCGAGCCCCTGATTTTAGGGTTGTAAATTCATAGACTTACCGCTGTGCTAGCAAAGGATTTGTAATCTGGCACCGGAAAATCGGCTACTACCAGATTATGTATAGCAACATGATATTCTGATTAATACAGTAAGGTTTAGTAACCTGTTGGAAGTCATCAAATATTGTCGGCCAGGCATGACCAGGTGGGTCGAGGCGTTCGACTCGTAATCTGAGGGTTGCGGGTATGGATCCCCGTCACTATAACTGCTCGCCCTTTAAGCCGTTGAGGCGTCATAATGTGACGGTCAATCCGACAATTCGTCGGTAAAAGAGCAGCCCAAGAGTTGGTGGTGGGTGATGATGACTAACTGACTTTCCTCTAGTCTTACACTGTTAAATTAGGGGCGGCTAGCGCAGATAGCCCTCGAGTAGCTTTGCACGAAAATAAAAACAAAACAAAACAAAAACAAACAGGTAAAATCAGATTTTGTATAAGAAGTTGATATTCAAACTATAAATTGTGTATAACATCTGGATATTCAAACTATAAATTGTGTATAACATCTGGATATTCAAACTATAAATTGTGTATAACATTTAGATATTCAAACTATAAATTGTGTATAACATTTAGATATTCAAACTATATATTATGTATAACATCTGGATATTCAAACTATAAATTGTGTATAACATTTAGATATTCAAACTATATATTATGTATAACATCTGGATATTCAAACTATAAATTGTGTATAACATTTAGATATTCAAATTATAAATTGTGTATAACATCTGGATATTCAAACTATAAATTGTGTATAACATTTAAATATTCAAACTATAAATTGTGCATAACATTTAGATATTCAAACTATAAATTGTGCATAACATTTAGATATTCAAACTATAAATTGTGTATAACATTTAGATATTCAAACTATATATTATGTATAACATCTGGATATTCAAACTATAAATTGTGTATAACATTTAGATATTCAAACTATAAATTGTGTATAACATTTAGATATTCAAACTATATATTATGTATAACATCTGGATATTCAAACTATAAATTGTGTATAACATTTAGATATTCAAACTATAAATTGTGTATAACATTTAGATATTCAAACTATATATTATGTATAACATCTGGATATTCAAACTATAAATTGTGTATAACATTTAGATATTCAAACTATAAATTGTGTATAACATTTAGATATTCAAACTATAAATTGTGTATAACGTTTAGATATTCAAACTATAAATTGTGTATAACATTTAGATATTCAAACTATAAATTGTGTATAACATTTAGATATTCAAACTATAAATTGTGTATAACATTTAGATATTCAAACTATAAATTGTGTATAACATTTAGATATTCAAACTATATATTATGTATAACATCTGGATATTCAAACTATAAATTGTGTATAACATTTAGATATTCAAACTATAAATTGTGTATAACATTTAGATATTCAAACTATAAATTGTGTATAACATCTGGATATTCAAACTATAAATTGTGTATAACATTTAGATATTCAAACTATAAATTGTGTATAACATTTAGATATTCAAACTATAAATTGTGTACAACATCTGGATATTCAAACTATAAATTGTGTATAACAGTTAGATATTCAAACTATAAATTGTGTATAACATTTAGATATTCAAACTATATATTATGTATAACATCTGGATATTCAAACTATAAATTGTGTATAACATCTGGATATTCAAACTATAAATTGTGTATAACATCTGGATATTCAAACTAGTGTTATCACGTTTTGTATAATATGGTGATAATCATACGTACAATCTTTAGGGCTCATAACATTAAAGTTTGGGACTCAACCCCTGCAGTGGAGAAAGCACAGACAACGCACTGCGTATCTTCTCGCTTCACAACATGTTGGCAAACAAACGGTGAGTTGATTGCGAAATTACTAGATTCGACTTTTATTTCTGTTACACAAATAGTTTCAGTTATGATTTTTTTTATGATGTAAATGTGTAAAACTTTATGTACTCTTTTCTTATGTATATTTTGGAAAAGTAGTGCAAGAGTTTGTTTGTTTTTGAATTTCGCGCAAAACTACACGAGGAATATCTGCGCTAGCCGTCCCTAATTTACCAATGTAAGACTAGAAGGGAAGGCAGCTAATGAACATCAGCCACCGCTAACTCTTGGGCTACTCTTTTACCAATGAATAGTGGGATTGATCGTAACATTATAATGCCCTCACGGCTGAAAGGGCAAGCATGTTTGGTGCGACGGGGATTCGTACTCGCGATCATCAGATGACGTGTTGAACGCTTTAAACCACCGGGCCATGCCGGGGAGAGAGTAGAAGAGAACAAACATGAAATAACTTGAGTTAACTACAAAACATTGTTGTTATTTTGTTACCATTAAAAACTACACTGTTGTAAATGTATATTATTGTTTGAATACCATGTCAAACGGAATGGAAAATTACCCACAAAAACGTATTTCTTTGTCATTGGGTGAGCAGTATTTTCCCCTTCAGTAAAATCATAATCCAAGTATAGATTAGGAACCCTAATTTAATATTCTAGTAAAATCGCTTTACAGAAAACATTTCACAATTTCTTTTACCAGTTTCTAAAATATTCATATCTTTAAGGTTATTTTAGTAGCTTGATCTCTCTCTCTCTCTTTGCTTGTATGTTTTTATATTTCCTGTAATTTGATTTTATTATTAATTCAGTGTAAATTATGATTGCTGATGAATAATAACTAAATATATTCCAACTGTTGTGCATAAATACATAAATTAATTAACATATGGGTCACTGATTTTCCTCAAAATAAATACGTTTAGTTTTAAAGGAAACATCATGTTTGCGAAAGACGCGAAACTTTATCAGAATTCATTAAAAACGCAACGCTAATTTATTTAACCTCTTTTTTTTTTTTGACATTCTTCAGAGGTTGATACGGACACGTGAGTGTTTCATGAATAGTTGATCATGTAGGTAATAATCTCAAACCCAGAAGTTTACTCGAGGAGTGATAGATTGGTTTGTTTCGAATTTTGCGTAAAGCTATACGAGAGCTATCTGCGCTAGCCGTCCCTAATTTAGCAGTGTAAGACTAGAGAGAAAACAGCTAGTTATCACCATCCACCGCCAACTCTTGGATTACTCATTTACCAACGAATAGTGGGACTGACCGTTACTTTATAACGCCCCCACGGCTTAAAGGGCAAGCATGTTTGGTGCGACGGGGATTCGATCCCATGACCCTCAGATTACGAGTCAACTGTCTTAACCAACCTGGCCATGCTGGGCCGGAATGATAGAAAAGGCATCATGCTTCTCATATTTAATGTACATATAATATTTATTTTAGTAAAATTTGAAATGATATTTAACCAAATTCTGCGTATGTAATTCTGTAGGTTGTTTAATGTCATTTAAAACACAACCAATTATTATTTTCTTTTCTACATTCAGTTTGCTAAAAAATTATACATTCTATATGACCGATCAAAACTGTTTAGTAAGTTAAAAAGGTAAATTGGTGATAGAAGAATGTAAGTTTAGCTTTGAAAACGTAACACAAAATTACCACATGTGGTAGGTTCACAGTTAACTTGTTTCTATACACACACATCAAGCTCAGGAGAGACGACTGACAGTGAGGATTCATTGCGACATGTAGTAGGTTCATTAATAGTGAGTTAACATGCAACAAATGTCCTAAGATGGTCAGTCTATAAGAACTAAATGTCCAAAGATTCTCAGTCCAGAAGTAATAAATATCTCTTCGGTAGCAACAAGTGTTTGAAGATAGTCTATTATATTAAGTTTGGCTTATTTTGAATTTCGCGCAATGCTACACGAGGGCTGTCTACGCTAGCCGTCCCTAATTTAGCAGTGTAAGACTAGAAGGGAAGGCAGCTAACCATCACCACCCACACCGCCAACTCTTGGGCTACTCTTTTACCAACGAATAGTGGGGTTAAACATTACATTATAATATCCCACGGCTGAAAGGGTGAGCATGTTTGGTGTGAAGGGGATTTGAACCCGGGACCCTTTGGATAACGAGTCGAGTGCCTTAACCACCTGGCTATGCCATACTAGTATTAAGTAATCATGAATATATTTCTAATGCCTGCAGACAGTGTAACCGATATTACTGGATAGTCATTGATAATTAATTTAAGTAATCATAACTTATCTAAATTAATCATCCCACACATCTTAATGGACCACTGATGAATATTTCACAGGGTTACTGTTTCTAAACTTCGTGTTGAAAAAGTAAAAAAAATGTTTTTCTTTTCATATTGGATTATTGGAACTTCTAAAGATTTAACATAAAATCAAAATAAGTGTAAAACTACCGCTGAGGCTGTGAAATGAAGGCTTATTTATAAAACAAAAATGTAGTATTTGTTCGATGAAGGTTAAGGTATGCAAAAAGGCTTAACTGTGTAAAAAACAAACAAACTACTTGTTCTCGAAAGACTTATCTTTCCAAATAAATATTAATTGTACGATAGTACTGTTTATACGCTACACGCTTAGGTGAGCAAACCTTTTTTCAGTAGTTCTTTGTTTTTTCTGGTGATATTGAGATTATATCAGCTTATAAAACTTAAGTGCGAGCTAAAAACAGTCAAAGTCCCTAGATGTACCTTTTATGATCCATTTTTATCACTGATGTAGAAGTGATGAAATTTTACTATTCTCTAAAAATTGACAAAAGCGTCCAGCGCCATTCATTCAATATTATAACTACTGTTTTATTACTTGTAATATTTGTGAGCATCCAAACTTCATAAAAAATATAAAAAGTTCCAAAACAAAGCTTCTAACTCTAACTGCGATTGAGCATATATATATGTATATATTTAAATAACATTTAATACTATGTTCTTAACCAATCTTTATTAAAACGGCATTTTAATATTTGTATTTAAAATGTTACCATGACATTCTCTTGTTTGTAAAATAACCTGAATACAACACACTTCTGTAATCTTTCATTATTAATACAAACACTCAGATGATGTTTGTTTGCTTGTTTTTTAATTAAGTACAAAGCTCCATGGTAAACTATCTGTGTTTTGCCCACCACGAGTATCGAAACCCGGTTTCTTGCTTTGTGAGTACGCAGACATGCTACTAGGGGGCATTGAATGCAATAATTATACAGTGTGGTTAAAATAGGTGTTTAATCTCTTCCTATGATCACAGCCGGTCTCTTATGTCGTGTAATGTAATTTTATATATTAAGATAGAGTATTTTTTTCTGAAGTTCATTAAACATTATAATGTGACAGTCAATCCCACTATTCATTCGTAAAAGATTATCCCAAAAATAACTCGTTGCCCGGCATGGCCAGGTGGGTTAAGGCGTTCGACTCATAATCTGAGGGTGGCAGGTTCGAATCCCCGTCGCACTAAACACACTCGCCCTTTCATCTGTGGGGGCATTATAACGTAACGGTCAATCTCACTATTCGTTAATAAAAGAGTAGCCCAAGAGTTGGCGGTGGGTGGTGATGATTAGTTGCCTTTCTCTCTAGTCTTACACTGCTAAATTAGGGACGGCTAGCGCAGATATCCATCGTGTAGTTTTGCGCGAAATTCAAAACAAACAATAACTAGCTGCCCTCCATGTAGTCTTTCACAGCTAAATTAGAGATGGAGGTAGTTCTCGTGCAGCTGTGCACAAAGTTCAAAACAAACAAACGATCAAGGTGAAGTTAATTAATAATTTTTGTAAGGCTATATAATGTGGCTGAACACGCACTTTGTGTGTAAACAAAGACAATGAAACCTAACAATTCCTTGGAACGATCCTCATCAGATTTAGATTAGCGCGAGAAAGAATATAGTGCGTAGAGATGCATTACGAACAAGGAAAGTCGTAAAAAAGTAAGTAAAATAAGCCGTTCCTATCATGCGCTCCTTTAAAGATATATCACGAATCTCAAAAAACTGGTGCATCTAAAAAATACATTCACGAATCTTTATTACAACATTGGCAATGTATCTGTCTGGTCACCTTTATCTCGTTTGTTTTGCTTTTTGTTTTCTGTCACCTTCACATCGGGTTTTCATTGGGTTGTGGCGACAGCGGTCTTGAACGATGATGCAGACAGCGTTTTGTTGTCGTCAGAGCTTGAGTCGTATCTCTCGCATCCGGCGGAACCTGCTTTCTCATTCTAAGTAGCTTTGGAGGTTTTCTTGATGAAGGAAAGAAGTTGATATAGACCGTCAAAAAAGAACAGAGAGAAACAAAAAACGTGAATCCCTTTAACTGTTAGGGAAGAGATGTAAAACTCACAACAAACTTTTGTTGTCAAGTGTCATTGATTTCTTTCTCTTTTGTTTTTGTTACCCTAAATGACCTTTTACTTTGGGGTCAGCTATTAAGGAGCTGTTAGTCGAAACCTTTTCTACTAGGATAATGTTTAGGAGACAAGCGACAAGAATCGAAACTTGTTTTGTTTATTTAAATAAGACTTACCACAACGTATGGTCCAACTCGAAATCATTTCATACACACTTCTTTAAACTACAAGGTTCCGATATATTTAGGACCGGCATGGCCTGGTTGTTAAAGCGCTCGATTCGTAATCTGAGGGTCGAGGGTTCGAATCCCTGTCACACTAAACACGCTCGCCCTTTCAGCCGTGGCGGCGTTGTAATGTGATGGTCAATCACACTGTTTGTTGGTAAAGGAGTAGCCCAAGAGTTGGCGGTGGGTGGTGATGACTAGCTGCCTTCCCTCTAGTCTTACACTGCTAACTTAGGGACGGCTAGCGCAGATATCCCTCGTGTAGCTTTGCGTGAAATTTCAAACAAACCACACCAATCATATCTTTCAGAACAATTTTGTAATCAGCGCTTTCGCTACAGTTTTTTTAAAATTTAATATTCGTCATCTACTGCTAATTGATGAATTAAAAACAACAAGATATATATATAAATTTGAGTTGTTCTTTCACAGGATGAAGGTACATAATAGACTAGCTGTGTTCAACACAGCACGGGTTTCAAACCGGATTCTAACGTTGTAAAAGAGGTTACTTTTACATCTCTTTCGTGAATTCAAAAACTGTCCGGTTAAGTAGACACCTTATACCACAGCACATTGTAGAAAAAATAGGAAGAAAAGACATTTACATGACAACTGGCGTTATCTTATATTCTTTATAAGACATTTACATGACAACTGGCGTTATCTTATATTCTTTATAAGTAGTCACAAGTTTATTTGCCGCTTTTTAGGTTTAAAGCTTTAGACTAACTAATCAAAGCATCTGCTAGATGTTAGGGTGTTAGAGTGTTTACTAAAATATAAAGTGGAACGTGCAGAACGTGCAAAAATAGAACTGTGTCGTCATCGTAGCATGAATTTGACCGCGAAAACTTTTCTTGGCCTTCTTCCTCATGTAATGGAATACTTTTTTTTTTCTGAAAAAGATAAAACAGGGAAGTTAGGGTAGCAAACAGCGAGAACTCGAGGATTGAATTAGGTCATCATGTCAAGTTATGAGAGGTATTTAAAAGTGAACAGAATGCTTGTTTGTTTGTTTTGGAATTTCGCACAAAGCTACTCGAGGGCTATCTGCGTTAGCCGTCCCTCATTTAGCAGTGTAAGACTAGAGGGAAGGCAGCTAGTCATCACCATCCACCGCCAACTGTTGTGCTATTCTTTGACTAACGAATTGTGGGATTGGCCGTTATATTATAGCCTTTCCACTGCTGAAAAGGCGAGCATATTTGGTATTACGGGGACTCGAACCCGCGACCTCACGGAGAAATGAGAAATTATATCTTGTTAAATTTGCAGTAATGTGGTGCTGAATAATAAATGTTTGTATAAAAGGCCAACGTTGAAGCAAATGCGCAATCTCAGTAAGATTAGCGGGTTGAGTTAAAGTAACACACGCCACACTTACAAACGGTATTGTGGAACTAATAAGCAATGAGAGGCTGGAGCTGCCAGACATAATAAGTTCGTAGATTTCCAAACAAGGGGGCCCAACATGGCGTGCGACTCGTAATCCCACTATTCGTTGGTAAAAGAGTAGCCCAGGAGTTGGCGGTGGGTGGTGATGACTAGCTGCCTTCCCTCTAGTCTTACACTGCTAAATTAGGGACGGCTAGCACAGATAGCCCTCGAGTAGCTTTGTGCGAAATTCAAAAAACAAATAAACAAACAAATCCAAACAAGGATGGTTTGGTAGGGAATACTATCATCCACATTAGTGGAAGGCGGAAACCATCTTTATAAAACACCATCCAACTTAGAGGGAAAAGATACGCCATTTTTATGAAGCGCTTATAATGTAAAGCAACTAGCAACCTTAGCACACGACAAGTGGGTCAAAACGAAAATGAAATGAATGAAAGATAGATGAAAGGCTTAGGAATATACTGCAGGGCTCAAAGATGTATTTCCGACCTTCAGAACTCTTCATTCGATACCAATTGGGCCTTAAAAAGATCTGTATTTTATGTATTAAAACAGTGCACGGGTAGTTTCTATCTATGCAAGCTCACTTAAAATATTTAGTTTTACTCAGAAAGGAAATATATAAATAATGTTTATATTATTTTAGTTTTAGGTTATTAAAATATATCTCATCTAGTTTGGTTGTTTGTTCGCTTAAAGTTGCCGTGGTATGTCTACGGACTCGCACCATGAAACCCGGGTTTCGATACCCGTGATGGGCAGAGCAGCACAGGTAGCCCTTTGTGTAACTTTGAGCTTAACTTCAAGCGTTTGTTTATTTTAGAGTTACTATGGATATCAAAATCCGGTTTGTAACGTTGTAAATCTGCAGGCATACCGCTTTGCCACGAGGGCGCTGCCTATTTAAACTAGTACGCGTGTGTGTGTTTTCTTATAACAAAGCCACATTTGACTATCTGCTTAGATCACAGAGAGGAATCGAACCTCTGATTTCAGCGTTGTTAATTCGTAGACTTACCGCTGTACTAGCGGGGGGAAAACTAGTACACACATAATGTCCGAACGATCGATGTTTTACAAAAAAACAAACACCAATTACTACATAGCATACCAAGAATCAGTTCGTGTTTTTTTCACGGCATAAATCAGTTGGTTCAAATAAAAGAGTAACAATAAAAGTATTGTACTGGTACCTTTAACAGTAGTAAGTGAATATCTGTAAAAATAGAGATTTGTAAAATAATAAAAGTATCAAGTTTACGGATGAAATGACGCGATGATACAGTGTTGGGAAATGGTTAAAACAAAAAATCAGCTCCGACAATGTCTCCAGACTATCGTCAGTCTAGACTCCAGAGTAACACAGTGGTGTATGGATACATTCAATACAAAAACTAAAAATTATAGCGTTGAAAGGAGTCTCAATATAAGTTCGAATATAACCACTGCGATTAACTATATTTTAAACTCGAAGTTTTGAAATGTTGTAGTTATTTAGTATTTTATCTTATTGGAGATAAGACATTAAGGTGTTTGTTTATAGCTAGACCCTCTACGTGTCACGCTATGGCCAGGTTATTAAGACACTACTGGTACTGCGCTACGTTTTCAAAGCTAAAATTCCATTCTTCTATAACTAATTTAGCGCTTTAACTTTCTAAATAATTTTGATCGGTCAGATCAAACGTATATTTTTCGAACAAATTAAATGTAGAAGAGAAAATAACATTTGGTTGTGTTTTAAACGATATAAAACAACTTACAGAATTACATACACAGAATTAGGCCAAATATGGTTTCTTTAAATTTTACTAAAATAAATATTGTATGTACATTAAATATAAAAAGCATTATGCCTTTTCTATCATTCCGGCCCAGCATGGCCAGGTGGGTTAAGGCAGTCGACGCGTAATCTGAGGGTCGCGGGTTCGAGTCCTCGTCACGCTAAACACGCTCCCCCCTTTTGTCCGTAGGGGCGTTATAATATTACGGTCAATCCCACTATTCGTTAGTAAAAGAGTAGTCCAAGAGTTGGCGATGGATGGTGATGGCTAGCTGCCTTCCCTCTGGTTTTTCACTGCTAAATTAGAGATGGCTAGCATGGTCTGGTGATTAAGGCGTACTCATCTAAATCTGAGAGTCTGGGTTTTTGTCCCTTTACTAAACAGGCTCGTTTTTTGTAGCCGTGGAGGCAATTATAATGTTACAGTTAATCCAATGATTTGTTGGTAAAAGAGTAGCCTAAGATGGGTGATTCTGACTCCAGTTTATTCCTGATAAATTAGAAATGGTACTAAAATACCAGTCTCATCATTTGCCACATATCCATGTTCCTGACAGCTTTTATTTTTCCCCTCTGCAAATGTGAGTTGAAGCTTTCGATATCGTTTTATACGTGGTTTCTAGCAGAATCTTCCAAATGTCAATCGTTTTTGATAGTTCACGTGATACCTGTGAATTTAGAGTTTGGATAAATTCCGTTCTGGAACATTTGAACAATTACCAACTAGAATTTTAGGTGTCCTGCTAATTATGGCCCGTTGCCTCCCCCCTCAGCGACACAGTGGCAAGTCTATGGACTTATATAACACTATAAGCCAGGTTTCGATACTCTTGGTGGACACAGCAAAGATATCCTATTGTGTATCTTTGTACTTAACTACAAACCAAGAAACAAAAATAGAAACCTTCACCAAACCTACCAGTACTTTCAGCCGTAGGTTCGTTATTATGTGACGGTCAGTCACATTATTCGTTGGTAAAGAATAGTCGAAGAGTTGGCGGTGGGTGGTGCTAATTCGCTTCCCTTTAGTTTTTCATCTCAAAATTATGGCTGGCTGGCGCAGATAGTCCTCGAGCAGTTTTGTACAGATGTAAACAAATGAACAAGAATGTCTGTTGAAAATGTGCTTCCCATCAGCTTTATCGCGATTCGAGTCGACTATGTGGAGTTACCGCACATGGGTTCCTTCCGCCATAGCGTCAGTTCTATGTAATTGAAAGCTTTTACAACATAACTGCATGTTTCAAAAGAGCATTTCTATAAAGCGACAACAAACAAATCGGAAGAGTAGCCTTATCAATTATCAGTTGAGTTCTTTAGAATAAGAAATCGTCATTAATCTAGTTATGAAAATCTAATACGTCGTTCCAAATGTTAAGAACCAAAACCTTTAGAAAACAAATTACTAAGCTATTTTTCAACTCGTAATGCTCAGAACTTTGAGGTTGGTTGGAAACAGTCGAAACGTGATTGACATGCTTTCCATTTAACCGTCTAGTAATTTTCTAGTCTTCGATTTCTTCTCTGGATATCAGCGAATAAAAACAAACAAACGAAAAGGCAGTCAATATCCGGGGATTGTGGTCACATTTCCTTTAATTTGAGAGCTATGTTAGCTTTTGTGGAAAAGTCTTCAACGGTTACGGTGGTAGTAGATAAGATAACTGGCTTTTGTGATGTCGATTTTGTTTGTTTGTTTGATCTAGTCTATCTTATCCAGTGAACTTTTGGGATGCTCTAGAACTATCTATGCGCGTCTGATTTTACTAATGACGTGAAGAGAGTCGATCCAATATTTCTCGTTAGGGTTATCTGTGAAATCAAACCAGTTTCAAGATCTACTTGTATTTTGTATTCTATAAAGTAGCCTTTAGTGAAATGTTCTTTTCCCACTTATGCAACTTGTTGACGACAAACTCTATCATATCTTGGTCTGACACTTTGTTTTATTTCGGGTGGTAAATAGTTCAGTAACATGTTTTACAAGTGACTTTTTTGTTGTTGTTTTACATTAAGGTTCCGAATCGACTATGTTTGGTACATTTACAAAGTTTCTTCCTCTTGGATTGAAAGTCATGTTTTCGTTATAACATTATGAATATTTAAACACTATATGTGTCAAAAAGACAGATATTGTACAGTTTTACTATTATTATTATTTATGCCTACTGACGTCTGAAACTGCAGTGCCCGGATGAATCTAGTTTCAATATTAAAATTATCAACAACACACCGAAGTCAATCAATACGAAGATCGAATTTCTTATTTAGCTTTTCAGGTGATGCTGCGTGTAATAAATTTAATACTGAGTAGGAAGCAGCCCTCTAGTGGCATGCCTGCGAACTTACACCGCTGGAAAGCGGGTTTCGATAACTGTCTTGGGTAGAGCACAGATATCCTATTGTGTAGCTTTGCGCTTCACCTAATTTCGTTTAGGTTTTTTTGGGGGCTCTTTAGTTCACTCATGAATATTTCATTTTTGGAACACTATACACATTAAGAAGGAACTGGTCCTTGTAGCCTGCTATTGTATATATTAAGATATTTTAAAATTCTGATGCATGTGCTTAATTTATTTATTCACTTTAACAATTATAACAAAATAGTCACTACTTAAGATCACGAATAGCGTGTAGTTTTAACAAGTTAGTTCTCTGAAACTTCCAAAGCCATTCGCAAATACTCGAAGAAAAAGGAACGTTCATTGTTCTCAATGTTCTGTTTCACTCTACAAAAATCAAGACTTAACAATATTCTGTGCTTCCGAAGACACTAACACTGATAAACGACGTCTAGCTTTGTATTTAGAATAAATATAAATATATTTTTGAAAGAATAAAGGAAACAAATGGAACATCTAAATACCGTCCTAGAAATAAAAAGGCTGAAACAAATAATACGTTGCATATATGTATATATTATAGACATTTTTAAATTTCATTAAGGGTGAAGCTGAAAATCGGTGTCATAATGCCGAGTTCACTCTATGATTCGCCGAACTCACGAATAAACAAAACAAAAGTAAAGGGTTCAGTGAATTAAAAAATGAGATGGGTCTCTACGTCATAAATTATATTTTTATTGTACCTTTAATAAAGTCAAATTTTTAATATAATCATTACATAGTTGGTTTACTCTGTAATATGTTAAATGTGATGTCACGATTTTATTATCACGCCTAAATTAATATAAGTTATTATATGGTGACTTTTATATTATATGTACAAAGCAGTACGTCTTCTAAAATACACACACACACACACATATATATGTATATACAGGCTGGCCCGTAAGTCCCTACCCATCCATTATGTTACATTCAATTAATGCGCGTCATGTTATTGGACCATACTTCTTTGACGGGCCAGTAAACCATACTTCGTATCTAAACATGTTACAACAATGGTTTATACCGAGACTCGATGAACTTGGAATCAGAGAAGATGTTTGGTTTCAACAAGATGGAGCTCCGGCTCATTATGCCTTCACTGTGCGAGATTATCTTAGTGACACTTTTCCAGACAAATGGATAGGTCGTGGTTCTGTATCATCCCCAGCACCCATGAAATGGTCCGCAAGAAGTCCGGACTTCACAACATGTGATAACTCTCTTTGGAGATACATAAAGGACATTGTGTCTAAACAACGTTATAATACTAATAATGAGTTGAAGGCAGCTGTTACCGCGGCATTTGGAACAATAATCTCTGCTATATTGAGGAAAATGTCTCACAGAACATGGCGTCGCATAATATTATGCAGCAAGAATGAGGGACAGCACACAGATACACTGGATACATAAGATATGTGGATGGGTAGGGACTTACGGGGCACCTTATGTATATGCCGATAAGGGCGCTAGACTCGTAATCTGAGAGTAGTGGGCTCAAATCCCTGTCACACCAAACATGCTCGCCTTTCCCGCTGTGGGGGCGTTACAATGTCACAGTCAATCCCACTATTTGTTGGTAAAAGAGTAGCACAAGAGTTGAAGAGAGGTTGTGATGACTAGCTGCCTTCCCGTTATTCTTACACTGCTAAATTAGGGACGGCTAACACATATAGCCCTCGTGTAGCTTTTAAGGAAATTCAAAAACAAAAAACAATGAATATAAGCAGATCAAACGTCCATTGTGTTCCGGCAAAACAGTATTTTTTAATAGAAGAATTAAAGGAATACGGCTAATTTAGAGTATTTTTAAACCTTTAATGGAAATAACAAATAGTTGAAACATCATACTTGTTGTCAGTCCTGAAAGTAAGCTTAGTAAGTTGAAACAAAAACATGGAAATAGTTATGTTTGTTTTATAATTTCGCGCAAAGCAACACCAGGGCTATTTTCACTAGTCGTCCCTAATTTAGAAGTGTAAGACTACAGTGAAGACAGATAGTCATCACCACTGGCCACCAACTCTTGAGGTATTCTTTTACCAACAAATAGTGGGACTGACTGAAACATTGTAATGCCCCCACGGCTGAAAGGGCGAGCATCTTAAGTGAAACGGGGATTCGAACCTGCGACGCTGGGATTACGTGTCGAGCGGCCTAACCATCTGGTTATGCTAGGCCTAAATAGTTAAGTTCTGTGCTATCAAAAAGAAAAGAAAATAGATTTTTTTAAAGTGTGTGTTCCGTATTATGTCAGATCAAAAGAGAAAATGAAGTGTGCCCGGATGAAGCTGAATGATACTAGTTATGTAACCAATTAAGTTTTAATAACTTAGGCATCTTTGGAGCTTGGTTTAGCTCCTCAATGACCAATAATGAGCCACAAAAGTAGAGTGAAACACTATAAAGCATGTAATGTTAAAATACAGGAGTCGAAATCGTAGGATAAGAATCAATTTAGATATATTAGGAATGTTGAAGCAATAAAAATGGCTTTAATCATTTTAAGTACTGCGAGTACAGTGTATTAATTCTTTCCGGAAAACGTGATTCATTTTTCATCTACAATATGCTCACTAAATCAAATAACGTAATGGAACATAAGGATCCGGAAATCTACATATTAGTCTGGCAATCTTTTGTGTTTATCCCACTAGCCTAACAAAATATCTTTTATAATATCAGCTGAGGTATAAAAAGATAAATCTCGTCTTTATCTCCGCAATAGTAACTAAATGTTCTATACAAAGATATTAATATGGGCGAACATTTTTAAGTTTGAATTTAATAACCCCAACAACGTCCGCCATGACCAGGTGACTGGAGCGCTTAACTCGTGATTTGAGTGTCGTCTTAAAATTTTAAAACATTAGATCATTAAGCGTGATCTTTCCAAGAAAAAAGACGTTTTAAAATTTTAAGACGTTAGATTACCAAGCGTAATCTTTACAAAAAAATAGACGTTGTAAAATGTTTAAGACGTTAGATTACCAAGCGTGATCTTTACAAGGAAAAGACGTTGTAAAAGGTTTAAGACGTTAGATTACTAAGCGTAATTTTACAAAAAAAAGACGTTGTAAAGGTTTAAGACGTTAGATTACTAAGCGTGATCTTTACAAGAAAAAGACGTTGTAAAAGGTTTAAGACGTTAGATTACCAAGCGTAATTTTACAAGGAAAAGACGTTGTAAAGGTTTAAGATGTTAGATTACTAAGCGTAATCTTTACAAAAAAAAAGACGTTGTAAAGTTTGGAATATTGGTATTTTATCAGAAACAAAAAGGCATTGCAAATAATTCGAGACGTTGGCTTGTAAAATGATCTTTGCGAGAAAAATACAATAAAACTCTTACAAAAATAGTTTGTTAAATATTTTTGAAATGTTTTTCTACGTCTCTAAAGTTTGATGAATAAAAGTTAGAATATGAAATTCAGAATCTTGACAAATAGTGTATCATAATAAACAAGAATCGTAATCTTTTATTAAAGAGATAAATTATCTTCTACTGACAAACTCAAGTGGTAGTGTGTGAGGAGTTCTTACAAATGTAGAACGTTCTCCGACCAGAGAAACAATTCGGATTAAGTTTCAAATTCTTCATGTTTGCCCAAAATACGCTTCAATATAAAAGTAAGGTACAATGCGACAGCTGTCTTGGAAAAGAAGTTTCCTTTTTCACGTATGAGGTCGCCACTATGCAAGTTGATTTGGTTTGGATTGAGTTTCGCGCAAAGCTACACGAGGGATATCTGCGCTAGCCGTCTCAAATTTTTTCAGTGTAAGACCAGAGAGAAAGCAACTAGTCATCATCACACACCGCCATCTCTTGGGATATTCTTTTACCAAATAATAGTGGGATTGACCCTTACATTATAAAGACTCCACGACTGAAAGGGCGAGCGTATTTGGTGCGACGGTAATTTGAACCTGTGACCCTCAGATTACTAGTTTAACGCTTTAACCCACCTGGCCGGGAACAAACAAAACTCAGATTCTTCAAGACACAAAAACTAATAATATTTCAGTGTAAGTTATAGGAAGAACTTGTCAGACCAAATATTTCCCGGAATTATTTAATTTATAAAATACGGAACTGGTCTGCAGAAGGACAGTACAAGAGGTTCTAGCAAATTTATATGAAAAAAAAGATGATCCCATATATTTTCTCTTCGTGTCTTGTGTTATGGAATATTTCTTCCAACAGGCACCAGAATAATCCCATTTGAAAGAAGATGCATGTGTGTTTCTTGTAGCAAAGCCACATTAGGCTAACTGCTGCGTCCACCGAGGGGAATCGAACCCGTAATTTTAGCGTTGTAAAAATGCAGCCGGGGAAGAAATGAAGTGGATTTTGTTTGTAGACTTGAGGGTAGCTGTATTCGCGAGGGAGAGCTAGTCATCACCACCCACCGCCAACTCTTGGGAACGAATGGAAGTAACATTATAACGGCTGGGAGGGCGAGAGACGATCTGAAACGATTAAGTCAGAGGAAATGGAAGCAACAAGAGACATCTAAAACTGGTCACTACTAAAACTTGTCACTACTAAATCGTAGGTATGAATAGTTTATCTACATTTATTATCAACATGGTTTGAAAAATGATCAACGTTCAAAGTAATTTTGCACAACGAGAAGTAACTTCAGTGCATTGCGAATGTTGTGAGGTTCACTACAATTAGAACATTTGAGGTTTTCTAAGTATGTTAGAAGCAATGCGTCATAAGCGTTAGCACATTGAATGGGAAGTGTTACAAGAGGATATTCGGGACGTTGTTCGTATCCAACAGTAGCAGAAGTAGAAAGACTCGTTTTTCCCAAAGCAACAAAAGAGGGCCCGGCATGGCCAAGCGTGTTTAGGCGTTCGAGGGTCGCGGGCTCGAATCCCGGTCGCACCAAACATGCTCACCCTTTCATCCGTGGGGGCGTTATAATGTGACAGTCAATCCCACTATTCATTGGTAAAAGGATAGCCCAAGAGTTGGCAGGGGATGGTGATGACTAGCTGCATTTCCTCTAGTCTTACACTGCTAAATTAGTGACGGCTAGCGCAGGTAGCCCAAGAGTAGCTTTGCGCGAAATTCAAAACAAACAAAACACGAAATGTATGTTAGAAGTAATCTAAGTTACTAAATTGTTAAGCCTAACATGTCACTAAAAACCTCCACTACGTCTGCCGTAGCCGAAGCCAAAGTCCCTACTAGCCTACCGAATCTTCTTCTGAGCCAACTTTTACAGTAAGTATTCACAATAGCATCATTTGTCGTGACATCAGTTCGGTACATTTGCTTTGCTGAAAGTGCTAGTTATTCATAAATTTCTCGTGTATAAATGTGTCAAGACTAATTTGTTTAGAAATTAAGAGGTCGTTTTCACTGATACATTATTGTATTTTATTTTGAGCATTTAGTAAGATCTTCTAGTGTTCGCGTTAAAATTTTACAAGCTAAAAAAACAGTTTGGTTAGTTAGCCAATCAAACAAACAGTTTGGTTAGTTTACCAATCAAACAAGCAGTTTGGTTAGTTAACCAATCAGATTTCGTTCTTCATATTGTTTTCCAAACGAATCGACTCGTACAAAACATAGTACCAGTGAACGGGCATTTAGACTTGTATTATAGTTATGTTATTAATAGCTATCTTGTACAACTCAAAGAAGTACAGTAAGTCTGTTATAATGTTAAAATGCATAAAGCTCAGGGGGTTTGATACAAGGTCCTTTTCTAATTATTAACAACTTAAAATATTTCTGACATGGATAAAGATCTTTATATCAAGCCGCGCAAGTTGTTCGCTCTTCACCATTTTGCTGTAGGTAATTTATGTTGTTAAGCGCAAAGAAATATAATTAGCTGTCTATAATGAATCACTGGTGGGCTAATGCAGAAAGAGGTGACGAAATAAAGAATAAATTATGCATTTAATTTACTCATGAATTCATTTCTTTTCTTCACTAAAGTTACTCTTATTAGTGAGGAAAGAAAACTTCGAAACTGTTTGTTTTCGTTTTTATTTGTTTTTTGAATTTTGCGCAAAGCTACTCGAGGGTTATCTGCGCTAGCCCTCCCTAATTTAGCAGTTTAAGACAGCTAGTCCTCACCACCCACCGCCAACTCTTGGGCTACTCTTTCACAAACGAATAGTGGGATTGACCGTCACATTATAACTCTTCCACGGCTGAAAGAGCGAGCATGTTTGGTATAACGGGGATTCGAACCCGCGACCCTCAGATTACGAGTCGAGTACCTTAACCATCTGGCCAAGCCGGGTCAACTTTGAAACTAATATCAATATACCATCTAGATTGTCGAACAGTTGTATGTAATTAATTGTGATGTGATAATCGCATATTATTCACTTAGAATATATACTTAAAGCATCAGAAGTTATTAGCGTGGAGAAAGGAGCTTTATATAAAAATGTATTTTTAATGTATAAACAAGTAAATGTATTTATAAACATTTTTAAACATATTTATTTATTAATAAATAAAAAAATGCCATGCTTTAGTCTATTTAACTGGCAATTTATTGTAGGCCATGAAAAGGAAGTTGTTGTTTTTTTACAAGGCAGTATTTAAAATTAACACTATGACCTTTTTCCTGGTATTAAATATGCTCTCTCTCATATATATATATATATATATATATAGAAAGAGATAAATATATGTACATGTTTGCACACGAACGTTTGTCTTTTTAAAAATTCACTGGCAGCCTGAGGACACTTTGCAGTACGCGAGGCCGATCAATTTTTACAAAATATGTTTGGTTTTCGAATATGCTATTCGTTCTCTTGCTATAACCTTAGCAAAGAACTATAAACTCACTTAGGAGTGAGTCTTGCAGCCTATACAGCGCTAAGATGAAGTTTATGATTAAAACAAAATTTAATACCTGATAAAAAACTAAGATTTTTAATAATTCATAAAGTCTAAACATAGAGGGCTAAATATATATTTTTTTTGCTTGGCGAGCGAAAGTGATGCGTGCAATAGTAAGCTGAAACACAAAAACGTTTGTAAATAAACATCATTTGTGAAAATCCGGCATACTGTAATTTAAAATTAAAACAAGAACAAGTCGATAAATATTTATATAAAGATAATTATAAATTTTGTCATGCATTTTTTTAGATTTATCGACATTGTAAAGTTTAAATAACAAAATTCTCTGTGCATTGTATAGCAGGTAAGCCTTTTAATATCTTTTGTAAAAAATGTTTGATACCCTTAGACCACTGGTAAGCCTAATCAATCAATCCATAAGGTAATTCAGTAATGTTTAATATATCTGTGAATCATGTGCATCTAGAACAAGGATAATATTTTATCTGAAGGAAACATATGCCTACATTAGAAATGATGGAGAAATTATACTGTCAAACTTCTAATTTATTAATATATTCTTTGCTATAACAACGCACGTTCATGGTTTTCATGTGACAACGTGTATACTAACTACTAAGTGAAATACGATACTTCGAACCGGTATATTTTTGTGGTTTTGAATTGAGCACAAAGCTACACAAGGGGCTATCTGTGCTCTGCCAACCACGGGTGTCGAAACCCGGTTTTTAGCGTTGTAAAAACCACAGACATACCGATGAGCCACTGAGGGGCGTATATTTTTGACACGAATAATACAAGTTAAATTTATTTTAATAACTATCAATGTATAGAAAGTTTTATGGGAAATACAAATTGTAACAATTGTGTTAAGTTCACGAGTTTGTAGGTCTCGTATCTTTCGAGTAATTCGACGAAATTGTGCATATTTTCATGTTTTATATAATTCAAAGAAATGAAACACAATAAATTGGATGTTACAAGTTTTTCTTTGTTATAATTATATTTGTTTTTAGTGTTGAAGAATTAACCATGGGACTAAGATATATTTTACGTAATTAAATGGTAAGATAACCATAAAATCGACACACACACACACAAAAGAATTAAATAGTTACATTGGCCTCATAACATTGTAATTTGGAGTAGTTGCGTTAAATTAATAGAAGTACCACTTAGTAATTGATTACTTTGCATATGATAACGTACGAGTGTTTATACAAACTTTAGTTCACAGTCACGAATTGCCAAAAAATATTCATTTTTTTATTTTTGACATCGAAATATCAGTTACTTTCTCACTTTCAGGGAAAGAAAATTTTCATAATATAACAATGCACTAAAAACAACTACTTCAATGAATTTAAAACTGTAATATAGAGTATGTTAAAATATGAAACATTCAGAATATTTCTGTAATTAATCTTGTACATTACATTTTTTAACATGGACTCTTATTATTCCAACTAAAAGCAGCCGTAGTGGAAGCTTCATATGATATTGCATTCGACATTGCGAGACAAAAAAAGCCTCACACGATTGGAGAAACACTTCTTAAACCCTGCATGATGAAAGCAGTAAATCTTATTCTTGGAGAAGCCAGTGCAAAGAAGATGCAGCAAGTATCCCTGTCAAATAATACTATACAGAGGCGCATTTCTAAAATGTCTATGGATGTGAAGGAACAGGTTTTGACTGAAATCAAGGGTTCCCCTTTGTTCTCCTTTCAGCTCGACGAGTCAACAGATGTAAGTTCATGTTCTCAGTTGCTTGTCTTCGTGAGATACATTAATTCAGGTGACATCAAAGGCGAATTCTTATTCTGCAGTGCACTTGAAACCACAACAAAGCTGATGATGTCATGGAAAAGTTTCAACTTTTTTCAAGACGAAGATCTTCAATGGGAAAACGTGTGTGGGGTTTGTACGGATGGGGCACCGGCTATGCTGGGATCGAAATCAGGATTCCAGTCGAGAGTGAAGAAGCTAGCACCTCAAGCAAAGGGCATCCACTGCATGATTCATCGATATGCTCTCGCCAGTAAGACTCTCCCTGCCTCTCTGCAAGAAGTGCTTGAATCTGTAATCAGAATTGTAAATTATGTGAAGTCTCAAGCACTCAACACTCGCCTATTCAAAGAACTATGCAAAGACATGAATGCTGACCACGAAGTCCTTCTCTTCTACACAGCAGTACGTTGGTTGTCGAAAGGAAACGTTATTAATCGTGTCTTTGAAATGAAAGATGAAATAAAGCTATTCCTGGAGACTCAAGAAAGGAAAGATCTTCTAGCTCACTTCGAAGATGAAGCATGGAATAAAAGGGTTGCGTACCTAGCCGACATTTTTGACCAGCTGAACAAGCTCAATTTGAAGCTTCAAGGAAGGGAAACACATGTTCTCCTATTTCAAGATAGTCTTCGGGCCTTTGTTTCCAAACTGCAGAACTGGCGTCGGAAAACCAATCTTGGAAACATCGCTATGTTTGAAAAACTTTGTGGAGTGACGGATGAGTCTCAGATCCAACTGGATCAGTTCCTCAAGGATGAGATTACCGAACATCTTCAGTCTCTAGAAAGGAAGTCGAGCGTTACTTCCCTGAGCTATCACAGGAACAGGAGGCAGGCCCTGGTAAGGAACCCATTTTGTACTAAACTTGATGTATCCAGTATCCCAGATGATATCCAAGATGAATTTCTGGATCTAAGGAACGACTCTTCAGCTCGTGATCTCTTCAAGGTGAAATCCGTGACTCAGTTCTGGTGCGCTATGTATTAGTCATACTCCAAAGTCAGCATGATAGCTTTACGTGTCCTTGTTCCATTTGATTCTACCTACTTGTGTGAGGCAGGATTTTCCACTCTTGTCAATATAAAAACAAAGAATAGGAACAGAGTGGATGTTGGAGATGACATGAGACTGGCTCTAACAAACGCTCGGCCACGAAGTTCAAAGCTTGCTGCTGAAATGCAACATCAGGCATCTCACTAGCTGGGTTGGAGAGCTGTTCAAACCTATGTTAATATTATTTTAAGAAATATATGTTCTAGGCCATGCTGGCCATTTTAAGAAATATATGTTTTTGTGAATTCAGGTTGGACCAATGTGATTTAATTTGCTAATAAATAATTACAGAATTTTTAAATATATTTTTAGATTTTCTTTCCCTCTCCTTCACAGAAAATAAAAGAAAAATTAAGCTGCTGACAGTAAGCCCTAAGTAGGGGGTCACGTGGGTTTCAAACTTTTAGGTAAGGGGTCGCGAGTGCCAAAAGGTTGGGAACCCCTGCATTAGAGAATAGGTTAAGTCCGGTCATTTGAGGTTAAAAATAATTTTAATAAATATTAAAACAAAACCACATATTTTACGACCCGATGCATAAAATCAATCATAAATAAAAAATAATTTTTGTTGATGGCAATGTATTCTAAATTTGTAACATTCTACAGTGAAAACGTCGCTAAAAACCATGATTCAACAAATACACAGTTTATTCAAAATAACAACCCTTAGAAATAAATTTAACACAGATAATAAACAAATGACTAGCCAGGACTTCACACCAATATTATTAAATAATTCATCATAAGTGTTAAGAAATTAATATTAATGGAACCAGGAAAAAAGAACCAGAAAGTAAGAACCTAACTTAAAAACACAGTAATTAATTACAATATTCAAATAATATCTTTCATTATCACTATCGATGAACAAACATTTTTTTTCCCTTTATTTTCTCTCTATCTCTTTGTATGAAACTTGTGGCAGGTTATTTATTCACAGAGTAGGTCACGAGAGTACATCCTCATGTGATCATAAATTTACATACTCAACTTACGTCACCGCTAGGATATCTGGTGTCAACTTCATCATACACAAATATATATATATATTACAAAATACAAATAATTACGTTGAAGGTTAGTTAACGTTTTAATGCAACTAAAAATTCATAAATAAACTAAATCATAGACGGAAATAATAAATAAATCACAAACACAATCATGACCATAAAAATAGAATTTGCTATCACATAAACGTTTCGTGCTCTTTTTCTAAAGAAAAAACTGAAATTCAGTTTCTCTTTCTATACAAACGAACTTTATGTATAAAACTTAATGGGTGATTACTGCACACCCAGAAACGAAGTAAAAACTTACATTGCATATTAGTCAAAGAAAATCGGCCAGGCATGGCCAGCTGGTTAAGGCACTCGACTCGTAATCCGATGGGTCGCGGGTTCGAATCCCGGTCGCACCAAATATGCTCGCCCTTACAGCGGTGGGGGTGTTTTAATGTGACGGTCAATCCCACTATTCGTTGGTAAAAGAGTAACCCAAGCGTTGGCGGTGGATGGTGATGACTAGCTGCCTTCCCTCTAGTCTTACACTGCAAAATTAAGGACGGCTAGCGCAGATAGCCCTCGAGTAGCTTTGCGCGAAATTCAAAACAAACAAACAAAAATATAGTTAAATAAATTGAAAGCATTATATTAAGCGACGCTTCCTGTGGTTTCTCGAGTTTCACATAGTTAAATATTATATCTCCAGTTATTAACAACTATTCTCGGAAAAGTTCAACCTTACTTGAATAATATAAAAATAATAACATCTTGAAATTGTGGCCTCCCATATGATGATTATATGCCAAAGACTGTACACTTGTCATTCTATTAACAACGAAAATCTTAAATTCACCGTCCATCCGTGAATTAGTTTTGCAACATAATTGATGAACTAAAGCGATCTAGCAATCACACAACATGCAGACGTTTGAAATTATTTGTTTTCTCCATTAAAAAAAAATAAAAATTATAGAACACGCGATACCATGACTCTGACGTCACTACCCACACTAAAGATTCGAAATATTGAACTCATGACACCCAACTAAACTGACAAGGTTGTTTGTACTGTGAACGTTTAGACGTCTTTGTATTAGATCTGCGAGTGGGTTCCTGTTTTTGTCTGAAACACTTTTCTAATCTACGTGTTTTTGTGCTGTATTCGGGCGCTGGTCAAGCCCTCGAAGTCAAGATTCTATTTTCTCACCACTTAACTCGGGCAAGCTGTTGAAGTAAACACACAGTGCGGTACCTATTGTGAGTTCTCTTTGACCTAGAAGTTCCCGAGGGAAATCACGACTGACATGTGATGATTTCGGACGAGAACTATTTATAGCAAAGAAACACTTTTACATTATTCTGCCAATGACTGAAACTCTCACTTTGTTATGTAGCACGTGGGTGATGGTACATTAGGGAATTTTCTTTATATACATGCCAAAGAAATAGCACGCGAGAGTGCGATGGAGAAATCACTTCTAAGAGAGAATGAAACTAAAACTGAAACCTATGGCTCTACTTGAATAAAGTGAAGCTCGTCTTCAAGAAAAAAAACGTTATATATATATGTACCCGCACACACCCACGCGTGTAGAATAAACATTATATTCCAAGATATGCGACAAGTTTTATGCCACTGTTCTATGGACAATGCAGATAATTTTAACATACAGATAACGAAAAAAAGTTCAATATTGAAAGGAACACTAAGTATCTCGAGCAACACACCAGGTAGATTCTTATTATATTATTTAGTAATAAGAAAGTAGAATTTGTAGGTTTATAGACGAATACAATACATGTATCGCAGATGCATACATTTACCAGTAAGTGTGGTGATATGTTTGTCTTATGTAGAGTACAGTATACTGGATAAGAAGTGTTTGTTTGTAGACTGTGTGGTATGTTTATCTAAGTTTATTTAAAGAACAGTACTGTATACTGGATAAGAAGTGTTTGTTTGTAGACTGTGTGGTATGTTTATCTAAGTTTATTTAAAGAACAGTACTGTATACTGGATAAGAAGTGTTTGTTTGTAGACTGTGTGGTATGTTTATCTAAGTTTATTTAAAGAACAGTACTGTATACTGGATAAGAAGTGTTTGTTTGTAGACTGTGTGGTATGTTTATCTAAGTTTTATTTAAAGAACAGTACTGTATACTGGATAAGAAGTGTTTGTTTGTAGACTGTGTGGTATGTTTATCTAAGTTTATTTAAAGAACAGTACTGTATACTGGATAAGAAGTGTTTGTTTGTAGACTGTGTGGTATGTTTATCTAAGTTTATTTAAAGAACAGTACTGTATACTGGATAAGAAGTGTTTGTTTGTAGACTGTGTGGTATGTTTATTTAAGTTTATTTAAAGAACAGTACTGTATACTGGATAAGAAGTGTTTGTTTGTAGACTGTGTGGTATGTTTATCTAAGTTTATTTAAAGAACAGTACTGTATACTGGATAAGAAGTGTTTGTTTGTAGACTGTGTGGTATGTTTATCTAAGTTTATTTAAAGAACAGTACTGTATACTGGATAAGAAGTGTTTGTTTGTAGACTGTGTGGTATGTTTATCTAAGTTTATTTAAAGAACAGTACTGTATACTGGATAAGAAGTGTTTGTTTGTAGACTGTGTGGTATGTTTATCTAAGTTTATTTAAAGAACAGTACTGTATACTGGATAAGAAGTGTTTGTTTGTAGACTGTGTGGTATGTTTATCTAAGTTTATTTAAAGAACAGTACTGTATACTAGATAAGAAGTGTTTGTTTGTAGACTGTGTGGTATGTTTATCTAAGTTTATTTAAAGAACAGTACTGTATACTGGATAAGAAGTGTTTGTTTGTAGACTGTGTGGTATGTTTATTTAAGTTTATTTAAAGAACAGTACTGTATACTAGATAAGAAGTGTTTGTTTGTAGACTGTGTGGTATGTTTATTTAAGTTTATTTAAAGAACAGTACTGTATACTGGATAAGAAGTGTTTGTTTGTAGACTGTGTGGTATGTTTATTTAAGTTTATTTAAAGAACAGTACAGTATACTAGATAAGAAGTGTTTGTTTGTAGACTGTGTGGTATGTTTATTTAAGTTTATTTAAAGAACAGTACAATATGCTAGATAAGAAGTGTTTGTTTGTAGACTGTGTGGTATGTTTATTTAAGTTTATTTAAAGAACATTACAATATACTAGATAAGAAGTGTTTGTTTGTAGACTGTGTGGTATGTTTATTTAAGTTTATTTAAAGAACAGTACTGTATACTGGATAAGAAGTGTTTGTTTGTAGACTGTGTGGTATGTTTATTTAAGTTTTATTTAAAGAACAGTACTGTATACTGGATAAGAAGTGTTTGTTTGTAGACTGTGTGGTATGTTTATTTAAGTTTATTTAAAGAACAGTACAGTATACTGGATAAGAAGTGTTTGTTTGTAGACTGTGTGGTATGTTTATTTAAGTTTATTTAAAGAACAGTACTGTATACTGGATAAGAAGTGTTTGTTTGTAGACTGTGTGGTATGTTTATTTAAGTTTATTTAAAGAACAGTACTGTATACTGGATAAGAAGTGTTTGTTTGTAGACTGTGTGGTATGTTTATTTAAGTTTATTTAAAGAACAGTACAATATGCTAGATAAGAAGTGTTTGTTTGTAGACTGTGTGGTATGTTTATTTAAGTTTATTTAAAGAACAGTACTGTATACTGGATAAGAAGTGTTTGTTTGTAGACTGTGTGGTATGTTTATTTAAGTTTTATTTAAAGAACAGTACTGTATACTGGATAAGAAGTGTTTGTTTGTAGACTGTGTGGTATGTTTATTTAAGTTTATTTAAAGAACAGTACAATATGCTAGATAAGAAGTGTTTGTTTGTAGACTGTGTGGTATGTTTATTTAAGTTTTATTTAAAGAACAGTACTGTATACTGGATAAGAAGTGTTTGTTTGTAGACTGTGTGGTATGTTTATTTAAGTTTATTTAAAGAACAGTACTGTATACTGGATAAGAAGTGTTTGTTTGTAGACTGTGTGGTATGTTTATTTAAGTTTATTTAAAGAACAGTACAATATGCTAGATAAGAAGTGTTTGTTTGTAGACTGTGTGGTATGTTTATTTAAGTTTATTTAAAGAACAGTACAGTATACTGGATAAGAAGTGTTTGTTTGTAGACTGTGTGGTATGTTTATTTAAGTTTATTTAAAGAACAGTACAATATGCTAGATAAGAAGTGTTTGTTTGTAGACTGTGTGGTATGTTTATTTAAGTTTATTTAAAGAACAGTACAGTATACTAGATAAGAAGTGTTTGTTTGTAGACTGTGTGGTATGTTTATTTAAGTTTATTTAAAGAACAGTACAATATGCTAGATAAGAAGTGTTTGTTTGTAGACTGTGTGGTATGTTTATTTAAGTTTATTTAAAGAACAGTACAATATGCTAGATAAGAAGTGTTTGTTTGTAGACTGTGTGGTATGTTTATTTAAGTTTATTTAAAGAACAGTACAATATACTAGATAAGAAGTGTTTGTTTGTAGACTGTGTGGTATGTTTATTTAAGTTTATTTAAAGAACAGTACTGTATACTGGATAAGAAGTGTTTGTTTGTAGACTGTGTGGTATGTTTATTTAAGTTTATTTAAAGAACAGTACTGTATACTAGATAAGAAGTGTTTGTTTGTAGACTGTGTGGTATGTTTATCTAAGTTTATTTAAAGAACAGTACTGTATACTGGATAAGAAGTGTTTGTTTGTAGACTGTGTGGTATGTTTATTTAAGTTTATTTAAAGAACAGTACAGTATACTAGATAAGAAGTGTTTGTTTGTAGACTGTGTGGTATGTTTATTTAAGTTTATTTAAAGAACAGTACAATATACTAGATAAGAAGTGTTTGTTTGTAGACTGTGTGGTATGTTTATTTAAGTTTATTTAAAGAACAGTACAATATACTAGATAAGAAGTGTTTGTTTGTAGACTGTGTGGTATGTTTATTTAAGTTTATTTAAAGAACAGTACTGTATACTGGATAAGAAGTGTTTGTTTGTAGACTGTGTGGTATGTTTATTTAAGTTTATTTAAAGAACAGTACTGTATACTGGATAAGAAGTGTTTGTTTGTAGACTGTGTGGTATGTTTATTTAAGTTTATTTAAAGAACAGTACAGTATACTGGATAAGAAGTGTTTGTTTGTAGACTGTGTGGTATGTTTATTTAAGTTTATTTAAAGAACAGTACTGTATACTGGATAAGAAGTGTTTGTTTGTAGACTGTGTGGTATGTTTATTTAAGTTTTATTTAAAGAACAGTACTGTATACTGGATAAGAAGTGTTTGTTTGTAGACTGTGTGGTATGTTTATTTAAGTTTATTTAAAGAACAGTACAATATGCTAGATAAGAAGTGTTTGTTTGTAGACTGTGTGGTATGTTTATTTAAGTTTATTTAAAGAACAGTACTGTATACTGGATAAGAAGTGTTTGTTTGTAGACTGTGTGGTATGTTTATTTAAGTTTTATTTAAAGAACAGTACTGTATACTGGATAAGAAGTGTTTGTTTGTAGACTGTGTGGTATGTTTATTTAAGTTTATTTAAAGAACAGTACAATATGCTAGATAAGAAGTGTTTGTTTGTAGACTGTGTGGTATGTTTATTTAAGTTTTATTTAAAGAACAGTACTGTATACTGGATAAGAAGTGTTTGTTTGTAGACTGTGTGGTATGTTTATTTAAGTTTTATTTAAAGAACAGTACTGTATACTGGATAAGAAGTGTTTGTTTGTAGACTGTGTGGTATGTTTATTTAAGTTTATTTAAAGAACAGTACAATATACTAGATAAGAAGTGTTTGTTTGTAGACTGTGTGGTATGTTTATTTAAGTTTATTTAAAGAACAGTACAGTATACTGGATAAGAAGTGTTTGTTTGTAGACTGTGTGGTATGTTTATTTAAGTTTATTTAAAGAACAGTACAGTATACTAGATAAGAAGTGTTTGTTTGTAGACTGTGTGGTATGTTTATTTAAGTTTATTTAAAGAACAGTACAGTATACTAGATAAGAAGTGTTTGTTTGTAGACTGTGTGGTATGTTTATTTAAGTTTATTTAAAGAACAGTACAATATGCTAGATAAGAAGTGTTTGTTTGTAGACTGTGTGGTATGTTTATTTAAGTTTATTTAAAGAACAGTACAATATACTAGATAAGAAGTGTTTGTTTGTAGACTGTGTGGTATGTTTATTTAAGTTTATTTAAAGAACAGTACAGTATACTGGATAAGAAGTGTTTGTTTGTAGACTGTGTGGTATGTTTATTTAAGTTTATTTAAAGAACAGTACAATATGCTAGATAAGAAGTGTTTGTTTGTAGACTGTGTGGTATGTTTATTTAAGTTTATTTAAAGAACAGTACAATATACTAGATAAGAAGTGTTTGTTTGTAGACTGTGTGGTATGTTTATTTAAGTTTATTTAAAGAACAGTACAATATGCTAGATAAGAAGTGTTTGTTTGTAGACTGTGTGGTATGTTTATTTAAGTTTATTTAAAGAACAGTACTGTATACTGGATAAGAAGTGTTTGTTTGTAGACTGTGTGGTATGTTTATTTAAGTTTTATTTAAAGAACAGTACTGTATACTGGATAAGAAGTGTTTGTTTGTAGACTGTGTGGTATGTTTATTTAAGTTTATTTAAAGAACAGTACAGTATACTGGATAAGAAGTGTTTGTTTGTAGACTGTGTGGTATGTTTATTTAAGTTTATTTAAAGAACAGTACTGTATACTGGATAAGAAGTGTTTGTTTGTAGACTGTGTGGTATGTTTATTTAAGTTTTATTTAAAGAACAGTACTGTATACTGGATAAGAAGTGTTTGTTTGTAGACTGTGTGGTATGTTTATTTAAGTTTATTTAAAGAACAGTACAATATGCTAGATAAGAAGTGTTTGTTTGTAGACTGTGTGGTATGTTTATTTAAGTTTATTTAAAGAACAGTACTGTATACTGGATAAGAAGTGTTTGTTTGTAGACTGTGTGGTATGTTTATTTAAGTTTTATTTAAAGAACAGTACTGTATACTGGATAAGAAGTGTTTGTTTGTAGACTGTGTGGTATGTTTATTTAAGTTTATTTAAAGAACAGTACAATATGCTAGATAAGAAGTGTTTGTTTGTAGACTGTGTGGTATGTTTATTTAAGTTTATTTAAAGAACAGTACAGTATACTAGATAAGAAGTGTTTGTTTGTAGACTGTGTGGTATGTTTATTTAAGTTTATTTAAAGAACAGTACAATATGCTAGATAAGAAGTGTTTGTTTGTAGACTGTGTGGTATGTTTATTTAAGTTTATTTAAAGAACAGTACAATATGCTAGATAAGAAGTGTTTGTTTGTAGACTGTGTGGTATGTTTATTTAAGTTTATTTAAAGAACAGTACAATATGCTAGATAAGAAGTGTTTGTTTGTAGACTGTGTGGTATGTTTATTTAAGTTTATTTAAAGAACAGTACTGTATACTGGATAAGAAGTGTTTGTTTGTAGACTGTGTGGTATGTTTATCTAAGTTTATTTAAAGAACAGTACAATATGCTAGATAAGAAGTGTTTGTTTGTAGACTGTGTGGTATGTTTATTTAAATTTTATTTAAAGAACAGTACTGTATACTGGATAAGAAGTGTTTGTTTGTAGACTGTGTGGTATGTTTATTTAAGTTTTATTTAAAGAACAGTACAATATGCTAGATAAGAAGTGTTTGTTTGTAGACTGTGTGGTATGTTTATCTAAGCTTTATTTAAAGAACAGTACAGTATACTGGATAAGAAGTGTTTGTTTGTAGACTGTGTGGTATGTTTAAGTTTATTTAAAGAACAGTACTGTATACTGGATAAGAAGTGTTTGTTTGTAGACTGTGTGGTATGTTTATTTAAGTTTATTTAAAGAACAGTACTGTATACTGGATAAGAAGTGTTTGTTTGTAGACTGTGTGGTATGTTTATTTAAGTTTTATTTAAAGAACAGTACTGTATACTGGATAAGAAGTGTTTGTTTGTAGACTGTGTGGTATGTTTATCTAAGCTTTATTTAAAGAACAGTACAGTATACTAGATAAGAAGTGTTTGTTTGTAGACTGTGTGGTATGTTTATTTAAGCTTTATTTAAAGAACAGTACAGTATACTAGATAAGAAGTGTTTGTTTGTAGACTGTGTGGTATGTTTATTTAAGTTTATTTAAAGAACAGTACTGTATACTAGATAAGAAGTGTTTGTTTGTAGACTGTGTGGTATGTTTATCTAAGCTTTATTTAAAGAACAGTACAGTATACTAGATAAGAAGTGTTTGTTTGTAGACTGTGTGGTATGTTTATTTAAGCTTTATTTAAAGAACAGTACAGTATACTAGATAAGAAGTGTTTGTTTGTAGACTGTGTGGTATGTTTATTTAAGTTTATTTAAAGAACAGTACAATATACTAGATAAGAAGTGTTTGTTTGTAGACTGTGTGGTATGTTTATTTAAGTTTATTTAAAGAACAGTACAATATGCTAGATAAGAAGTGTTTGTTTGTAGACTGTGTGGTATGTTTATTTAAGTTTATTTAAAGAACAGTACTGTATACTGGATAAGAAGTGTTTGTTTGTAGACTGTGTGGTATGTTTATTTAAGTTTATTTAAAGAACAGTACTGTATACTGGATAAGAAGTGTTTGTTTGTAGACTGTGTGGTATGTTTATTTAAGTTTATTTAAAGAACAGTACAGTATACTGGATAAGAAGTGTTTGTTTGTAGACTGTGTGGTATGTTTATTTAAGTTTATTTAAAGAACAGTACTGTATACTGGATAAGAAGTGTTTGTTTGTAGACTGTGTGGTATGTTTATTTAAGTTTTATTTAAAGAACAGTACTGTATACTGGATAAGAAGTGTTTGTTTGTAGACTGTGTGGTATGTTTATTTAAGTTTATTTAAAGAACAGTACAATATACTAGATAAGAAGTGTTTGTTTGTAGACTGTGTGGTATGTTTATTTAAGTTTATTTAAAGAACAGTACTGTATACTGGATAAGAAGTGTTTGTTTGTAGACTGTGTGGTATGTTTATTTAAGTTTTATTTAAAGAACAGTACTGTATACTGGATAAGAAGTGTTTGTTTGTAGACTGTGTGGTATGTTTATTTAAGTTTATTTAAAGAACAGTACAATATGCTAGATAAGAAGTGTTTGTTTGTAGACTGTGTGGTATGTTTATTTAAGTTTTATTTAAAGAACAGTACTGTATACTGGATAAGAAGTGTTTGTTTGTAGACTGTGTGGTATGTTTATTTAAGTTTATTTAAAGAACACAGTACTGTATACTGGATAAGAAGTGTTTGTTTGTAGACTGTGTGGTATGTTTATTTAAGTTTATTTAAAGAACAGTACAATATACTAGATAAGAAGTGTTTGTTTGTAGACTGTGTGGTATGTTTATTTAAGTTTATTTAAAGAACAGTACAATATACTAGATAAGAAGTGTTTGTTTGTAGACTGTGTGGTATGTTTATTTAAGTTTATTTAAAGAACAGTACAGTATACTGGATAAGAAGTGTTTGTTTGTAGACTGTGTGGTATGTTTATTTAAGTTTATTTAAAGAACAGTACAGTATACTGGATAAGAAGTGTTTGTTTGTAGACTGTGTGGTATGTTTATTTAAGTTTATTTAAAGAACAGTACAGTATACTAGATAAGAAGTGTTTGTTTGTAGACTGTGTGGTATGTTTATTTAAGCTTTATTTAAAGAACAGTACAGTATACTAGATAAGAAGTGTTTGTTTGTAGACTGTGTGGTATGTTTATTTAAGTTTATTTAAAGAACAGTACAATATACTAGATAAGAAGTGTTTGTTTGTAGACTGTGTGGTATGTTTATTTAAGTTTATTTAAAGAACAGTACAGTATACTAGATAAGAAGTGTTTGTTTGTAGACTGTGTGGTATGTTTATTTAAGTTTATTTAAAGAACAGTACAGTATACTAGATAAGAAGTGTTTGTTTGTAGACTGTGTGGTATGTTTATTTAAGTTTATTTAAAGAACAGTACAATATACTAGATAAGAAGTGTTTGTTTGTAGACTGTGTGGTATGTTTATTTAAGTTTATTTAAAGAACAGTACAGTATACTAGATAAGAAGTGTTTGTTTGTAGACTGTGTGGTATGTTTATTTAAGTTTATTTAAAGAACAGTACAATATACTAGATAAGAAGTGTTTGTTTGTAGACTGTGTGGTATGTTTATTTAAGTTTATTTAAAGAACAGTACAGTATACTAGATAAGAAGTGTTTGTTTGTAGACTGTGTGGTATGTTTATTTAAGTTTATTTAAAGAACAGTACTGTATACTGGATAAGAAGTGTTTGTTTGTAGACTGTGTGGTATGTTTATTTAAGTTTATTTAAAGAACAGTACAATATACTAGATAAGAAGTGTTTGTTTGTAGACTGTGTGGTATGTTTATTTAAGTTTATTTAAAGAACAGTACTGTATACTGGATAAGAAGTGTTTGTTTGTAGACTGTGTGGTATGTTTATTTAAGTTTATTTAAAGAACAGTACTGTATACTAGATAAGAAGTGTTTGTTTGTAGACTGTGTGGTATGTTTATTTAAGTTTATTTAAAGAACAGTACTGTATACTGGATAAGAAGTGTTTGTTTGTAGACTGTGTGGTATGTTTATTTAAGTTTATTTAAAGAACAGTACAATATACTAGATAAGAAGTGTTTGTTTGTAGACTGTGTGGTATGTTTATTTAAGTTTATTTAAAGAACAGTACAGTATACTGGATAAGAAGTGTTTGTTTGTAGACTGTGTGGTATGTTTATTTAAGTTTATTTAAAGAACAGTACAGTATACTAGATAAGAAGTGTTTGTTTGTAGACTGTGTGGTATGTTTATTTAAGTTTATTTAAAGAACAGTACAATATACTAGATAAGAAGTGTTTGTTTGTAGACTGTGTGGTATGTTTAAGTTTATTTAAAGAACAGTACAGTATACTAGATAAGAAGTGTTTGTTTGTAGACTGTGTGGTATGTTTATTTAAGTTTATTTAAAGAACAGTACTGTATACTGGATAAGAAGTGTTTGTTTGTAGACTGTGTGGTATGTTTATTTAAGTTTATTTAAAGAACAGTACTGTATACTGGATAAGAAGTGTTTGTTTGTAGACTGTGTGGTATGTTTATTTAAGTTTATTTAAAGAACAGTACAGTATACTAGATAAGAAGTGTTTGTTTGTAGACTGTGTGGTATGTTTATTTAAGTTTATTTAAAGAACAGTACTGTATACTGGATAAGAAGTGTTTGTTTGTAGACTGTGTGGTATGTTTATTTAAGTTTATTTAAAGAACAGTACTGTATACTGGATAAGAAGTGTTTGTTTGTAGACTGTGTGGTATGTTTATTTAAGTTTATTTAAAGAACAGTACAATATGCTAGATAAGAAGTGTTTGTTTGTAGACTGTGTGGTATGTTTATTTAAGTTTATTTAAAGAACAGTACTGTATACTGGATAAGAAGTGTTTGTTTGTAGACTGTGTGGTATGTTTATTTAAGTTTATTTAAAGAACAGTACTGTATACTGGATAAGAAGTGTTTGTTTGTAGACTGTGTGGTATGTTTATTTAAGTTTATTTAAAGAACAGTACAATATACTAGATAAGAAGTGTTTGTTTGTAGACTGTGTGGTATGTTTATTTAAGTTTATTTAAAGAACAGTACAGTATACTGGATAAGAAGTGTTTGTTTGTAGACTGTGTGGTATGTTTATTTAAGTTTATTTAAAGAACAGTACTGTATACTGGATAAGAAGTGTTTGTTTGTAGACTGTGTGGTATGTTTATTTAAGTTTATTTAAAGAACAGTACAATATACTAGATAAGAAGTGTTTGTTTGTAGACTGTGTGGTATGTTTATTTAAGTTTATTTAAAGAACAGTACAGTATACTGGATAAGAAGTGTTTGTTTGTAGACTGTGTGGTATGTTTATTTAAGTTTATTTAAAGAACAGTACAGTATACTGGATAAGAAGTGTTTGTTTGTAGACTGTGTGGTATGTTTATTTAAGTTTATTTAAAGAACAGTACAATATACTAGATAAGAAGTGTTTGTTTGTAGACTGTGTGGTATGTTTATTTAAGTTTATTTAAAGAACAGTACAGTATACTAGATAAGAAGTGTTTGTTTGTAGACTGTGTGGTATGTTTATTTAAGTTTATTTAAAGAACAGTACAATATGCTAGATAAGAAGTGTTTGTTTGTAGACTGTGTGGTATGTTTATTTAAGTTTATTTAAAGAACAGTACAATATACTAGATAAGAAGTGTTTGTTTGTAGACTGTGTGGTATGTTTATTTAAGTTTATTTAAAGAACAGTACAATATACTAGATAAGAAGTGTTTGTTTGTAGACTGTGTGGTATGTTTATTTAAGTTTATTTAAAGAACAGTACTGTATACTGGATAAGAAGTGTTTGTTTGTAGACTGTGTGGTATGTTTATTTAAGTTTATTTAAAGAACAGTACAGTATACTGGATAAGAAGTGTTTGTTTGTAGACTGTGTGGTATGTTTATTTAAGTTTATTTAAAGAACAGTACAGTATACTAGATAAGAAGTGTTTGTTTGTAGACTGTGTGGTATGTTTATTTAAGTTTATTTAAAGAACAGTACAGTATACTAGATAAGAAGTGTTTGTTTGTAGACTGTGTGGTATGTTTATTTAAGTTTATTTAAAGAACAGTACAGTATACTAGATAAGAAGTGTTTGTTTGTAGACTGTGTGGTATGTTTATTTAAGCTTTATTTAAAGAACAGTACAGTATACTAGATAAGAAGTGTTTGTTTGTAGACTGTGTGGTATGTTTATTTAAGTTTATTTAAAGAACAGTACTGTATACTAGATAAGAAGTGTTTGTTTGTAGACTGTGTGGTATGTTTATTTAAGTTTATTTAAAGAACAGTACAGTATACTAGATAAGAAGTGTTTGTTTGTAGACTGTGTGGTATGTTTATTTAAGTTTATTTAAAGAACAGTACAGTATACTAGATAAGAAGTGTTTGTTTGTAGACTGTGTGGTATGTTTATTTAAGTTTATTTAAAGAACAGTACAGTATACTAGATAAGAAGTGTTTGTTTGTAGACTGTGTGGTATGTTTATTTAAGCTTTATTTAAAGAACAGTACAGTATACTAGATAAGAAGTGTTTGTTTGTAGACTGTGTGGTATGTTTATCTAAGTTTTATTTAAAGAACAGTACTGTATACTAGATAAGAAGTGTTTGTTTGTAGACTGTGTGGTATGTTTATTTAAGTTTATTTAAAGAACAGTACAGTATACTAGATAAGAAGTGTTTGTTTGTAGACTGTGTGGTATGTTTATTTAAGTTTATTTAAAGAACAGTACAGTATACTAGATAAGAAGTGTTTGTTTGTAGACTGTGTGGTATGTTTATTTAAGTTTATTTAAAGAACAGTACAATATACTAGATAAGAAGTGTTTGTTTGTAGACTGTGTGGTATGTTTATTTAAGTTTATTTAAAGAACAGTACAGTATACTAGATAAGAAGTGTTTGTTTGTAGACTGTGTGGTATGTTTATTTAAGTTTATTTAAAGAACAGTACAGTATACTAGATAAGAAGTGTTTGTTTGTAGACTGTGTGGTATGTTTATTTAAGTTTATTTAAAGAACAGTACAGTATACTGGATAAGAAGTGTTTGTTTGTAGACTGTGTGGTATGTTTAAGTTTATTTAAAGAACAGTACAATATACTAGATAAGAAGTGTTTGTTTGTAGACTGTGTGGTATGTTTATTTAAGTTTATTTAAAGAACAGTACTGTATACTAGATAAGAAGTGTTTGTTTGTAGACTGTGTGGTATGTTTATTTAAGTTTATTTAAAGAACAGTACAGTATACTGGATAAGAAGTGTTTGTTTGTAGACTGTGTGGTATGTTTATTTAAGTTTATTTAAAGAACAGTACAATATACTAGATAAGAAGTGTTTGTTTGTAGACTGTGTGGTATGTTTATTTAAGTTTATTTAAAGAACAGTACAGTATACTAGATAAGAAGTGTTTGTTTGTAGACTGTGTGGTATGTTTATTTAAGTTTATTTAAAGAACAGTACTGTATACTGGATAAGAAGTGTTTGTTTGTAGACTGTGTGGTATGTTTATTTAAGTTTATTTAAAGAACAGTACAATATACTAGATAAGAAGTGTTTGTTTGTAGACTGTGTGGTATGTTTATTTAAGTTTATTTAAAGAACAGTACTGTATACTAGATAAGAAGTGTTTGTTTGTAGACTGTGTGGTATGTTTATTTAAGTTTATTTAAAGAACAGTACTGTATACTGGATAAGAAGTGTTTGTTTGTAGACTGTGTGGTATGTTTATTTAAGTTTATTTAAAGAACAGTACTGTATACTAGATAAGAAGTGTTTGTTTGTAGACTGTGTGGTATGTTTATTTAAGTTTATTTAAAGAACAGTACAATATACTAGATAAGAAGTGTTTGTTTGTAGACTGTGTGGTATGTTTATTTAAGTTTATTTAAAGAACAGTACAGTATACTGGATAAGAAGTGTTTGTTTGTAGACTGTGTGGTATGTTTATTTAAGTTTATTTAAAGAACAGTACAGTATACTGGATAAGAAGTGTTTGTTTGTAGACTGTGTGGTATGTTTATTTAAGTTTATTTAAAGAACAGTACAATATGCTAGATAAGAAGTGTTTGTTTGTAGACTGTGTGGTATGTTTATTTAAGTTTATTTAAAGAACAGTACAATATGCTAGATAAGAAGTGTTTGTTTGTAGACTGTGTGGTATGTTTATTTAAGTTTATTTAAAGAACAGTACAGTATACTGGATAAGAAGTGTTTGTTTGTAGACTGTGTGGTATGTTTATTTAAGTTTATTTAAAGAACAGTACAATATGCTAGATAAGAAGTGTTTGTTTGTAGACTGTGTGGTATGTTTATTTAAGTTTATTTAAAGAACAGTACTGTATACTAGATAAGAAGTGTTTGTTTGTAGACTGTGTGGTATGTTTATTTAAGTTTATTTAAAGAACAGTACAATATGCTAGATAAGAAGTGTTTGTTTGTAGACTGTGTGGTATGTTTATTTAAGTTTATTTAAAGAACAGTACAGTATACTAGATAAGAAGTGTTTGTTTGTAGACTGTGTGGTATGTTTATTTAAGTTTATTTAAAGAACAGTACAGTATACTAGATAAGAAGTGTTTGTTTGTAGACTGTGTGGTATGTTTATTTAAGTTTATTTAAAGAACAGTACAATATACTAGATAAGAAGTGTTTGTTTGTAGACTGTGTGGTATGTTTATTTAAGTTTATTTAAAGAACAGTACTGTATACTAGATAAGAAGTGTTTGTTTGTAGACTGTGTGGTATGTTTATTTAAGTTTATTTAAAGAACAGTACAGTATACTGGATAAGAAGTGTTTGTTTGTAGACTGTGTGGTATGTTTATTTAAGTTTATTTAAAGAACAGTACAGTATACTAGATAAGAAGTGTTTGTTTGTAGACTGTGTGGTATGTTTATTTAAGTTTATTTAAAGAACAGTACAGTATACTAGATAAGAAGTGTTTGTTTGTAGACTGTGTGGTATGTTTATTTAAGTTTATTTAAAGAACAGTACAGTATACTGGATAAGAAGTGTTTGTTTGTAGACTGTGTGGTATGTTTATTTAAGTTTATTTAAAGAACAGTACAGTATACTAGATAAGAAGTGTTTGTTTGTAGACTGTGTGGTATGTTTATTTAAGTTTATTTAAAGAACAGTACAGTATACTAGATAAGAAGTGTTTGTTTGTAGACTGTGTGGTATGTTTATTTAAGTTTATTTAAAGAACAGTACAGTATACTAGATAAGAAGTGTTTGTTTGTAGACTGTGTGGTATGTTTATTTAAGTTTATTTAAAGAACAGTACAGTATACTAGATAAGAAGTGTTTGTTTGTAGACTGTGTGGTATGTTTATTTAAGTTTATTTAAAGAACAGTACAGTATACTAGATAAGAAGTGTTTGTTTGTAGACTGTGTGGTATGTTTATTTAAGTTTATTTAAAGAACAGTACAGTATACTGGATAAGAAGTGTTTGTTTGTAGACTGTGTGGTATGTTTATTTAAGTTTATTTAAAGAACAGTACAGTATACTAGATAAGAAGTGTTTGTTTGTAGACTGTGTGGTATGTTTATTTAAGTTTATTTAAAGAACAGTACAGTATACTAGATAAGAAGTGTTTGTTTGTAGACTGTGTGGTATGTTTATTTAAGTTTATTTAAAGAACAGTACAATATGCTAGATAAGAAGTGTTTGTTTGTAGACTGTGTGGTATGTTTATCTAAGTTTATTTAAAGAACAGTACTGTATACTGGATAAGAAGTGTTTGTTTGTAGACTGTGTGGTATGTTTATTTAAGTTTATTTAAAGAACAGTACTGTATACTAGATAAGAAGTGTTTGTTTGTAGACTGTGTGGTATGTTTATTTAAGTTTATTTAAAGAACAGTACAGTATACTAGATAAGAAGTGTTTGTTTGTAGACTGTGTGGTATGTTTATTTAAGTTTATTTAAAGAACAGTACAGTATACTGGATAAGAAGTGTTTGTTTGTAGACTGTGTGGTATGTTTATTTAAGTTTATTTAAAGAACAGTACTGTATACTGGATAAGAAGTGTTTGTTTGTAGACTGTGTGGTATGTTTATTTAAGTTTATTTAAAGAACAGTACAGTATACTAGATAAGAAGTGTTTGTTTGTAGACTGTGTGGTATGTTTATTTAAGTTTATTTAAAGAACAGTACAATATACTAGATAAGAAGTGTTTGTTTGTAGACTGTGTGGTATGTTTATTTAAGTTTATTTAAAGAACAGTACAGTATACTGGATAAGAAGTGTTTGTTTGTAGACTGTGTGGTATGTTTATTTAAGTTTATTTAAAGAACAGTACAGTATACTAGATAAGAAGTGTTTGTTTGTAGACTGTGTGGTATGTTTATTTAAGTTTATTTAAAGAACAGTACAATATACTAGATAAGAAGTGTTTGTTTGTAGACTGTGTGGTATGTTTATTTAAGTTTATTTAAAGAACAGTACAGTATACTAGATAAGAAGTGTTTGTTTGTAGACTGTGTGGTATGTTTATTTAAGTTTATTTAAAGAACAGTACAATATACTAGATAAGAAGTGTTTGTTTGTAGACTGTGTGGTATGTTTATTTAAGTTTATTTAAAGAACAGTACAATATACTAGATAAGAAGTGTTTGTTTGTAGACTGTGTGGTATGTTTATTTAAGTTTATTTAAAGAACAGTACAGTATACTAGATAAGAAGTGTTTGTTTGTAGACTGTGTGGTATGTTTATTTAAGTTTATTTAAAGAACAGTACAGTATACTAGATAAGAAGTGTTTGTTTGTAGACTGTGTGGTATGTTTATTTAAGTTTATTTAAAGAACAGTACAGTATACTAGATAAGAAGTGTTTGTTTGTAGACTGTGTGGTATGTTTATTTAAGTTTATTTAAAGAACAGTACAATATACTAGATAAGAAGTGTTTGTTTGTAGACTGTGTGGTATGTTTATTTAAGTTTTATTTAAAGAACAGTACAGTATACTAGATAAGAAGTGTTTGTTTGTAGACTGTGTGGTATGTTTATTTAAGTTTTATTTAAAGAACAGTACAATATACTAGATAAGAAGTGTTTGTTTGTAGACTGTGTGGTATGTTTATCTAAGCTTTATTTAAAGAACAGTACAGTATACTGGATAAGAAGTGTTTGTTTGTAGACTGTGTGGTATGTTTATTTAAGTTTATTTAAAGAACAGTACAGTATACTGGATAAGAAGTGTTTGTTTGTAGACTGTGTGGTATGTTTATTTAAGTTTATTTAAAGAACAGTACAGTATACTGGATAAGAAGTGTTTGTTTGTAGACTGTGTGGTATGTTTATTTAAGTTTATTTAAAGAACAGTACTGTATACTAGATAAGAAGTGTTTGTTTGTAGACTGTGTGGTATGTTTATTTAAGTTTATTTAAAGAACAGTACTGTATACCGGATAAGAAGTGTTTGTTTGTAGACTGTGTGGTATGTTTATTTAAGTTTCATTTAAAGAACAGTACAGTATACTAGATAAGAAGTGTTTGTTTGTAGACTGTGTGGTATGTTTATTTAAGTTTTATTTAAAGAACAGTACTGTATACTAGATAAGAAGTGTTTGTTTGTAGACTGTGTGGTATGTTTATTTAAGTTTATTTAAAGAACAGTACAGTATACTAGATAAGAAGTGTTTGTTTGTAGACTGTGTGGTATGTTTATTTAAGTTTATTTAAAGAACAGTACTGTATACTAGATAAGAAGTGTTTGTTTGTAGACTGTGTGGTATGTTTATTTAAGTTTATTTAAAGAACAGTACAGTATACTGGATAAGAAGTGTTTGTTTGTAGACTGTGTGGTATGTTTATTTAAGTTTATTTAAAGAACAGTACAATATACTAGATAAGAAGTGTTTGTTTGTAGACTGTGTGGTATGTTTATTTAAGTTTATTTAAAGAACAGTACAGTATACTGGATAAGAAGTGTTTGTTTGTAGACTGTGTGGTATGTTTATTTAAGTTTATTTAAAGAACAGTACAGTATACTAGATAAGAAGTGTTTGTTTGTAGACTGTGTGGTATGTTTATTTAAGTTTATTTAAAGAACAGTACTGTATACTGGATAAGAAGTGTTTGTTTGTAGACTGTGTGGTATGTTTATTTAAGTTTTATTTAAAGAACAGTACAGTATACTAGATAAGAAGTGTTTGTTTGTAGACTGTGTGGTATGTTTATTTAAGTTTATTTAAAGAACAGTACAATATGCTAGATAAGAAGTGTTTGTTTGTAGACTGTGTGGTATGTTTATTTAAGTTTATTTAAAGAACAGTACAGTATACTGGATAAGAAGTGTTTGTTTGTAGACTGTGTGGTATGTTTATTTAAGTTTATTTAAAGAACAGTACAGTATACTAGATAAGAAGTGTTTGTTTGTAGACTGTGTGGTATGTTTATTTAAGTTTATTTAAAGAACAGTACAGTATACTAGATAAGAAGTGTTTGTTTGTAGACTGTGTGGTATGTTTATTTAAGTTTATTTAAAGAACAGTACAGTATACTAGATAAGAAGTGTTTGTTTGTAGACTGTGTGGTATGTTTATTTAAGTTTATTTAAAGAACAGTACAATATGCTAGATAAGAAGTGTTTGTTTGTAGACTGTGTGGTATGTTTATTTAAGTTTATTTAAAGAACAGTACAATATGCTAGATAAGAAGTGTTTGTTTGTAGACTGTGTGGTATGTTTATTTAAGTTTATTTAAAGAACAGTACTGTATACTGGATAAGAAGTGTTTGTTTGTAGACTGTGTGGTATGTTTATTTAAGTTTATTTAAAGAACAGTACTGTATACTGGATAAGAAGTGTTTGTTTGTAGACTGTGTGGTATGTTTATTTAAGTTTATTTAAAGAACAGTACAGTATACTGGATAAGAAGTGTTTGTTTGTAGACTGTGTGGTATGTTTATTTAAGTTTATTTAAAGAACAGTACTGTATACTGGATAAGAAGTGTTTGTTTGTAGACTGTGTGGTATGTTTATTTAAGTTTTATTTAAAGAACAGTACTGTATACTGGATAAGAAGTGTTTGTTTGTAGACTGTGTGGTATGTTTATTTAAGTTTATTTAAAGAACAGTACAATATGCTAGATAAGAAGTGTTTGTTTGTAGACTGTGTGGTATGTTTATTTAAGTTTATTTAAAGAACAGTACAGTATACTGGATAAGAAGTGTTTGTTTGTAGACTGTGTGGTATGTTTATTTAAGTTTATTTAAAGAACAGTACTGTATACTGGATAAGAAGTGTTTGTTTGTAGACTGTGTGGTATGTTTATTTAAGTTTATTTAAAGAACAGTACAGTATACTAGATAAGAAGTGTTTGTTTGTAGACTGTGTGGTATGTTTATTTAAGTTTTATTTAAAGAACAGTACTGTATACTGGATAAGAAGTGTTTGTTTGTAGACTGTGTGGTATGTTTATTTAAGTTTTATTTAAAGAACAGTACTGTATACTGGATAAGAAGTGTTTGTTTGTAGACTGTGTGGTATGTTTATTTAAGTTTATTTAAAGAACAGTACAATATACTAGATAAGAAGTGTTTGTTTGTAGACTGTGTGGTATGTTTATTTAAGTTTATTTAAAGAACAGTACAATATGCTAGATAAGAAGTGTTTGTTTGTAGACTGTGTGGTATGTTTATTTAAGTTTATTTAAAGAACAGTACAGTATACTGGATAAGAAGTGTTTGTTTGTAGACTGTGTGGTATGTTTATTTAAGTTTATTTAAAGAACAGTACAGTATACTGGATAAGAAGTGTTTGTTTGTAGACTGTGTGGTATGTTTATTTAAGTTTATTTAAAGAACAGTACAATATACTAGATAAGAAGTGTTTGTTTGTAGACTGTGTGGTATGTTTATTTAAGTTTATTTAAAGAACAGTACAGTATACTAGATAAGAAGTGTTTGTTTGTAGACTGTGTGGTATGTTTATTTAAGTTTATTTAAAGAACAGTACAATATGCTAGATAAGAAGTGTTTGTTTGTAGACTGTGTGGTATGTTTATTTAAGTTTATTTAAAGAACAGTACAATATGCTAGATAAGAAGTGTTTGTTTGTAGACTGTGTGGTATGTTTATTTAAGTTTATTTAAAGAACAGTACAATATACTAGATAAGAAGTGTTTGTTTGTAGACTGTGTGGTATGTTTATTTAAGTTTATTTAAAGAACAGTACAATATACTAGATAAGAAGTGTTTGTTTGTAGACTGTGTGGTATGTTTATTTAAGTTTATTTAAAGAACAGTACTGTATACTGGATAAGAAGTGTTTGTTTGTAGACTGTGTGGTATGTTTATTTAAGTTTATTTAAAGAACAGTACAATATGCTAGATAAGAAGTGTTTGTTTGTAGACTGTGTGGTATGTTTATTTAAGTTTTATTTAAAGAACAGTACTGTATACTGGATAAGAAGTGTTTGTTTGTAGACTGTGTGGTATGTTTATTTAAGTTTTATTTAAAGAACAGTACAATATGCTAGATAAGAAGTGTTTGTTTGTAGACTGTGTGGTATGTTTATTTAAGTTTATTTAAAGAACAGTACAGTATACTGGATAAGAAGTGTTTGTTTGTAGACTGTGTGGTATGTTTAAGTTTATTTAAAGAACAGTACTGTATACTGGATAAGAAGTGTTTGTTTGTAGACTGTGTGGTATGTTTATTTAAGTTTATTTAAAGAACAGTACAGTATACTGGATAAGAAGTGTTTGTTTGTAGACTGTGTGGTATGTTTATTTAAGTTTTATTTAAAGAACAGTACAGTATACTGGATAAGAAGTGTTTGTTTGTAGACTGTGTGGTATGTTTATTTAAGTTTATTTAAAGAACAGTACAATATGCTAGATAAGAAGTGTTTGTTTGTAGACTGTGTGGTATGTTTATTTAAGTTTTATTTAAAGAACAGTACTGTATACTGGATAAGAAGTGTTTGTTTGTAGACTGTGTGGTATGTTTATTTAAGTTTATTTAAAGAACAGTACAATATGCTAGATAAGAAGTGTTTGTTTGTAGACTGTGTGGTATGTTTATTTAAGTTTATTTAAAGAACAGTACAGTATACTGGATAAGAAGTGTTTGTTTGTAGACTGTGTGGTATGTTTATTTAAGTTTATTTAAAGAACAGTACAGTATACTGGATAAGAAGTGTTTGTTTGTAGACTGTGTGGTATGTTTATTTAAGTTTATTTAAAGAACAGTACAATATGCTAGATAAGAAGTGTTTGTTTGTAGACTGTGTGGTATGTTTATTTAAGTTTATTTAAAGAACAGTACAGTATACTGGATAAGAAGTGTTTGTTTGTAGACTGTGTGGTATGTTTATTTAAGTTTTATTTAAAGAACAGTACAATATACTAGATAAGAAGTGTTTGTTTGTAGACTGTGTGGTATGTTTATTTAAGTTTATTTAAAGAACAGTACAGTATACTGGATAAGAAGTGTTTGTTTGTAGACTGTGTGGTATGTTTAAGTTTATTTAAAGAACAGTACTGTATACTGGATAAGAAGTGTTTGTTTGTAGACTGTGTGGTATGTTTATTTAAGTTTATTTAAAGAACAGTACTGTATACTGCATAAGAAGTGTTTGTTTGTAGACTGTGTGGTATGTTTATTTAAGTTTTATTTAAAGAACAGTACTGTATACTGGATAAGAAGTGTTTGTTTGTAGACTGTGTGGTATGTTTATTTAAGTTTATTTAAAGAACAGTACAGTATACTGGATAAGAAGTGTTTGTTTGTAGACTGTGTGGTATGTTTATTTAAGTTTCATTTAAAGAACAGTACAGAATACTAGATAAGAAGTGTTTGTTTGTAGACTGTGTGGTATGTTTATTTAAGTTTTATTTAAAGAACAGTACAATATACTAGGTAAGAAGTGTTTGTTTGTAGACTGTGTGGTATGTTGATCTAAGCTTTATTTAAAGAACAGTACAGTATACTGGATAAGAAGTGTTTGTTTGTAGACTGTGTGGTATGTTTATCTAAGTTTTATTTAAAGAACAGTACTGTATACTGGATAAGAAGTGTTTGTTTGTAGACTGTGTGGTATGTTTATTTAAGTTTATTTAAAGAACAGTACAGTATACTGGATAAGAAGTGTTTGTTTGTAGACTGTGTGGTATGTTTATTTAAAGAACAGTACAATATGTTAGATAAGAAGTGTTTGTTTGTAGACGTGTGGTATGTTTATCTAAGCTTTATTTAAAGAACAGTACAGTATACTGGATAAGAAGTGTTTGTTTGTAGACTGTGTGGTATGTTTATCTAAGTTTTATTTAAAGAACAGTACAGTATACTAGATAAGAAGTGTTTGTTTGTAGACTGTGTGGTATGTTTATTTAAGTTTATTTAAAGAACAGTACTGTATACTGGATAAGAAGTGTTTGTTTGTAGACTGTGTGGTATGTTTATTTAAGTTTATTTAAAGAACAGTACAGTATACTAGATAAGAAGTGTTTGTTTGTAGACTGTGTGGTATGTTTATTTAAGTTTTATTTAAAGAACAGTACAATATGCTAGATAAGAAGTGTTTGTTTGTAGACTGTGTGGTATGTTTATTTAAGTTTATTTAAAGAACAGTACTGTATACTGGATAAGAAGTGTTTGTTTGTAGACTGTGTGGTATGTTTATTTAAGTTTTATTTAAAGAACAGTACTGTATACTGGATAAGAAGTGTTTGTTTGTAGACTGTGTGGTATGTTTATTTAAGTTTTATTTAAAGAACAGTACTGTATACTGGATAAGAAGTGTTTGTTTGTAGACTGTGTGGTATGTTTATTTAAGTTTTATTTAAACAACACACTGTATACTGGATAAGAAGTGTTTGTTTGTAGACTGTGTGGTATGTTTATTTAAGTTTTATTTAAAGAACAGTACTGTATACTGGATAAGAAGTGTTTGTTTGTAGACTGTGTGGTATGTTTATTTAAGTTTATTTAAAGAACAGTACAGTATACTAGATAAGAAGTGTTTGTTTGTAGACTGTGTGGTATGTTTATTTAAGTTTTATTTAAAGAACATACCACAATATGCTAGATAAGAAGTGTTTGTTTGTAGACTGTGGTGGTATGTTTATCTATCTGGGTACTGTTTTATTTAAAGAACAGTACTGTATACTGGATAAGAAGTGTTTGTTTGTAGACTGTGTGGTATGTTTATTTAAGTTTTATTTAAAGAACAGTACAGTATACTAGATAAGAAGTGTTTGTTTATCTAAGTTTTTTTAAGGAATAGTACAGTATACTAGATAAGAATACTTTATACCACAGAGTCTAAAAACAAACACTTCTTATCTAGTATACTGTACTGTTCTTTAAATAAAACTTAGATAAACAAACACTTCTTATCTAGTATACTGTACTGTTCTTTAAATGAAACTTAAATAAACATACCACACAGTCTACAAACAAACACTTCTTATCCAGTATACTGTACTGTTCTTTTAAATAAACTACCACACAGATAAAATAAACACTTCTTATCTAGTATATCCAGTATACTGTACTGTTCTTTAAATAAAACTTAGATAAACATACCACACAGTCTACAAACAAACACTTCTTATCCAGTATACAGTACTGTTCTTTAAATAAAACTTAGATAAACAAACACTTCTTATCTAGTATACTGTACTCTACATAAGACAAACATATCACCACACTTACTGGTAAATGTATGCATCTGCGATACATGTATTGTATTCGTCTATAAACCTACAAATTCTACTTTCTTATTACTAAATAATATAATAAGAATCTACCTGGTGTGTTGCTCGAGATACTTAGTGTTCCTTTCAATATTGAACTTTTTTTCGTTATCTGTATGTTAAAATTATCTGCATTGTCCATAGAACAGTGGCATAAAACTTGTCGCATATCTTGGAATATAATGTTTATTCTACACGCGTGAGTGTGTGCGGGTACATATATATATAACGTTTTTTTTCTTGAAGACGAGCTTCACTTTATTCAAGTAGAGCCATAGGTTTCAGTTTTAGTTTCATTCTCTCTTAGAAGTGATTTCTCCATCGCACTCTCGCGTGCTATTTCTTTGGCATGTATATAAAGAAAATTCCCTAATGTACCATCACCCACGTGCTACATAACAAAGTGAGAGTTTCAGTCATTGGCAGAATAATGTAAAAGTGTTTATTTGCTATAAATAGTTCTCGTCCTAAATCATCACGTGTCAGTCGTGATTTACATAAAAACATACATGTCCTTTTGAAGAGTCCCCGAAAGTGTTTTTTTTTCAATAGTGAAGAAAACGAAAATTATGTAAAACAAATATTTTTTGTTTTGTTTCTATTTTGCTTTTAAAGTTCATGTTTGTGCTGGGTTGTAGCCCACGTAGCGCATAACTCTTCTCGTGATTCATGGCATGCACACATTTTTTTTCTGACGTCACGACAGTACAAATTGCAACGATAAGCGTCTCTTATGTGACTTAATTTTAGTCTTTACCAGCCTACTAACAAAGAACTCACCACAGTATACTGCAGTAAAAGTGGTTCATAGATATGGCCCCTCTAGGCGGCCTTTGGCCCCCTTTCGAGGAAGCAAACACACTATTAAATCTCTAAAACATACATTATATCATATGAAAAGGAACCTAATAAGCACTCGAACAAATGTATCCACACAGAAGTAACCTAACCACGTTAGCATCTTTAAGAAAGCTTTATAGCAACGTGTACGTAAACTTATGAAACTGTACATAAACATATCGTATTGTTTATTTATAAAGTATTAGCACATGAATATAATTTTACCACCTGCAAACTATCGAACCATTTTCACCTGTATATAAATATATTGCATGCATTCATATCGATTAAAGCTGCACATGATCGTAAGGTGTATGATAGATTAAACTGTAAGTACCCAGAACATAGTTTTTATGTTCATATTGGTTTCATTTGTAAGTTAACACATATTTATTTACAGGAACATATGCTTCGGTATTTACATGTACAGCGACTTGAAAGTGTTTGTACTGCTCATTAGCCAAATAATAACTAATTAAAGTAAAACTGAATAATCTCCGAGTTAGTGGTTAAATTGAAATAGCACCAAAAATTAACGTATATTTGACCTCTTTCTTGTAGAACACCTAGACATAAAAGTACAGTAAATATGTGAGTTTAAACAACGTAATAAATCAGCAGCATCCGTACTTACATTCTTCACGTCTTATACAAATATAGGTCCATTGTTACGAGTACAAGACAAAACCAAGTACCACGAGTGTAGTATACAATCCGCCACTGTATGAAGCCAAGTCGTAATCTATCGGTTCGTCCTTGTCTAAAATTACTGATAGTGAATGGAATTTCTCCATATCGTTATAACTTAGTGACAAGTAGTGAATCGAATGATATATCTTGCTTAATATGTAATTTTAGTGTTACAAACAAGGCATCAGTAGAGATAGATTAAGATGTTTTTGTGTTGTTATTTTCTGAGGAATGATATTACATCGAAGCGCGTGGATACACTGTTAAATGACGTCGGTTTCGTCAAAGGTATACTAAAACTGAGGATATATTTTACAGACCCAGTTATAGAAAAGAAGTAATTTTGTTACCATGCCAACGTACGACAGGAAAGGCTATAACTAGGTCATTGTTGTTCAAATACAGAAGGTTCTTCTCTCGGTCGTGTCACTAGAAATGGTGTCGAACGTGTGAATTCACAACTAATGACACTAAAACAGATAATGTAATGTATCATTTGTGTTTGTACGTTTGTTTTTGAATTTCACGCAAAGCTACTCGAGGGCTATCTGCGCTAGCCGTCCCTAATTTAGCAGTGTAAGACTAGAGGGAAGGCAGCTAGTCATCACCACCCACCGCCAACTCTTGGACTACTTTTTTACCAACGAATAGTGGGATTGGCCGTCACATAATAACGCTCCCAACGACTGAAAGGGAGAGCATGTTTGGTGCGACGGGGATTCACTTGTTTATATTTTTGTGTGAATTTCTTAACTTGTTTATATTTTGATATGTGAATTTCTTCACTTGTTTATATTTTTGTGTGAATTTTTTCACTTGTTTATATTTTGATGTGTAAATTTATTCACTTGTTTATATTTTTGTGTGAATTTATTCACTTGTTTATATTTTGAAGTGTGAATTTCTTCACTTGTTTATATTTTGATGTGTGAATTTATTCACTTCTGTATATTTTGTGCGCGAATTTCTTGTTTGTTTATATTTTTGTGTGTGTATTTTTTCACTTGTTTATAGATATATATAGTACCGGTAACCGACAGATTCTGAAGTTATAATACTTGCTCTCGGAAGTCAGTGAAGACTGGATGTTTCCCACTAGATAAGTCGATCAGTTTGTCATTTTTGATATCAAACCATTCTGTTCGAAGTGCCTCTTGCACAGGAGATATATTATTGGTATCAGTAAGCGCAGAGAATCCGATGTGTAACTTTGTTCTAAGATAACAGCAGCAGCGGTCAGAACAAGCTCTTTCCTTACCAAAACCAAAGTGTATCTGGTAAAGAGTACAGCTAATTAAATATATCTTTCTTACGTCTTTAGTTATTAAGATTAGAATAATTATTTTTGTCAGTTAAGTGCTGTAGCTTTTAACGACACTTTAGGACGTAAACTCAACAATATCTCAAGAGATTCATCAAAGACTGCAAAAGAAGCTTTGTAATAAAAATATTAAAAGTAGGCATTTTGTTTATTCGCATTTGTCGTAACTCTTCGGAATTATTCGGAATATGTCGGTATTATTCGTAGTGCTTCCCAGACTCGTCGGAGATATTAATGTTTCTCGAGGTGAACCAAGACTGATACACAAACTATATCCCACGCGAGCTTGTACTTCACGAAACTTCATTTGATTTCCACGTAATCTAAATAGCCACGAATATTCATACTTGTCACAAAAGTAAATTATTCCCTAGTATTTAATATTTCAATAAACTTTAATAACTGTAAACTCTAAAAGTTGGTCGACGTACTGAGTTTTTCCGAGAGGTGTGAAAACAGACTTATTATGAAATAAAAATAAATATACCCAATGCAAATAAAAGCATTGTAGTAAGTATGTAATGAATTATCACGAAACAGGATTTTCCATACCGTAATGCAAACACGAGCGTGCCTAATCCAATGTAAACAAATTTCACTTGAGTGCAGAATAAAGGAAAACGAACTTACACAATAGAATTTTAAATTAATTCCTAGAGAAGTTGACTGTAATATTTTGAACTTCCATATATTTATTTAACTTCTGCTCACAAACAATGTGTCCATAGGTGTAATAAAATAAAACTATAACTTTGAACGAATTTACATTCGTCACGTGCAAAATCAACAGTTTAGGTTAGCACAATAAATTCTGATGTGTGAGGGGTCGAATCTAAAGTTCGAATTACAGAAAACTCAGCTCGCAGCACAAGTGGATTATATACCGTAATGAACAAGGGAAAATATATATATTAACAAAATAATAGATCTTATTAAAACATTTATGTGTTGTTGGATAATTTCAAACAGTTATTGTTCCTTCTCTGTCTCTTGAGACTAGAACTATACTGTATTCTACACGGTGCAGTCAGCTTGTATGTCTGAACTTTAAGTGTCGACGTCAGCTTGTATATCTGAACTTTAAGTGTCGACGTCAGCTTGTATGTCTGAACTTTAAGTGTCGACGTCAGCTTCTATGTCTGGACTTTAAGTGTCGACGTCAGCTTGTATGTCTGAACTTTAAGTGTCGACGTCAGCTTGTATGTCTGGACTTTAAGTGTCGACGTCAGCTTGTATGTCTGGACTTTAAGTGTCGACGTCAGCTTGTATGTCTGGACTTTAAGTGTTGACGCCAGCTTGAATGTCTGAACTTTTAAGTGTTGACGTCAGCTTGTATGTCTGAACTTTAAGTGTCGACGTCAGAAATGTAGAATATTTTAAATAAGACGTGGGCTGAACGTTCACATTCTACAACTATCCAGAACTTTTCCAGGACATGGGTGTAGCTTGAGTTCTTAGTAGGATACAACCCACCCTCCACCTTTTCCCCACAGTGTATAATTATACGTTGAAGGCACTGTCCGATCAGGTACATGCATTGTTTGAAGTTCAGTTTCCTGCTATCTTACTGATAAAAATTCCTAAATATACATACCTTAATTTTTATTATCATTTAAGACAGTGTTTCCAAGCTTCGACGGTACCGCCACCTAGTGTGAGTGCTTTGCAAATTTGTTGGGGGCAGTAAACTTTAAGGAAGCGGCAGGGTGCGGACAGAAAAGTTTTGAGGGTTTCAGTATTTGTTATAATTAAACCTTAAGAAATAGGGGATTTTCTTTCACACGGTTGTTCAGTAATCAATGTGTGGATGTCTTTGTGGCAAGCACGAGGACATCATGCTCAAGGAAGTTATTAAAAATTAATTTATTATTACTCACGTGTTTTACCATGACGCGTTTTGTTCCTTTTTCGCAAGTTAGTAATAGTTACGAATGTTTGTGTAACAGTGGTGTCTATTTTTGCTTAAATAAAATATTTTAAAATTCGCAATTGACTATTTTACTGCTTTATAATTTTCATTTTAGCGAAATGTTTTAATCGTCTAAACATTTATCAGAATGGAACATGAACTATTCTTGTTTTGTAAAGGGGGCGCTGCAGCAGAAATGTTTGGGAAACACTGATGCAATCCGAAACAAATGTTTTTAGGTCTCACAAGTTTCGTGTAAATGTAATAAATAAATGCCTTCATATTCGCTTCAGGTGTTGTAATACGTTTTGTATAGTTCATAACTAAAGATAAAATATCTGTGGAAGCTGTATATGGGACTAGTACTTAGAACTTGTCTTTTTTTCAAGGCACAGCTGTAGAAGTGGAAATAACGAATGGTATTTACCGTATGTCAAGTCATCCATTTTAAGTACTTTTAACTTTCATTAAAGGTTTTTGTAAACATGTGAGTAAGCTTAAAGTTAGCACTTTGTTTCTGCGAAAGAAATATTTTTTTGGTTCTTAGACAGATCATACCTACTTATTAAAAAATCACTTATGGTTAGTTGAATCTTCTTGGACGGTGCGTTGTAAAAAATCCCGAAGGAATTTCGTGATTTGATTATTTTACGATTTCAGTTTTTCAGTTAACTTGTTTTAATAGTACTGATTTACTATGAACCTGTGTTTAGCTGTAAAGTGTATATATTAGAGGTTTCAGTATTGTTTTAATCTGAGGGTCACGGGTTCGAATCCCCGTCACACCAAACATGCTTTCCCTTTCAGCCGTGGGGGCGTTATAAAGTTACGGCCAATCCCACTATTCGCCGGTAAAAAAGTAGCCCAAGAGTTGGCGGTGGGTGGTGATGACTAGCCGCCTTCCCTCTAGTCTTACACTGCTAAATTAGGGACGGCTAGCACAGATAACTGTCATGTAGCTTTGCGCGAAATTCAAAAACAAACAAACAAACAAACCGACCAGGTTATTCTAACAAAGACAGTAAGATTATTCGTGTAACCACGATGTCATATTTCAGTTAACAAGTCAATCAATACAGTGTACGTCGAACACTAAAACAATGTCGTGTAAGCTCTCAAGTACTTAATTATAAAATAACAAAAAAATAGGTTAAAAGTCCGGTTCGAATTTCATGGGATTGGAGAAGAACGCCAGGTTGTTGAGACAAGTTCTCGTGGTGAGTTGATGGGGTTGAGGCTAGATCTAATATTGGTCACAAACTGACGGAGGAAACATGAGACACGTGAGAAACTGAAGTAAACACAGAAAAGATTAGATATAAGTTAGTAATGAAAACAGTTCGGTAATTACTTACTTCATTGTGATTAAGGTGTCAAAATTAATTAGATAATCCAATCAAGAAGTAGTCGCTCGAGCCATGAGGTAAAATTAGTTTCCAATAAGCTTAATCGACCAGAAGAAAAAACGCTGGTTTCGAGGCTAGATTATCCCTACAGTTTTTGATGGGCGATTTTAGGACAAACTTGCTACAATTAAACACTGGGATGATGAATGTTTGTTAGTGTATTTAGTAAGATTAGGGAACTAGAATTAATAAATGAATAAGATCAGTGACGTGTAATAAGATACCAACTTAGAAATTATGTATAGTTAACCAATAATGTAATACTACCACTGGTTAAAAACAGACTGGGACGAATAACTAAAGACTATCTAGAGACACTTAAAGCTATATAACAAAGCTTATAAACCACGTAGAGTGAATAGTCACGTTTCATGTTGAACTGCTTTTATCTTGTTTTTAGGTTTAATAATTTCCTACATGAGTGAAGTATTAAGTTTAAATTAATTAAAAAAAGGAAAATTAATTAAGGTATACATAAGAAACAACATAAAATAAACCTCTAACGCCTCTAGTTAAAATTTAAGGACATTTAAAAAAGTTTGGATTTCTTTCCAAATGACTGTTTAGCCATCAATCTGTTCATAATGTCAGTTTGACTCAATACGTAAACATTTGAAGGTATAGCGCTAAGACCAACCTCATTTAGACTCGGCACCTGCATGTTTGAATCGCAGAGTGCAAGTTGCAATCCGCGTCTCACCAAACATGATCGCTCTTTCATCCGTGGGAGAGTTATAGCGTAACGATCAATCTCGCTATTCGTTGCTAAAAAATTGGCCCAAGAGTTTGCGGTGGGTGATGATGACTAGCTGCCTTTCCCCTAGTCTTTCACTGATAATTTAGGGACTTCTAGCGCAGATAAAGTTAACTATGAATGAATATTTCAGTTCTATTAAATACACGTTTGTAAGTTGCGGGCTATAGTTAGTTCCAAATGTGCACATATGCATTTTTAAGTAAAATATAAACAGTTTTCAAGAATTGACTTAATGAGAAACAACAACACTTGTTGAGTGATGATGTAATAGAAATAAACTATTGTTACTAACGCTAGACATCAGTTCATCAGGATTATCAGAAGGAAAGATACTGGAACTTGTGATGCAGGACAACTTTATCAGTTGAAAGACTCTACTGATGACTCCTGAATCTAAAAACTGTTAATTTTCTTTTCCTTTTAGGTTCAGTGTCATTCATGTTCTATGTTTTGATAATATTGCACAATGTCATTAATGGTAATACGTGTTCTGTCTTTGATGATGTTGTACAATGTCATTCATGGTAATACGTGTTATGTCTTTGATAATATTGCACAATGTCATTCATGGTAATACGTATTCTGTCTTTGATAATGTTGCACAATGTCATTCATGGTAATACGTGTTCTGTCTTTGATGATGTTGCACAATGTCATTCATGGTAATACGTGTTCTGTCTTTGATGATGTTGCACAATGTCATTCATGTATATACGTGTTCTGTCTTTTGATAATGTTACATAATGTTATTCATGGTAATACGTGTTCTGTCTTTGATGATGTTGCACAATGTTATTCATGGTAATACGAGTTATGTCTTTGATAATATTGCACAATGCCATTCATGGTAATACGTATTCTGTCTTTGATGATGTTGCACAATGTCATTCATAATGATACATGTTTTGTATTTGATAATATTGCACAATGTCATTCATGGTGATACGTATTATGTCGTTGATGATGTTGCACAATATCATTCATGGTAATACGTTTTCTGTCTTTGATAATGTTGCACAATGTCATTCATGGTAATACGTGTTCTCTCTTTGATGATGTTGCACAATGTCATTCATGGTAATACGTGTTCTGTCTTTGATAATGTTACACAATGTCATTCATGGTAATACGTGTTCTGTCTTTGATAATGTTGTACAATGTCATTCATGGTAATACGTGTTCTGTCTTTGATGATGTTGCACAATGTTATTCATGGTAATACGTGTTATGTCTTTGATAATATTGCACAATGTCATTCATGGTAATACGTATTCTGTCTTTGATAATGTTGCACAATGTCATTCATGGTAATACGTGTTCTGTCTTTGATGATGTTGCACAATGTCATTCATGTATATACGTGTTCTGTCTTTTGATAATGTTGCACAATGTCGTTCATGGTAATACGTGTTTTGTATTTGATAATATTGCACAATGTCATTCATGGTAATACGTATTATGTCGTTGATGATGTTGCACAATATCATTCATGGTAATACGTTTTCTGTCTTTGATAATGTTGCACAATGTCATTCATGGTAATACGTGTTCTGTCTTTGATGATGTTGCACAATGTCATTCATGGTAATACGTGTTTTGTCTTTGATAATGTTGCACAATGTCATTCATGGTAATACGTGTTCTGTCTTTGATAATGTTGTACAATGTCATTCATGGTAATACGTGTTATGTCTTTGATAATATTGCACAATGTCATTCATGGTAATAGGTGTTCTGTCTTTGATAATGTTGCACAATGTCATTCATGGTGATACGTGTTCTCTCTTTGATAATGTTCCACAATATCATTCATGGTAATACGTTTTCTGTCTTTTGATGATGTTGCACAATGTCATTCATGTATATACGTGTTCTGTCTTTTGATAATGTTGCACAATGTTATTCATGGTAATACGTGTTCTGTCTTTGATAATGTTGCACAATGTCATTCACAATGATACATGTTTTGTATTTGATAATATTGCACAATGTCATTCATGGTGATACGTGTTCTGTCTTTGATAATGTTGCACAATGCCATTCATGGTAATACGTATTATGTCGTTGATGATGTTGCACAATATCATTCATGGTAATACGTTTTCTGTCTTTGATAATGTTGCACAATGTCATTCATGGTAATACGTGTTCTCTCTTTGATGATGTTGCACAATGTCATTCATGGTAATACGTGTTCTGTCTTTGATAATGTTGCACAATGTCATTCATGGTAATACGTGTTCTGTCTTTGATAATGTTGTACAATGTCATTCATGGTAATACGTGTTATGTCTTTTGATAATGTTGCACAATGTTATTCATGGTAATACGTGTTCTGTCTTTGATAATGTTGCACAATGTCATTCACAATGATACATGTTTTGTATTTGATAATATTGCACAATGTCATTCATGGTGATACATGTTAAGCTGTGTCACACTTCCAGCTCTTTGAAGGTTAACATTCTGAGATTCTTCGGGCTCTTTGCTGTGTCTACCGCGGGGTATCGAACCTCGAATTTAACGTTGTAAGTCTATAAATTTATTTCTGTCCCACCGGGGTACTTTTTTAGATTAAACTGACTCTTTACGTAAGATTGTAATACACACCTATCGACAGGAGTGCTGATCCATCTACTGTACGAATAATCTAACGTACAGAAGGTTCTCTCTTATCCATGAAATGTTTGTTGTTGTTAATGGCGAACTGTCTGTGTGTGATAATATATTATATTCTGTTGATCTATTCTTTAATTAAGATTATTTTCCTGTTTTCTCTCTTGCTTTTTTATCCCGTTTATGTATAACTTACTGAGTGATTAACTCTTCATTTATTTACTTAGTACTCGCAAACTTTAGTTACTAAGGTTACCGGTGAGCACGTGATAGATAAGAGAATAAATGTAAAACATATTCGCATTGAGAAGATAAAATGTCATGTAGCTTTTAATGGTTGCTTCACCGCATTAAAAATAAATATTCTACTACGAATGGCCCTCTTGCAAATCTTAGGTAATAACCGTTGTCCAGATGTGTCGATAACTCTAGTTTCTAATGTAATTAGTTCTCTAAAATGGAAGAAAATTACAGACGTTGTCTTTACGATCATAAGCTGTTGTTGTTTTAGGCTTAAACGCTGGTCTAACATAACAGCTGGTCACTGTTGACCACCAAACTTAATGGTAGCTGATACGGCAGAGTTTTGTTTTTAATTAAAACCTAGTAATTCATCCAATCCTTAAATAAATGTTCTAAAGAGTCTTTGTTATCTGGTGTTTGTTGATAACAGTACATACAAGATCCATATATATCATACGATACGGAACTAGGGTAAAGAAACGTTAGACACGACATCTGAAGGTTGCCATATTTTATTCTATGAAAAACCGATCTCTCTCAATAAACCCACAAGATACAGACACGCAGTAGGCTAAATTTGAGACAGGTTTAACGTTTTATTTGTGTTTATGGCTTCAATGTCAGACTCGCTGTTCATCCTTTAAACACGTAACAGGTATTGCGTTTATTGTTTTCAAACGAGTTCATCCCTCTAACATTCAATTCTCTAAATGCTGGTTAGAGAATTTATTTCGTCTAGGTGAATCTTGTGTGTCGTTCTGCTGATAAACTCGAGTTTGCAGTAGACGGAGTGAAGCGAAACTAATTGTCGTGCTATCTGTATATGAACCACATCAAATGTTTGATGTACATATATTCGCCCGTCCTCTCTCTTCGTTTTGTGCTTTCCTTCTGAGATCAATTTCAACACAGAGGAAGTATTGAGCTCTAAATTCCGTGGTTTGTCGAGTAACAAGCAATAAATCACTCTTTATGAAGCATTAGGACTTGTCAGGAGAGAAAGTCGAGCATAAAATTCCTGCGTAACAGAATATTAAGAAAAGAATTACGTTCAATGATGTGGGAATCCTCTCAATTTACACTGCGTATTGTAAGCTGCTTCATGGCGATTCTAACTACGAAGACGCTGAATTCAAATAATTTCTTTTGTCAGTAATTCTATGAGATGTCGTACAATGATGATTTGTTACAATATTCGTTGATAAAAGAGTAGTCCAAAAGTTGGCGGTGGATGGTGATGACTAGGTGCTTTTGTTCCGGTCTTTCGGTGCTAGATTAGGGACGGCTAGCGCAGATAGCCCTCGTGTTGCTTTGTGCGAAATTCACAAACAAACAAATACGAGTTACTATGTAAATGTCGAGAATTGATTGGTTCCGAAATTTGAGGCCCCGACATGGCCAGGTGGTTAAGGCACTCGACTCGTAATCCGAGGATTTCGGGCTCGAATTCCCCTTACACCAAACATGCTCGCCCTTTTAGTCGTGGGGGCGTTATAATGTGACGGTCAATCCCAATATTCGTTGCTAAAAGAGCAGCCCAAGAGTTGGCGGAGGGTGGTGATGACTAGCTGCCCTCCCTCTAATTTTACACTGTTAAATTAGGGACGGCTAGCGCAGATAGCCCTTGAGTAGCTTTGTACGAAATTCAAAACAAACCAAACCGAAATTTGAGCTCCAGAAGCTAAACAGCATCAGTTAGAGAACAAAAAACAAACTATATTGAACAATATTCAGAAATAAATCTCATATGAAAAATGACATATTTTTATTAAAATCCATAAATCGTTTACGGTTACGTTTATCTATTGAATAAAAGAAGTTGTTCAATGAACATAATAATATCAGTATATCTGTTTCTGATGTGGAAAGTCTGTGGACTTTTAACCCTAGAAACCGGGTTTTGTAAACCAAATGTGGGCAGAGCAGAGATAGCTTATTGTATGCTTGACTACAAACAAAGAAATTGAATGCCAGTTCAAATAGCGTGTATTATAACAGAAATACGTTATGTCCAGAACTACCACGACAGGATTTATATATTTAAATGATTGCTTCTCGTTAACAGTTCACAAAGTCACAGGGCTTGGATGATTTAACCTGTTGACTGCCAAGTATTTCAGCTGCTACAATACAACTCTAATGCTTCTTCAATTTGTAACTTTTTTCGTGACGCAATTTTGGATCGAAAGTGAAACAATTTGTAAGTAGGTCAAATGCATATATGGTGCTGACGTCTAGCGTTGAAGTTAGGTATTATTGAGAACGAATTAACTCGATTACGGCACTGAACAGGTTAATAGCTACTTATATCTGGCAATTCCCTGAATACAAAGTTTGAATGTTTATTACTGTTAAGAGTTTGGATATTTAAATTGTTATTATAATTCAGCGATTCATAGGGTTAGGATATTCAGTTACTGACTGTGGTTAATAGTTTACAATTACTTGTAACCAGCAATTCACAAGGTTTAGACAGTTTAAATCACAGTTTCTAATAAAAGACACAGAATATAATTTTAACATATAAAAATATTGCTGCACATATACAGGGTGTTCGGAAAGCCATTGTGCAGTTTTGTAATCATATTTTATTCAGTCTATTTCAAGCCAGCAACTGATAGCGGTGTTTAGAAACAAAATAAGAAGGATCCAGGCCTGTATTGATGCCAACGGGGGTCACTTTCAACATTGTTTATAATTGTCATTCATATTTACCTCCTGTATTCTATATTGAAACATGTCTGTTGATAAACATATAAGTGCGCAGTGACTTTCCGAACATCCCGTATTATGTCCTGTTCATAATTACAACAATATTTATTGTGTTAAACCCTGTATTACTTTTAACAATATCTTTAATTCAGAGGCGTAGCGTAGAATTCGATTTATTATAGCGTGGCACTACGCAATCTGCGGGGTAAGTTGCTACGTCCTTACCTTACAGTGTAATATTATCAGAATTAGATGCTTCATATGACACTTGCTAACGTGACACTGTAAAAGTGAAGGAGAAGTTGATGGTTTTCATGTCTTATCAGTTTGTGCAAATGTTATTAAAGCAGAACAAAGGGATCGAATCAGGCACTATAAGCGTTATGAATCAAATATTCTCCTTCAAGATTTACAATAAAACATATTTTTGTTTATCAAATATAACACTAGTTGAGACTTTTAGCACCATCTATTGGGTTTATGGAGAAGTGAAATTATTCGTTGGTTAATTAAGTAAGATATTACAGTCTGAATTACGCTGATTAAATATTGTTCTAATTAGTTATGTGGTTTTTTGTAATTTTTCTACTTTTTTATGTGCAAAGTGATAACCAGTTTTAAGACTAGCACCACAAATAGATAAACATCAGCATTGTAAAATCAAATCGTTTCTTTCAAGGTTTACAATAAAACATAACATTTTAGTTATAAAATACTCCTATTACCTGACACAAGTTACCTATCACAACATGTCACACTTGTGATATACACCCTTGTGCAAATTAATTGAAACAAATGGTCATTTTACAATATTTTCAGCATGGCGGCCGGTGTAGGCTCGCTGGACCCGCTGATCTCCTTTAATAGTCTTTTTTTCACACAGACGGCGTCATTAGTTGTGTTTTGCAGTACGGTCGATCTATTTTTGGGATATATGACGAAATTTTGAGGAATATTACGTCATTCGAAATTGCGTTAGAAGGGCAAGGAGGCCAGTCAAAAAACAACTTCTTACCAACTCAATGAAGAAAAAACGGTTCAATGGGGTCTAAAATACAAGAACTGAATGCAAGAACAATGGAGGAAGGTGTTATTCAGTGACGAGACTCATTTCTTCGTACAGGGTTAAAGAAGTCTGCATGTTCGCAGATCTCCAGGTGAGAAACTTCGAGAATCTCACATCAATAAGTTCGTAAAACATCCCTTGAAGAAGATGTTTTGGGGCTTTATCAGCTACTATGGCGTCAGAGGCTTACATATCGTTGAAGGTATGATGCGAGGACCACAGTACATCGAAGTTTTGCAGAGAAGAGTCGTTTCACAATTGAAAAAGAGATTTCCAGATGGATTTGGCATTTTTCAGCAAGATCTGGCTCCGTGCCACACATCGACACTTGTGAAGAATTTTATGACTACAACGCGAATAAAGGTGCTGGACTGGCCTGGAAACTCTCCGGACTTAAATCCTATTGAAAATCTTTGGGCGATTTGTAAAGAAAGACTTCGGGGAAAAGACTGTACTACGAAAAATAAGCCAATTGAGGCCATAATTGAGGTGTCGTACCGCGATCCAAAAATTAGTAAAGATTGCAGCCAACTTGTGGACTCGATGCCAAAGCGGATTATTGATCCTCTAGAAAATAAAGGCGGTCATATTATGTATTAATTTGTGAGTAATTTTTGGATTCTCAGAAATAAAACGCAAAAAATCGAAAAAATCGTAATTTTCGTCCGTCTTGTTTCAATTAATTTGCACAAGGGTGTAGAATGTTTTGTAGACAGAACTAGAATACCAAGTTTTAGAATAAGATAGTTGTATTGTTTATATCGACTTGTAATTATTTCAAATGTTTAATTATTAAACCATCTTACGATTGGTACTTACAAATACAATTGTATAGTTTGTATACAATAAGAAATTAGGGTACATCCTGTGAATTATATATACAGTTCCTAGGAACACAAATATGATATACTTTAACAGTCCGCGAGTAGTTAATGTACCTTTGTACTGTATACAGGTTTAATTATGTATATACAGTTCGTAGGAACACAAATATGGAACACTTTAACAGTCCACGAACAGTTAATGTATTTTGTGGTGTATTCACGTTTAATTACATATACAGTTCCAAAGAACAATATGAATGAAAAAACAACTGGTATGGGTATAGAAAGCACTATATAGAGGAGCGAACAACGTTTCGACCTTCTTCCGTCATCGTCAGGTTCACAAAGAAAGAAAGAGGTAACTGACCGATAGTAGAGCACATGTTTCCCTACCCATACCAGCCGTTTTCACACATATATTTTTCTTTACAAGTGGGTTTCTCGTCATCACGGAGTTCGTAGGAACACAAATATGGAACACTTTAACAGTCCACGAACAGTTAATGTCCATTCACTTGTCCCTCTGTTGATTTGGTTTTTACTTTATCAGTTTAAAAGTGTAGTTTTTTCATAGATATTTTCAAACTGTTGTGCGAGTAGTTAAATATTAGTAGAAACTCAAACACCACTCAGATTCTTCATAAGTGACCTTTCTCAGTAACTATCATCGAATGTGTTAAAATAACTTACACAAAATTCATTGATGTTTTATATAAATGATAATAGGTAAATGGATTTCAAATGCTGACAAACCCACTAGTAAGACATTTTAAATATTAGTTTTATAAAAGTAGTTTGAATTTAAGAACACGACATACTTGTAAGAAGTTACTTCTGGATATAGAAACTTCAGTAGCTACTGAGAACAGTCCAAAAGATCTGTAATTACAATAGTCCTTCAGTAAAAAAACAACAAAAAACGTAATCAAATGACCTAGTTTAGACATATTACGCCATCTGGTGGATGTATTTGGAAGTGAAATTATTTATTCAATAATAAAGTAAGATATTACAGTCTAAATTACTCTAATTAAATATTATTCTGATTGTATATGTGTTTTTGTGGTCGTTTTTTTGTGCTTTTTCTTCGACTTTTTGTATGCGAAGTGGTAACTAGTGTCCAAATCCTTTTACAGATAATGCCTTATAATAAAATTCAACAGATTTGCCTTGTGCGGAAGAAGTAGCGAATTAAAGAATAGATCAGGCCTTTACGTCATCTCTTCTTCATTGAAATTTCTATTTTGCAAAGGAAGAGAAATTCACAAGTAAGTAATCGATTACAATGAAAATTAGTGTCTGATGTTTACCATTGACATAGTTTTATATTTAAACTTGATATATTACCGTAATATGTGATTTCTGACTCTGGATATCGCAAAAATAAATTTTACGAATCAGTGTATTATATATTATTTTGGAAAGGGTTTTTATATACCAGTATATATGTCAAATAAAGTATTTCATTCAAAGTTTATGATTTTTGTTATCTTTAACACAAAGTTGGGCTATTTGTGTTCTGCTTACCTCTGAGATCGAACCTCATAATTTAGTTTAATAAATCTTTAAGCTTATCGCTAAGCCACTGCGAGGCTCGAAGTTAACAAATATGTATGTATTTTATGTTTAAGAGCAAAGCTGCACAATGGGCTATTTCATGTGTGCTATTTCTAATCACTAGATGGCGCCTAACGACGCTCCAAATTTAATTGTATTGCACCTTAAAATCACTTTCAATTGCATCTTTCTGTAAACATATAAAAATAGCTTCAATTATTATAATGCGAAAGTTTGATTATTGGTGGTGTCTCTTAATGTAACTATAATTGCTTGTGAAAGTTAGGCTTAATATAATAGTTACTTTTATGTACACCAGGCGTTTGTTACGTTGTTAAGCACAAAATTTGCGCAGTTGGCTGGTTATCTGTACTGCGCTTGTCACAGGAATTTGAACCTTAAATTTCAGAACTATAAACCTTCAAACTTACAGGTGAACCACAAGTGGGCGTAGACTACTTAATAAATATGAAATTTATTACTTTTACGTAAAATTAGTTTGACCAGAATTTTAATTTTTATGATTGCATTCTCTAGTTGTTTGTAGGTAAGCATAAAGTTGCACAATGGTTTATGCCTGCCCGTCACGGTTATCGAAACTTGGTTTCTCATGTTGTTAGGCTACAGACGTACTGCTGTTTCACGGGGGTAGGAGAGAAAAACCCATATTTGAATTAGGTACCTATTTCTCGAAAAGAAAAACTGGCCACGTATTTGCTTATATATTGTAAATTAACCTCAAAATTAACAATGTTTAATAGAAGTATATGCATTTAACTGGTTTTTGATCAACTTATATTATTTTGTTACATTTCCCTGGTGCAACCAGTCTAGACAGTGTCGAGCCACCACGTATTAGTTATTTCATACATATATTTGCTCATTTCTGGGTCTGGAGTGGTCCAGTGGTTATCAGTTTGTTTGCTTTTTATCCAGAGGTCCAGAGTTTGAGATGTGATGCCGTTTAATGCGTGATATATCCGTATGGCGGCCCAGCATAGAGTATCAAAACCTGTAACGCAAAAATTCGGTGTTCAATTCCTGTGGTGCACTGTATCCACTATGTACCTTGGCGCGGAAGAAGTAAATAAAATTGTTCTTTCTTTTCAATTTCAATTTCAAGCCATCACGTTAATAAAAGCGAGACACGAAATGAACCTAACTGAATTTTTGAGTATGCACTAGAAAACTAAAATCAAAGGTACTCGGAAAGAACAGTTAAGTGTCACGTAGGGATGAAGCAAACGTTTGATGGACTTCCTGTTTCTCTTTTCTTTCTTTCTTTTTTTCCTGTTGTAACAGCGCTAAGTTTACAGTCTTGCAACACTAAAGTCCGGGCTTCGATTTCCCGCAAATAGCTCAATCTAGAACAACATCTCTTTTTTGTGGATTTGATTCTACAAACTAAAGAAACTGGACAAAACAAAATAATATGGTAGAAAACCTGAATATACGATACTGTGAAAACATTTCCAGGTCATGATTTCGCTAAATAGTCTAGCTGCTCCCATGACATCTGAATGTTACAGACAAAGTCAAGGTAACAACAGAAATGTGAAACATATTCAGTTATACTCGCATGATGAGTGTCTGTTTCATGAAATAAAAGCTTACACCACTGAAAGTAGGAAAACCTAAGAAAATAGTGTATCTTTGTTCTTGGTTTATCTTCAGTTTATCCTTGCTGTTTTATCTATCTCTAGTTTATCCTTGTTTTCATCTATCTCCAGTTTATTATTGTTTTTCATCTCTCTTCAGTCTGGTCCCTCGCTGGTACAGCAGTAAGTCTACAGATTTACAACGCTGAACTTAAAGGTTCGATTCTCCTCGGTGGACACAGCAGATAGTCCAATGTGGCTTTGCTCTAAGAAGACACACACATACTCTATCTCCAGTTTATTCTTGTTTTATCTATCTTCAGTTTATGCTTGCTTTATCTATCTTCAGTTTATACTTGTTTTATCTATCTCCAGTTTATGCTTGTTTTATCTATCTCCAGTTTATGCTTGTTTTATCTATCTACAGTTTATACTTGTTTTATCTATCTCCAGTTTATTCTTGTCTTTTATGTATCTCCAGTTTATCGCTGTTTTTATATTTCTATAATTTATTATTGTTTTTCATGTATTTCCAGTTTATGTTAGCTTATGTATCTCCAGTTTATTATTGTCTTTTTTTTTTCATTCTGTTTTATCTATATATGAACGAAGTTACATCCATACACCTAACTTGCCATCGAGCCAAATTAGCGCTAGATACAATTAATACTGATATAATCGTGTCATTTGTAGTCCTATCTTTTTTTACCTTGTAAATAATGTTATGTTATTAATATTTTACACGAAAAGCACAAATACAATGGTCACGTAGTGGTCAGCATTAGATTTACAAATTTAAATACAGAAACAACGAACTGCTGTTTCTTTTTACAAAACACGTTTTCCCAGATAATCCTGTTTTAGTTTGTAAGATTAAATTTTGGTATCAGTACGTAATGTGGCACTTCAATTATCACTGAAGTAACATGAGACACAATAACAGTTCTTCACTTAATCTGTGAGGGTTAGGGAAAGCGAACTTCCTTAATCTGTGTTAGACAGAGTTTGCCAGCCCTTAGTCTTTAACTGTTTCGGGAAATTAACTTTCTTAGATCTATAGTAATCAGAATTGGCCAACTTCCTTTCTCTTTAACAGTCAAGTGAAGCGAACTTCCTTAATAATTAGCAGTAAAGTGAAGCGAACTTCCTTAATCTTTATCAGTCAAGTGAAGTCAACTTCCTTAATCATTAGCAGTCGAAGTCAACTTCCTTAGTCATTAGCAGTTAAGTGAAGAGAACTTCCTTAATCTCTAGCAGTCGAAGTCAACTTCCTTAGTCATTAGCAGTCAAGTGAAGCGAACTTCCTTAATCTTTAGCAGTCAAGTGAAGTCAACTTCCTTAGTCATTAGCAGTCAAGTGAAGCGAACTTCCTTAGTCATTAGCAGTCAAGTAAAGTCAACTTCCTTAATCATTAGCAGTCAAGTGAACCCAACTTCCTTAATCATTAGCAGTCAAGTGAAGCCATCTTCTTTAATCTGTTGTAGTTAGGGTCGGCTAACTTCCTTAATTTGTTTAAATCAAGAAAAACCAACATGTTTATAATAATTTAACTGCAGTTTATTTTCTTGTTTGGCTGTCGAGCGCTAAAGTTTCTATCAATTTCTGTTGTGATTTTATGAATAAATAATGAAAACTTTTCGATTGTTTTCAAACAGTAATGTACCTGGAAGTGTAAGTACAATAAATGGTAATTACTATACAAAGACAGGATATAGACGTAGTTGTTGATAAAGTTGGAAAACTAAACTGGAATTGAAATTATCATTTATATTTTTTTCGAATAGAATCTTAGATTTACTGACAAAATATATATTATAATCAGTTGGTTTGAATTTCGTGCAAAGCTACACGAGGGCTATCTGCGCTAGCCGTCCCTAATTTATCAATGTAAGGCTAGAGGGAAGGCAGCTATTCATCACCACCCACCGCCAACTCTTGGGCTACTCTTTTACCAACGAATAGTGGGATTGATCGGAACTTTACAACGCCCCTACGGCTGAAAGAGCGAATATGTTTGGTATGACGGGGATTCGAATCCGCGACCCTCCGACTACGAGTTGAACACCTTAACCACTTGGCCATGCCGGGCCAGAAGTAATTGTTGTGATAAGTTAGCCACGTGACAATCTGAATTCGATGAATAATTATTTATATTATATGAATATACTGTTAGCTCTTATCGTAGAAAACAGTGCATGAACTTCCGTGAAAGGTTTTAGCTTAAGAGCTACAAAATGTAACGAGTAATTTAAACAGAAATCACACGAATAAAGGTAATTAACAATGGATGTTTAATTACACTATATCCCTCAGACATGACAGTTGCTGCTTTTCTTGCAAACAAGAAAACCTCGTACGTGATTTATTTTCATATTTCCCTTCACGTGAAACTCTCAGCGCTTTTCCTTTGTAAATTAATAACGCTTAATTAGTCATAAAAATTAAACTATCTTCTGCATGGTATCAGATAAAAAGTTACTACGAAGCTACTCCATTGTAATATAAGTAACAATAAACAATAACTTACACTGTTTTTATTAAGATGCTCTTAAGAGCTCGGTATGGTCAGGTCGTTAGGACGCTCGACTCATAATCTGAGGGTTGCGGGTTCGAATCCCCGTCACACCAAACATGCTCGCTCTTTTAACCGTGGGAGCGTTATAACGTGACGGCCAATCCCACTATTCATTGATAAAAGAGTAGCCCAAGAGCTGAGGGAGACGGATGATGGCTAGTCTCACTAACACTGTTAAATCAGGGATGGCCAGCGCAGATAGCCTTCGTGTAGCTTTGCGCAAAATTCAAAAACAAATAAACCAGGCTCTTCCCAGTTTATTGACACTTTCCAGAGAAACATAATTCTGACATTAGCGTATGTATACATAACGATCTAGAGTGCGAAGGCAGCTAGCTATCGAGATCATTGCGTGACTGAGGCATTTTCAGACATCTCCTTAATTTGCCAAGAGAAATTTCAACAAATTTCACACATTATGTTGGAGATTAGTTTTCAATGTAATTGCGGCCAGACACTTTATGGCTGCTCTAAGTACAGTTACTGATCACCCACCATTATGGTGCTCAGTTTTAATGTGCTTGTTCTTCAAGCATAGAACAGTTGTCTTGTTGATTACCCATAAAACTTCTTTCAATCATAATAAGATGAAAAACACCCTGAAATTTTACACCAATCTTAAGGGGCGTTTACCTGGGTGTTACTTATTCACAACCGTGCACGCATTCTTGTGCGCATTCTTTTCAATGAGGAAAGCTAGCGAAAAACTACATAGAAAATGAATGTGTCTGTCGTAGCTGCAACAGAAAAGAACCTAGAAACTAGAAAATTTATATCCGTACTAAGTAGACCGTGAGAGTATGCAACTGGGTATTATTACTTACCTACGTGCGTGGGTGCGCATCTTTTTACGTCAAAACCACACAGAAAGGACATATAACTGCTATGGAAAGTTAGTGTTTTAGATATTATGGTATGTTATAGAGTGAGATTTTAAAGTTGTTATGGGATGTTATAGTGTTTTTATTTAACTACTATCGGATGTTATAGAATGGTTGTTAACTATTATGGTATGGTTTTTATGTAATGTCGCTTAGCAATAAAACTATGTACGTTATACTTTTATGTTCAAATGAGTTTAGAATACACACACTTCCAGTTTAATTACCCAAGAAAAACTAAGTAATTTTAATTGCCATTTATCCATGCTCTAGAACCGTGTCCATATCCCCATTTGGTATAACTGTGTAAGTTACTCCATGCTGTACAACCGTGTCCATATCCCCATGTTGTATAACTGTGTAAGTTTCTCCATGCTCTAGAACCGTGTCCATATCCCCATTTGGTATAACTGTGTAAATTTCTCCATGCTGTACAATCGTGTCCATTTCCCCATGTTGTATAACTGTGTAAGCTTCTTCATGCTGTACAATCGTGTCCATATTCCCAGGTTGTATAACTGGATAAGTTTCTCCATGCTGTATGGCTGTGTCCCCATCTCCAAAGATGAAGTATTATAAACTCCAATTACTGTTGTTTGAAATCATCAAGATAAGTTGATATTTTTCAGTTTAATAAAAATTTAAAATTTGTAAAATAAAATCGATACACACCAAGACTATAAACCGAACTATTGTTCTATTTCTGGATCATCTTCAACGTAATACTTGGTTACTAAGAGGAACAAACTGTTTGAACTATGGTCACAGAGATGATATTTTTAAGATATGGAATCATGGGGTAAAATCTAAAACCCTGATGGGCAGACAGTAATTGAACTGTTCTATTTGGATAAATGCGTTTTAACTTTTATGATTCTTTTTATTTAGAGAAATCAAACTTATCGTGAGGTGACACACATTGAATTTTATCTAGAATATATTAACCAAAGCGAAGACGGGTACTTTCGCTGGTATATCTATAATAATAAAAAGGCGTGTCTGTGGATTTGTGACCGCCATAGGTCCAAATGAAAAGAACCTACAAACCTGAAATTCTTCATACACACGAAGTGGACCTTGAGGGTGTACACCTGGGTATCATCATTTTTATTTCATCAACGTGTATACTCATTTTGTTAAAGACATGCTAGGTAAGAAACACATAGAAAAGAAATTTCCTTACATTAGAAACTACAAACAGACGAGCACGTGCGTGCAGCTTCACATCTTTTCAATGAGGCAATCTATAAAAAACTCCATAGAAAATGAGTGCTTCCTTATATACCAAGTTCTAATGTATAGGAAAGTAAGTCGTTTTTTTAAACAATGCGTTCAAACAATGGATTTTATATCATGTTGCTTGGCAATAAAAATATAATGACCCAACAAGGTCAAATGGTTAGGGCGCTCGACTCGCAATCTAAGGGTTGGGGGTTCGAATCCTCGTCACGCCAAACATGCGTGGGGACGTCATAATGTATGGTTAATCATTCTATTCATTGATAAAAGAGTAGCTCAATAGCTGGCAGTGGGTGGTGATGACTAGCTGCTTTTCATCTAATCACACTGCTAAATTAGGTACGGCTAGCGCAGAAAGCTCTCGTGTAGTTTTGCGTGAAATTCAAAAACAAACAAACAATGAAAGTACAACCTAATTTTGCTGTTAAAAGTCTATGTACCGAAAGTATAAAAAGAAATGTATGAACGACAAAAATTAAATATATATATATATATATATTTGTTGATAACTAATTTAGAGTCTCTGTCAATTAAAGAAGTTTGTTTTTTATCATTTGTTTTTAAGTATGTAGATTTAAAATTGTTTCGTTGTTTTTACTTTCATGTCAAATTGTATGCACCTGTTTAGGGTCCGGCATGGCCAAGTACGTTAAAGCGTTCGATTCGTAATTCGAGGGTTGCGGGTTCTACGTGCTCTATCTTTCAGCCGTGGGGGCGTTATAATGTGACGATCAATCCAACTATTCGTTGGTAAAAGATGGCCCAAGAGTTGGCGGTAGGTAGTGATGACTAGTCGTCTTACACTGTTAAATTAGGGACGGCTAACGCAAATAGCTCTCGAGTAGCTTTGCGCGAAATTCAAAAACAAACAAACAAGCACCTGTTGGAAATCCTGCGCATGCGCTTTTGTTGTAAATTTTACGATCTGACGAAGAGCGCTACCTCGAATTGTCATCTTTCTTTTAATTATTTGTTTGCTTTTTAACTTCGCGCAAAGATACACGAGGGCTGTCTGCGCCAGCCATCCCTTTCAGCGGCGGGACGTCATAATGTGACAGTCAACCCCACTATTTGTTGGTGAAAGAGTAGCCTAAGAGTTGGCAGTAGGTAGTAATGATTACCTGCCTTCCCTCTAATCTTACACTGCTAAATTAGGGACGGCTAGTGCAGATAGCTCTCGTGTAGCTTGCGCGAAATTCAGAACAAACCAAACAAACCTTATTCACTTGTGTATTACCTGATACTGACATTTGAGTGAAATAGATGAAGGATTACAAAGTCTGAAATAATTAAAAAAGAAAATCCCGTTAAGCAAACCAGTCTTATTAAACTAAACCAGTAACCTGAAATTAGTAAAACATGAGATTTTTATCATCAGTTCTTTTCCCCCAAGAATAATGATTTTATGATTTGGAAGTGTCTTAACAAGTACAGTGGCCCCGCATGGCCAGGTGATTAAGGCACTCGACTCGTAATCCGAGGGTCACGGGTTCGAATCCCCGTCGCACCAAACGTGCTCGCCCTTTCAGCCGTGTGTGCGTTATAATGTGACGGTCAATCCCACTATTCATTGGTAAAACAGTAGCCCAAGAGTTGATGGTGGGTTTGATGACTAGCTGCCTTTCCTCTAGTCTTACATTGGTAAATTAGGGACGGCTAGCGCAGATAGCCCTCGCGTAGCTTTGTGCGAAATTTAAAAAAACAAACTAAACACTCAAAATGTAAAGAACATAAATACTGGCTTTTGACAAATATTAAACTACAAGCACAAACACAGTAATGTTCTACAGTTCACCCAGGCTCTTCAGTTGACTGAAAATGAAATATAAGCCACATTATTTCATGAGAATGTTCAGAATTATTTTTAGGGTAACCAATAATCTAGTGAAAAATATATTTTGTCACAAATTTCTCATGATGACGGATGGTTTCCTGTCAAGATACAGACTTTTTTTCATACAATCTCCTATGCCGAATTCCTTGTCAGTATGATAAGGTACTTAGAAAAAAAACTTGCAGCCTTACATCAATGTATTATTCTGCATAAATCTAATACTCTACGAATTTTACTCATCGTGTGTTTTTTCGAGAGATTTTCTGAAGGATAATCGAAGAATTACACTGGATTCTCAGTGTGTTGGTATTTCGACATAAGTCCGTCCTTGAAGAGCGAAAATCATTGTTTTGTATCTAATCCAATCAGTGTCACAAACTTAACATATGCAAACAAGCTACAGTCAAAAAACAAAACGTAAGAGGTACCCGAGAAGTATAATAATAAAAAAAGTATTTTTAAATGATACCTAGTAAACCTAATATCATAAGTACAGATACCTAAAATTCGCTGTTTATATTCTATTGTATCTGTAACTGATTTAAACCTCATTCATTCATTTACATAAGGAATTAAAGAATGCGTAATGTTATTATACTATGGTCTGGTTTGTTTTAAATGTCGCGCAAATCTACATAAGAGCGACCTGTGTTATCCGTCCCTGATTTAGCAGTGCAAGAATAGAAGAAAGGAAGCTAGTCATGGACTACTTTTTTTACCAACGAATAGTGGGATTGACTGACGTGTTATTATAGCGCCTACATGGTTGAAAGGTTTGTTGTTGTTTTTTTAATTTCGCGCAAAGCTAGAGGAGAGCTATTTGCGCTAGCCGACCCTCATCTAGCAGTATAGGACTAGAGGGAAGGGAGCTAGCCATCACCACCCACCGCCAACTCTTGGGCTACTCTTTTATCAACGAATAGTAGGATTGACCGTAACATTATAACGCCCCCACAGCTGAAAGGGTGGGCATGTTTGGTGGGACAGGGATTCGAACTTGCGACCCTCAGATTACGAGTGTAGTGTTTTAACCGTTTGGCCATGCCAGGCTTATTTTACTACGGTGTTTTGTGACATCCTGTACTGTCACCAAAATGAGCCTCTGTTTCACCGGTATGTTCCAAGTTTTCCTAAAGGAAGGGGGGTGGAGACAAATGACGCACGTAATGAGAACTAAATATTTAAAAATAATTCTAACAATTAGATCTATCGACAGCAGTAGCTTGAAAGGACAATGAGATTTATAGGGGAGCTAGTCCCCATTGCTAGCCCGGCTCTGCTACTATGTGAAATTTGTCTTATTCCTCTGACTTGCCATTATATGGGATATCTGGTGAGGGTGGATCTAGGACAATATTTAAAATTTCTTTAACTCGTTAATAATTTATATTACATTTCGATATCTTTTAAACCTTTAATATTTCTACTTTATACTTCTATGGTAAGCTAGGATGGACAGTTTCACGAGCTACATAATACTTACCTATTTTTCTTGAAATATTAGAAGACCTACGAAATCTTTAAAGTTGATGAGATACGATTTTATACTTTACTAATCTATCAAGAGAGGGCGATATCTCGTCATTGTCACGTTTTCGTATTAAAGTATTTTAATTAAAATTCTGAATTTGGAAATAAAAAATAGGTTTAGTGTTTATTGAAATTATTTGAGGATATTCATTGACATGAGCGTGAGAAACGAAACGGGAAAGGACACTATACGTATATTTAATGTATAGAGTGATTTTATAGAACGTATCACACCTTAGTTCATTACGTTACGACCGCCGTGGTCAGGTGGGCTAAGGCGTTCGATTCGTAATCGGAGGATCGCGGGTTCGAATCCCCGTCACACCAAACATGCTCCCCCCCTTCAGCCATGGGGGCGTTATAATGTGACGGTCAATCCCACTATTCGTTGGTAAAAGAGTAGCCCAAGAGTTGGCGGTGTGTGGTGGTGTCCAGCTGCCTTCCCTCTAGTCTTACACTGCTAAATTAGGGACGACTAGCGCAGATAGCCCTCGTGTAGCTTTGCGCGAAATTCAAAAACAAAAAACAAAAAATCGTCATATTACAGACTGCTTAACACAGGAATGTGAACTTAAGAAAATATCAGATCAGATCTCTGATTGTCATGCATAGGTTTTCAATGATTTAATTATTTCGCTTACACTTAGCTTCGGTCTTTAACATTACGTTAATTTATGCTTTTATACATGAAAAGTGGACTCGTGGTTAACGTGCCAGGCTACAAATCTTCAGGTCCAAAGTTCAAGCCCGCATGGAGCCACTAAAGACGCTCTTTACCCTCAGATGTGAGGGCAGTTATTAAGCCCAAAGCTACACAAAAGTGCTAACTGTGCTTTGTCCACCATGGGTATAAAAACTCGCTTTCTAGCGGTATATGTTTGTAGACATACTACTGTATCACTGGGGGATGGTAGACAGGTCTCACTACTCAGTTAAGAGTAAACCACATCGCGGCGAGTGATGCTGACTGATTCACCTCTATCTGATCAGCATCTCAAAATTACAGGAAGCTGTATCTGATTTTTGGGACCTCTGACATGACTGAAGGTGAAGTCCACGAGCCACACGAGGTGTCGTTCCCGTTGCAAATGTGTGTCAAATGCTCTACCGGATACATTAAAAAGCTGAAAATAGTTAGACATTTATTAATTTTTGTGTTTTTTGCTATTGGTATGAGTAATGATACATAATGGGCTATCCGGGATTTGCCCACCACGAAACCCGTGTGCTAACGTTATAAGTCTACAGTGTTGGCGCTATACCACTAGAGGCTTTTTTTTTAGTCCAATAAAGCTTTGTAAACCATTTGTATGCGTCAGATTTGATAAAGTAGTTAGCTATGTATTCGTAATAGACGTCTGTTACCAATAGGTCACTTGAACATGTTTTTGTCGTTTGTCTTAAAGTCACAATATTTAGGAGAAACCTAAAAACGTTAATTACAACTAATACTATACACACGAAACTTCGTTCTGTTTGTCTTTAGTTGTACTAATGTCATGACTGGAAAGAGGAAGCGTGAAAGCATCCTATGAACTGAATATGTTTTTGTGTTTTCATTAATTATGTTTACCTGTAAAATGTCTATAATGGTACAAGTATATATCAGTTACGTACACACAGCATCGATTTAAAAAAAAATTAAAACAATAAAACAAACAATAATTTCATCCGTTTGCTTGTTTTGAATTTCGTGCAAAGCTGCTCGAGAGCTATCTGCGCTAGCCGTCCCTAACTTAGCAGTGTAAGACTAGAGGGAAGGCAGCTAGTCATCACCACCCACCGTCAAATCTTGGGCTACTCTTTTACCAACGAATAGCGGGATTGACCGTCACATTATAACGCCCCCACGGCTGGGAGGGCGAGCATGTTTGGTGTGAAGGGGATTCGAACCCGCGGCCCTCAGATTGCCAGTCAAGTGCCTTAACCACTTTGCCATGCCGGGCCAATTTCATGAGAAAGACTTGTATTGAAACTACATGCTGTTGCCTTCAAACCAGTTAATCAAACAAGAACATAAAAACATAAGATAATCTACATCCCATGAGATACTGAAATGATTGGACGTCCAACACAACCTATAACAACAGTATTACCAAACGTCATGTGATTTTGTAATAAAAAACCTTATAACAACTATACCGCTGTTTTCACACTCTCCGGAATTGGTTGTATTTCTTGCTTTCGCCGGGAAGTAAATAGACGGACAAAATGACAGCCATCGTTTTCTTAGGAGTCGGGATGGATCAACCATCCAAAGTAAATCTTCTGAGAAGGTCCGCCTTTCCGAAAGCTCTCGAGTTATAGCGTTTTTATTCATTTCTATTAAGACTTCTTGAACCTACATTTTTTTCTAATATTCTTAATTAAACACTGAGCTGCTGTTTAAGACATTTCTTGGAAACGAATAATCCCATATCTATATTTTTCTTGCTTATTCACCAAAAAGAAAAAAAAAAGACTGATTTATACCTTGGAAATTTGACTTTTTGACATTCGTAATGTGTGTTTGTTTGAAGCTAAGCACAATGTTACAAATTGGGTTGTCTGTGCTCTACCCATCAAGGGTATCGAAACCCGGTTTCTAGCGTTCTAAATCTGCAGACGTTCCGCTGTGCCACTTGGAAGGGAGCATGAATAACTCGTAGGGTCAAGAAGTTTTGACACAAACGGTTGAAACCCTGTAACTCGAGTGATTTCGAAAGGTGAATATTTCTTGTTTGACTAGCGAGATGCCGCAGCGTTAAATATGAACATGTTTCTTTACCGATTAGAAAAATCCCGTCACCCCAAACATGCTCACCCTTTTAGCCGTGGGGCCGTTATAATGTGAAGAGTAGCACAAGAGTTGGTGGTGAGTGGCGAGGACTAGCTGCCTTCCCTCTAGTCTTACACTGCTAAATTAGGGACGGCTAGCGCAGATAGCCTTCGTGTAACTTTGCGCGAAATTTAAACCAGACCAAACCAGCGTGACCTCTCTAATTATTTAATACTAACGTTAAACTTCACAAATATGATTGATAATCGCTAAAACAAAATACTGCAGCTACTGGTCATGTAACCCTAAAATTAGACAAACATAAGTTAATCCATGATCCACTGGCCATGTCACCCTAAAATTAGACAAACACAAGTTAGTCCGTGATCCACTGGTCATGTAACCCTAAAATTAGACAAACATAAGTTAGTCCGTGATCCACTGGTCATGTAACCCTAAAATTAGACAAACATAAGTTAATCCGTGATCTACTGGTCATGTAACCCTAAAATTAGACAAACATAAGTTAATTGTATGAGTATTGAAAAGTGTAAGATATGAAAAGAAACATTTAGTCACAGTTTCAACTCTAGGAAATACCTACTGACTCCCATCGGATTTTAACACATATTTTTGTCGAAAATGTTTAGGTTTAGCAAAATCGTATGGCTAGGCCACTCAACCAGCAATCTCCAGGTTGTAGTTTTGAATCGCAACGCTAAAATCAGGGGTTTGAGTCCCCTCGGTGGGCTCAGCAGGTAGCCCGATGTGACTTTGCTATAAGAAAACACACACACAAACACAGCTTTGTCTCGTCGTTGCTGAGCTTAAACCGTGGGGACGTTACAATGTGAGATCAGTTCTACTTATCACAAGAGTTAGCGATAAGAGATGTTCGTTAGCTAACTGGACTCCAATTTAACAGTTTTAAACTGGGGACACCTAGCGTAGATTCCTTTCAAGTAGCTTTGCGCGAAGTTCAACAAAACAAACAAATTAAACTATTTATGAATTAAACTGTTTGAGAGCACATGATACTTATGGTATGTGATATACCATCAACTAATTAATCTGTGTTCTGCAGTGAATACTTATGGTATGTGGTATACCATCAACTAATTAATCTGTGTTCTACAGTGAATACTTATGGTATGTGGTATACCATCAACTAATTAATCTGTGTTCTACAGTGAATACTTATGGTATGTGGTATACCATCAACTAATTAATCTGTGTTCTACAGTGAATACTTATGGTATGTGGTATACCATCAACTAATTAATCTGTGTTCTACGGTGAATTCTTATGGTATGTGGTATACCATCAACTAATTAATCTGTGTTGCACGGTGAATACTTATGGTATGTATTATACCATCAACTAATTAATCTGTGTTGCACGGTGAACACTTATGGTATGTGGTATACCATCAACTAATTAATCTGTGTTGCACGGTGAATTCTTATGGTTTGTGGTGTACTACCAACTAATTAATCTGTGTTGCACGGTGAATACTTGTGATATGTGGTATACCATCAGCTAATTAATCTGTGTTGCACGGTGAATACTTACGGTATGTAATATGACCTTAACAAAAACAGTGTAAGACACAGTGGTTAACAGTGATTTAATGGCAACTTTCATGATGTTGTTGTTTTTTTTTATTTTGCTCTTTTATTACAGAGATTTTTATCCAATTACTTGATTTATTTTTCCTTGATAATTGGCTATAAGTTCATAAAGTATCGAGTCGAGGGCATCCAAGTAGCTAGCTTGCCAGATTATAGAACTGAAATTCCGTTGTTCGTGTCTCGTTATCGCCAAAAAAAGTTTTGCCCTTTGCTCCCATGAGTTTGTTATAAAAGTGACGTTCAAATTCCACTATTAGACCTGACACATGCAGCCGAAGAGTTGACGGTGGGTGGTATTGACTAGCTACTATCTCTCTGGTCTAATACTTCACAATTGAAGGCTTCTTACTAAGATAGTCTTCTTGGTGCTTTGTGCCAAGTCTAACAAACAAACCCCAAGTACTATATTGGCTGTTCAGTAAAGGGCAGTGCACAACTTATGGCTTTTGTAACATTAAATTAGGCTTAGCTTTAATGGCCGAAAACAAGTATTGATATGACATCATCTAATCCATAGAAAACCATTTTAATCACAATGTGTGTTTCCTCTTGCAATAAAGTTTGACTGAATAAAAATATCGTTAGTAATTTTTCATTCTGAAAACAGTTAGTTGCTAGGACGTAACCAGTGAGACATCAACTATTTTTATAATATCATTGATACCAGTGTCATGTCCCAGGTTCTGGTAATCATTAGTTGCTAGGACGTAACCAGTGAGACATCAACTATTTTTATAATATCATTGATACCAGTGTCATGTCCCAGGTTCTGGTAATCATTAGTTGCTAGGACGTAACCAGTGAGACATCAACTATTTTTATAATATCATTGATACCAGTGTCATGTCCCAGGTTCTGGTAATCATCAGTTGCTAGGACGAAACCACTGAGACATCAACCATTTTTATAATACCATTGATGCCAGTGTCATGTATATGTTTTAATCATCAGTTGCTAAAACATAGCCACTGAGACATCAAACATTTTTTACAGTATCACTGTGAGTTAATGCTAAACTTGATTATTTATAACGCTTAAATTCAGAGTTGGATTTGTACGCTGAATACAGTACAAATAACATATTTTGCAGCTTTGTGCTTAAAAAAATCATTGATAGAAGTTTCTTTTTCCTTTTGATAAATGCAAAATTTCACGAACTCTAAATTACCTGAAGCACTCTTTGAATTCTATTCAGGTCATGTTTTGAAACTCTGAAAAACGTCCATTTAGTTCCAAAAACTTTTCATAAGACCGTGTTTTAAAGTATTTTGTTCATACTCGAAATTTATTGATTAAAAACACATTAAAATAAAAAATAATTAAAAACATTTGTATAATTATTCAGGTATTAGAAACAATGATGAGAAATACAAGAACAATAAAACACCAAACATCGAAGTCAGTGATTGTTGAACGCCACGATGACATGTTCAAAATAGAAAAACACCAGATATCAAAGTATAAAACTATTAAAGTTAAACACCACGGTTAGCCAAGTTTCAACAATATAAAACACCAGATATCAAAGTATAAAACTATTAAAGTTAAACACCACGGTTAGGCAAGTTTCAACAATATAAAACACCAGATATCAAAATCAGTAGATATTAAAGTTAAACTCCACGGCTAGCTAAGTTGCAACAACATAAAACACTAGATATCAAAGTTAGTGGTTATTAAAGTTAAACACCACGGTTAGCCGAGCATCAACAGTATTTGACACCAGGTATTAAAGTTAAAACCTCGATTAGCCAAGTTTCAACAATATAAAACACCAGATATGAAAGTTAGTGGATATTAAAGTTAAACATCACGGTTAGTCGAGATTTAACAATATAAAACACCAGATATCAAAGTCAGTAACTATTAAACACCACGGTTAGCCGAGTTAAAACAATATAAAACTCCAGATATCAAAGTCAGCGGATATTAAATTTAAACACCACGGTTAGCCGAGTTTCAACAATATAAAATACCAGATATCAATGTCAGTAACTATTAAACACCTCGATTAGCCGAGTTTTAACGATATAAAACACTAGATGTCAAAGTTAGTGGATATTTAAGTTAAACACCACGGTTAGCCGAGTTTCAACAATATATAACAACAGATATCAATGTCAGTAGCTATTAAACATCATAGTTAGCCAAGTTTCAATAGTATTAGCCACCAGATATTAAAGTTAAAACCACGGTTAGCCGAGTTTCAACAATATTAAACACCAGATATAAAAGTCAGTAACTATTAAAGTGAAACACCACGGTTAGCCGAGTTTCAACAGTATCAGACACCAGATATTAAATTTTAAACTACGGTTAGCCGATTTTCAACAATATAAAACACTAGATATCAAAGTCAGTGGATATTAAAGTTAAACAACACGGTTAGTCGAGATTCAACAATATAAAACACCAGATATCAAAGTCTGTAACTATTAAAGTTAAACACCGCGGTTAGCCGAGTTTCAACAATATAAAACACCAGATATCAAAGTCAGTAACTATTAAAGTGAAACACCATGGTTAGCCGAGTTTCAACAATATAAAACTCCAGGTATCAAAGTCAGCGGATATTAAAGTTAAACACCACGGTTAGTCGAGATTTAACAATATAAAACACCAGATATCAAAGTCAGTAACTATTAAACACCACGGTTAGCCGAGTTAAAGCAATATAAAACTCCATATATCAAAGTCAGCGGATATTAAATTTAAACAACACGGTTAGCCGAGTTTCAACAGTATTAGACACCAGATATTAAATTTAAAACTACGGTCAGCCGAGTTTCAACAATATAAAACTCCAGTTATCAAAGTCAGCGGATATTAAAGTTAAACAACACGGTTAGTCGAGATTCAACAATATAAAACACCTGATATCAAAGTCAGTAACTATTAAAGTTAAACACCACGGTTAGCCGAGTTTCAACAATATAAAACACCAGATATCAAAGTCAGTAACTATTAAAGTTAAATACCACTTTTAGTCTAGTTTCAACAATATAAAACACCAGATATCAAAGTCAGTAACTATTAAATACCACTGTTAGCCGAGTTTCAACAATAAAAACAATACCAGATATCAAAATTTTTTTTTGCCTCATATGAAGTTATGTATCATAACATTATTGATTGCCAGTCATATATACATGTAATTTTTGTCCAAAGGAAGTAGGAAACGCAAACTGAAGAGTTTAGTTTCTAGATCACTGCTCTGTTAGACAGTGGTTAACTGAAGACTGTAGGATGTGAGGGGGTAGGGGGGATAATTAAGAAATAACTGGCTGTATTACCCTGTAAATAACTTGTTTTTAACATAAAGTGCTCTTTTGATTTCGCTCAAGTAAGCACAGCAGTGCCTAAATAACGTCATGCATGTGATTCTGAATGCATCATCGACAAATATATCGATTTATATTCGTTGAATGAAATCAGTCTTTCCGCGTGCGAGAAAGGAAGATCCAACGGGAATGATAACATTAAAAAACAAAGAACATTATCCATTTACGCAAATTAACAGCTGGGCGAACACTGCACGTTCCTTCGTCTTTCTGTTATCGAATCTAAATGAATAAATCTAGAGAGTAATCAAGAGAGGCGGAGCCACGTGTTGGAGTTATTTTTAACCTTCAGATATGCAAGACCTGACGTGCAATTTCACTGCGCTTAGAATTATTTAAAAACCCGTTTTGTTCTTTACATGATATCGAGTAATCAGGTTTTAACTTCGCGAAATTCTTTTTTTTTTTTTAATTCGCATTAGACCAGACTTTATCTATGGTTCTGTAGAAAATTATTATTATTTACTTTTAGTTAGATTTTAGTCATCTCTTTCGTGCTAAATTGAAACTAAAAACTGAATAAGGAAACCAGACGTCATGGTTTTGAGAATAAACAAATATCTGATGACGATCATAGAGATGGCGTTAATGGGTAACGAATAAAATTTTTATTACAATCTGAACACACTGCTAAACATATTTATATAATTAACAGATAGTTTGTCGAAACGATGTACATTTGTTATTTTGTTAAAATTATGATACGTTTTTTTCTTCGTTACCTAGTCAAACAGTCTCTATACGTCATCAAACATAAATAAAGTTTTCTCATTAAACATTTATTTAAACTTTTAACTACTGGTGAATTTTTACGTTTCTCCGCCAGGTGGTATTTTAAAAGACGCGTATTTGATTAGCTTGTTCGCTTGTTGTTTTATTCTTAATTTCGCGCAATGCTACACGAGGGCTATCTGCGCTAGCCGTTTCTAATGTAGCAGTGTAAGACTAGAGGGCAGGCAGATAGTCATCACCACCCACCGCCAACTCTTGGGCTACTCTTTTATCAACGAATAGTGGATTGACCGACACATTATAATGCCCCTACGGCTGAAAGGGCAAGCTGTTTAGTGCGACAGGAATTCGAACCCGCAACCCTCAGATTACGAATTGAGTGCCTTAACAATCTGGCCATGCCGGGCAGTGTATCAGTAAATGTTGTTTTTTTTATTTTTCAACTTTTCCTTATATTTTACTACAAACCAAGATATTACTACAGATTTTGTTTGCTTGGATGGAATAATAATCAGTGATGTCGAGAAAACCCACTTGTAGAGAAAAAGATATATAAAAAAACGGCTCGTTTGGGTTAAAAAAAATTTACGTAAAAAATTTTCTCAACAAGCCATTTTTACATTATATTTTGTTTGCTTGTTTGTTTAGAATTAAGCACAAAGCTACACAATTTGCTATTTGTGTTCTGCCTGCCACGAGTATGAGGGGCTATTGCCAAAGAGAGGTTTTTAGACTTTGGAGCTAACAAGCCGGCTTCGAATTTTTGCGGTACCACGAAATATTCTTCACATTTTAATTTGCAGATGAGTTATAGTAGTAACAATCAGTCTTTTACTGGGGTGTCAGGGTAATGCTGACTGACTGCCTGCCTTCTTTCTGGTCAGTGGCTCAAATTTAGGGACGGTGGCAAATAGCGCTTGAGGCTTAGCAATAAATACAAATATGGGACTTATTCCATATTTCCTCGCTAACAATGGTTTCTGTGGTGATTTCTTAAACTCGAACTAGCATGGAAATTGATCACAAGTGGCTTCGAGATTCAAGTTCTTCAGATCAAGATGAAGACGGGCAATACGTGTCATCAAATAATGCCATTAATTAGTTACTCTGCACGTGAGAAACGCGTAAACAGAAAATTTTCTAGTGGATAAACAAGCAAAATCACGAACATCCCATTAACCTGTCCTTAGAAAATTGTTGTGTCTTATAAAGCACTCCAGAATTTCAAATAATATACATTTTTAATGGCTGTAAGGTTGTTATTTACTGAAGGTTTATATAAGTACGAAGTTTTGTTCATTGCATACAATACGAAGAATAAAACAGTCTGTGAAACATTAATAACAACGTGAGTTACTTGTTATACCTTCTATACAAATAAATTATGTATTCTTCTTGATGGTGAGAAACCCACTTGATATAAAAATGTATCTCAAAATAGCTGGTATGGGTATTAACACTTTTATTGATAAGCAGAGAACAACATTTTGACCTTCCTAGGTCATCTTCGGGTTACGAGTAAGGTCATACCAGCCGTTCTGAGTTACAACTTGTGTATATGTGTATATATTCTATGTGTGTGTATATATATATATAAATTCATAATAAATAGAGTCAGAGATAGATATTTAAGCTTAAACATCCCTTATACACTTCTGGGGTAAAAATGTTTTGTCAGAAACCCCTAATTTTGAGTTACTAACCAAAACAAAGGCGTTCCAGCCAGTAACAACGGACGCCTCAATGGCTTTGTCCAGTACTTTAAGTCGAATGAGTTACTGATGAGCACTTTTATAAAGCGCTTACATCTGAAAGGAAAAGGAATCCCAGATTATAGCAATCTAATCTCGTAAAATTACCGCTGACCCACCGCAGGGGGAACATTGTACATTTTGACCAGCGGACTACCGAACATGGAGAGATTGGACAGTTTTTTGTTGGTAATTTTTATATAATTAAAGATATTTTGTAAAACCGTTTGGTCTATTCATTTAGCGTTATAAAAGAGTTAAAACAGTGAAAAAAAAGTTATGTATTTCCAAAGTGGAAATCTGTGGTACGTTTCTGATTAAATTAATCTTCTGAGTACGACAATATGGTAGACGACGGTCATTTTCCATAATAACATAACTTGGATATCGAAACAAAACCTGTTTCTTTGTTCTATAGGACAGATACTACATGGTAAGGGTAGGGGAAGACATTATGATAGTAATGGTAATTCTTATCGACAAGAGAATTTTAAAATAATTTCTTTTAATTTGGTGTACTTTATAGCAGTTATGGGAAGTGAATGGTTACACTTAGAAACAGCTAGTCTTCTAAATATTGGTTGTATGAAGTGAAAGATTACACTGATAAGCAGCTAGCCTTATAAATATCGGTTATATGAAGTGAATGGTTACACCGAAAAGCAGCTAGCCCTATAAATATCGGTTATATGAAGTGAATGGTTACACCGAAAAGCAGCTAGCCTTATAAATATCGGTTATATGAAGTGAATGGTTACACCGAAAAGCAGCTAGCCTTATAAATATCGGTTGTATGAAGTGAATGGTTACACGGAGAAGCAGCTAGCCTTCTAAATATCGGTTGTATGAAGTGAAGGGTTGCATTGAGAAGCAGCTACCCATATAAACCTCTTCCACAAAAGTAAATATTACCATAACCTTAAGGACAGATTTAGTTTGTAACCTATATGAAAAGCAGACTCAAGTGCAGGAAATGAGGACAACACATCGTTTATATTTATAAGAAAAGCTAAAATCTGATTATATTAAGTAACCTTCCATTAAGCTTCTATGTAACGTTTGTACTGTACGTTATCACAACAAATAACTTTGAGATCTGGACACCTGGAATTCAACTCTCCGGTACATAAATTATATCAGGTGCAGGATCTGTACCTTTAAAATCAGGTACATAAACCTGATCAGGTGTGGCATGCATACCTTAAAATCAAGTAAATAAATTTGATCAGGTGTAGCATCTGTACCTTAAAAATCAGGTACATAAACCTGATCAGGTGTGGCATGCATACCTTAAAAATCAGGTACATAAACTAGATCAGGTGTAGCATCTGTACCTTAAAAATCATATTTATAAACTAGAGCAGGTGTAGCATCTTTACCTGGAAAATCAGGTACATAAATAAATCAGATGTAGCATCTATACCTTAATAATCAGGTAGATAAACTAGATGAGGTTTAGCATCTATACCTTGAAAATGAGGTACATAAACTATATCAGATGTAACATTTATACGTTAAAAATGAGGTACCCAAACCAGATCAGGTATATCATCTGTACCTTGAAAATCAGGTACAAACGATTATAATTGTGAGCTGGAAGGAATATCTTTGATTGGCTAATAAACTTACTTTAAATTTTATGAATTTAAAGTGTGTGCTGTTTGGGTTATTCTTTGTTCACCACAATTAACTCATATTTGATTATGTACTTCAAGAAAGTCTTATTTATGATGCTACGTATTTGTTCTTCTAAATTCATCAATGAACGAACAGTAAAAGATAAAAAAATAATAATAATTATCTAAACTCCAAAATCATGACTTTCAGCGAGAAAGAAACACATGACTTACAAAAAGCCTATTCTTGCCCTACTGTTTGAGTGTGTATATAGATTTGGTATGACTTGAGAGTTACAGCACTCAATTCGCATACTTTAGGACGCGGGTTAAAGTTCTATCACCGAAAATGCTCATCCATCTGTATATTCGTTGGTAAAGATTTATCTCACGAGATGGCGGTGGTTAAAGTAGACAAACTGCCTTGGCTCTATGATATCTCTTCAAAATTAGGGACTGCTAGCGCAAAGAGCTCTCGAAGCCTCGTCGCACCAAACATGTTTGCCCTTTCAACTGTGGAAGCGTTATAAGTGATGGTCAATCCTACTATTCGTTGGTAAAAGAGTAGCCCAAGAACTGGCAGTGGGTGGTGATGACTATCTGCTTTCCCTCTAGTCTTAAACTATTAAATTAGGTACGACTAGCGCAGATAGTTCTCGTGTAGCTTTGTGCGAAATTCAAAAACAGACAACAAACCCTCGAACAGTTTTACGCGAAATTCAACAAACAAGCAAAACCTCTGTTCAAAATTATTGTTAAGGATAGAGTTCCCTGCAACAGTTGTAACTCAGACAATTGGCAAATTGAAGAATATATTTTATTTCATGTCTTCCATCTAGTAAAAAAGCCTTTAGCTCAACAACTAGTCTTTATCTCAACGGCATCTTAAGGACGTTCCTTTTACAAAACGAGTCTTAGTTATGTAAATTTGAAATCCTAGTACCTCAAATTTTAATTTAGAGGTTAGTTAAATGTTAACATGTGTTAACTTTATGATATTTACCAACAAGATTGATACACATAATTTTCTTTCTTAACATAAATATATTTTATTACACATGCAAATTACAAAACGGTTTCTACAAGTATTTATTTATATACAAAAAAAAATACAAACTCATAAATACTATTCAGTCTTCTATCTAATACCGAATATTTTATCTACGGTCCCTGTCCACGAGGGCAAATTACTTTAATGTTTACACACAGATACACTTCACTTGTAAAATCAGAGGTTCGATTCTCCTCGGTGGACTCAGCAGATAGCCCGATGTGGCTTCACTATAATAAAACACACAGGAATGCTAGCTTGCTCTATTTTTCACACGTGACTTTATTTTCTGCTGCAGTTATGCTAAGCTTTCGTGGTAATACTAACGATTGAAGTTAATTCTTTGAAATTGAACGGTTTGTAATGTTTCAAATGTATAAACGTTCCTGGTCAAATATCTGTAGTTTTCCGAGTAATAAGCGTTTATCACAATTGTAGCTTTGGAGGTTTATAGTATACTGACTGTAGCTGACCAATAACATTCTATCACTGTCTCTTAGCGCATAGATTTATAAACTTTCAGGCGAGGCTCTAGAAAGTACAATTGGCAACAATACTGGCAGTAACTAGTTATGTTACGTACATTGTACATTCTTCATTCTCACACTCGAGAGTGTTCTACAAATTTATAGAACAGGTAGGACTTGAGCAATACACATATAACAGTATAAGTTACATGCATCAAACTGAAATAAACGTAGATATTAAAATAAATGTATAAACAGTAAATCCGTTACGAGAGAAATAGAAACATTGGAGAAGGGACATAGAACAAATAATAATCAATATGTAATACTTACACATAGAAGATAATTCTACTTTCACTGGCCGTGTTAGGATAACAGTGATATAAACGACAAAGGAAAACAACAAAAAAAAACAAAATAAAACGCATTATTTTAAGTGTTAAATCAATTTTAAAGTTAAACAGCCCTCCGTTCGTGGGCAAGTCTGAAGGCTTATAATGCTAAGAATCGAGTTTCGATACCATAGTTGGACACAGGACTTTCATAAACATTGCGCTTAACTACAAACAGTCCCGTCCCCTTCTGGGGGTGCGGTAAGTCTTCGGATTTATAACTCTAAAATCAGAGGTTCGATTCCCCTCGGTGGACACAGCAGATAGCTAGATATGGCTTTGCTATAAAAGACACACAAACTATAAATATCTGCGTTAACTTTTATGTTGAGCCGCCCTCTGTTGGCGCATTAAGGTAATGAAGAGAGATTATTTTTTTATTAAATTTCGTGCACACGGTAGCTATCTCAAATTTGTGAGTAATAAACTAGAAGGTAGACAGCTAGCTAGTGAAAACCATCCAACGTTAACTCTTGTAATACTGAATTGCGGGTTTGGCATCACTCTTACAATGTGCAATAAATGCGGGCGTTATCTATTTTATTTCTTTGGGGTAACAGGGCGCGGAGAACAAAACTTCAGATTCACATGTATCACGCTCAGAAAGGATTTGTCAGTTGTTATGCATAAAGCTACACAGTGTGTTATCTCTGCTCTGCCCACCACGAGTACCGAAACCCGGTTTGTAGCAGATATTTGTTCGGTAATGAACATAGGTATTATCGTTTCAAAATTTCCCATATCCCAGAACTCTAATGAACGAAACAAGTGTTGCACCTTAGCGACGTTGTTAATAACAAACAAGTCTTTGCATTAAAATTATAGCAACAAATAAAATATGACACACAAAAAACACTGAAGAGAAGACAAAGATGGCTGCGAGGGAGAAATAAGTTCAAAATAAGAAAAAGTCTAATTTTTTATCGTTTTCTTTCCGAAGACGGTCAAAGCCGATGACGTTGGCTGTCGAAGATCGGTGACATGATTTTGTTTGATGGGAGAACGGAAAGAAGCAGGACGACAGAAGTAAAATCGATAAACTGTCCATCCAACGTCCCGTGATCATGGCCACGAGGTGGCTGGGATCAGTGGGACCAATGCCACAGCTGGAATCAATAAATCCAAGTGCCTTAGAATTAGATATGGGGGTAAACGGGGGAAAGCCTTCACGGTCAGGGAGCCAAATGAAATACCCTGGCCATGCCCGGAGGGGCTTAAAAAACACAAAAAAACAAGTGTTAATAAATTATACGGCCCGACATGGCCAGGTGGGTTAAGGGGTCGACTCGTAATCTGAGGGTTGCGGGTTCGAATCCCCATCACACCAAACATTCTCGCTCTTTCAGCCGTGGGGGCGTTATAATGTGACGGTCAATTCCACTATTCGTAGGTAAAAGTGCAGCCCAAGAGTTGGTGGTGGGTGATGATGACTAGCTGCCTTCCCTTTAGTCTTACACTGCTAGATTAGGGACGGCTAGCGCAGATAGCCCTTGTGCAGCTTTGCGCGAAATTCAACACACAAAATAAACAAACTAATAAATTATAATAGGGATCACAGTGAGACTGTGACTGAAGTTAGACGTTGATTCGAGCAGATTAGTCAGCAAGGGTTTGTTTATTTTGAATTTCGCGCAAAGCTATTCGAGGGCTATCTGCGCTAGCCGTCCCTAATCTGGTAGTGTAAGACTAGAGGGAAGGCAGCTAGTCATCATCATCCGCCGCCTACGTTTGGGCTACTCTTTTACCAACGAATGTTGGGATTGACCGTCACATTATAACGCCCCCACGGCTGAAAGGGCGAGCATGTTTGGCGCGACCGGGATGCGAACCCGCGACCCTCAGATTACGAAGCGCACGCCTTAACACGCTTGGCCATGCTGGGCCCTAGATGCTTGGAGGATATATTCTTGCAGACGACAGCTGCTAGTGTTATGGTCATGACAGTTTTATTTCTGCCCCTTTTTAAAACATAATTTTGTACGTAAGATTTTCTTGATATGTAAAAATACGCGAATACAAAATTAGTGTACTGGCCTCCTGCCCTCGGTGAACGCCGCAGATAGCCCGATGTCGCTTTGCTATAAGAAAACACACACACACAGTGGCCTCCTGGCGGAGTTTCGAGCAAGAACGATTTTCTTGGCAGAATGAAAAGTTCAGCTCAATGGCTGTGGGCCCGGCATGGCCAAGCGCGTTAAGGCGTGCGACTCGTAATCTGAGGGTCGCGGGTTCGCATCCCCGTCGCGCTAAACATGCTCGCCCTTTCAGCCGTGGGGGCGTTATAATGTGACGATCAATCCCACTATTCGTTGGTAAAAGAGTAGCCCAAGAGTCGGCGGTGGGTGGTGATGACTAGCTGCCCTCCCTCTAGTCTTACACTGCTAAATTAGGGACGGCTAGCACAGATAGCCCTCGAGTAGCTTTGTGCGAAATTCAAAACCAAACAAACAATCAATGGCTGTGTACCGGACTGCTCTTCTCGCGGTGGTGTAACAGTAAATCTGAAGGTTAACAGCACAGATTAGCCTATTGTGTAGCTATGCTCTTAACAACAAACAAAGCACGGGATAAAAAAAAAAGTTTTATTTAGGCGTTTGGTAGAATGTTAATACAAGAACGGCGTTTTATTTTGTTTTTACGAGTACGACACGTTAATCTGAAACTAATAGCCTGGCACCAGTGTTCATGGTTATCAAGTCACGTGTTATGACCATGTCACTTTCAAAGTGCTTCCTACAGGCCTATTAAGTATCTACCTGTACATACCAGTTTTTGAATGCTTTATTTTGTCTTCTTCTTTCTATCTGTCAAAATGTATCTGTGTCACGAACGATGTCTCCTGCTTGTGCGTGTGATAGTGGACACCACGAACCATTAAGAACTCCTCCCACACACGCACACACACAATAAAAAGGTATTACCCATGAACCAGAACTAATCACTCACTGGATCTGACGATATCTGTAATTATTAATAGTGCAGAAGCATAGTCATAGGTCTGTATATAGCTGAAAACTATCTTGAACGAAATGTTAGCAAATAACGTGTAAACATATTAACTGTCCATGAATTATGTACGTCAAATAGTTAATATTAGTTTACGTCGGAGACGAAAGATCGAGTTTGAAATAGTGGATTATTTGTTATATATTACCTTCTGGTTTACCTCTCTCTGTATATATGTGTGTATTATTAGTAACTTATTAAGTGTATTTTTCTTCAGTTTATTTTACATCTGTTTTTTTTTTATTTCACTCTCGACCGTTTATGGCGACTGCAAGAAATAAAAAATATACAAGATCCGTAGAAGGAGTCTTTATAAAGTAGATTTCATGTTATTCGAAAGAGATTTTAATCATGTATCTGAGAAGACAAAAACTACACGATAAACGAAACACCTTCTCACAGACTTTCTGTTAACATACTTTCACTCCTTTAAAAGATAAGTTATTTTACTTAAACCGACGCGTTGCAGTGAAGCATAAACAAGAGCGTCCGCTCTGAAAACCTGAAAGAAAACGTGTTTGAATTAGACACGTGTCACGTGCTTGTCTGCGCACTTAGCAGTTAGTATCTTTGTTTTTTCAAGATCTCTTTTTCTTCCTCTTCAGTTATTGACACAGTAACAGTGAATCTATTCTTTGTCTACTTGTTTTATTTTTTTACGTGCACTCGAGGGTTAACAAAGTAATACTGAAATTAAACCTGATATTGCTTTTTATTTCTTAAGACTAAAAAAAAACATTTATTCCATCTAGAAATACAAGTGTAATGACAGAAACTTTGAGACCTTCACCACGGGCAGGTGGATAAGGCACTCGATTCGTAATCTGAGGGTAGAGGGTTCGAATCCCCGCCACACCAAACATGCTCGTTCTTTCAGCCAGAATGGGGGCGTTATAATTTTATGGTCAATTCCACCATTCGTTGGTAGCATAATAGTAGCCCACGAGTTGGCGGTGGGTGGTGATGACTAGGTGCCTTTCCTCTAGTCTTACACTGCAAAATTAGGGACGGCTAGCGCAGATAGCCCTCGTGTAGCTTTGCACGAAATTCCAAACAAACCAGAAGGTTTATGCTTTCATATTCACTCAGTGAGAAATGAATAAAGAAAAAAACATTTAATAAATATTAAAGGTACGATCACAAGCAAGAATAACTTGCGCATGTCTTTCGTTATGGCCGCTATTCTCATGATTTCAGTTTATTCGTTTTTTCTTCACGTTTTTTGACAGACAAATATGAAAAAAAAACATCCTATTGTATATAAGAAGCAGTGTTGTGTTTGTTAAACCATAACAATATTTGTAGTTCTAAAACTAGAACTTACTTTGACTGTCGTGTCTCATCGTATTATGTGAATCAGTTTTGTTTTTCAGGCCTAATAACTGGTTAGAAGTTGCCTCTGTGTCTCCCTCCCCTTCCAATTTTTTTTTCCTTAGACTGATTGACATGATGGTTTTGTATACTTCGAACTACTTAATTTTATAGCTACTACACAACTTTCCGCGTCCCCCGCTGTTACAGAGTAAGTCTACGGATTTACAACGCTACAATCAGAGGTTTGATTCCCCTCGGTGGACTCAGCAGATAGCCCGATGTGGCTTTGCAATAAGAAAACACACACACACACAACTTTTCGTGTGATCTAAATATTATATGAAAACAGTCGATGCCGCTGAAGCTATGACAAGTCTATTACGCATGCGCAGTACCGACCAATAAACAGCGCAGTGTCTTCTCGCTCATTCACACTTCTTGTTAGCTGTGATCAGGGCAGGGACGGTTAGGTATTAGTTCATGACAAGGACGTGGAAATAAATAAAATAATTAATATAACTCCAGTGTAATGGCACTCTCCACCCCAGACTGCAGCGTTGCATTTGTTTATCTCAAGCTTTAAAACCCGGGACTGTACAAGTCGTGAAACCCTCTCATCCGAAGTATAGAGTCTCAAATAATCGTATTAAAACCGGAAACTTCTCTCCAGTAAAGTTCAGAGGTTGGTTGTTCGATAGTAAAGCTAAACGATTGTTGATAGCCCATTAAATACTAAACATACAACAACTGGATGAGAAACAGAGAGACGTGAAAAGGGCAAGTGGGATGGGTAGGAAGCTATAGGTTAGGGAAGACTAAAAAACAATCAGAAGAACAACAACAGAAGACACTCCTTTCGACGTAGAAATAGAACTATCTAGAATGATAAAAATTACATATAAGACTTAGCAACGTAAGAAATTAAAATCATATAAAGGAAGAGAACATAAGATGTAACAAGATGGCAAAATAAGTGATAGTTGGGAGAATTTATAAGGTGGAAAACAGAATAAAACACGTGTCCACTAACGTGTGAATTCCATTTACATGTACTGGCATTAGATCAGTAGTTTGCCGTGTGTGAAGTGTGGAAGTCATCAAAGAAACGATATAAATGGCTGTTTCGAACCTCCTTTGGAAGAAGCTGATTTAATCCATCAACATGTATACCTTCCTCGCCTTGTCTCTTTGGCTTATGGCAACTTTACTGGTTGAAGACTGTCACCCAAACGATGGAATACCAGGTAAGGTTCCGCGCGTTTTCTCGTATCGCATGAGATTTTTCAACGAGAGTACCAACTTTTGTACTGTTTCAAGTCTGATTTGTGAGTGAATTTCAAACCTTCTTAAATGCTCTGTAATTGAGTGGTGTTATTTATCGACACGTGCTAGGTTTGTCCTTTATCTTCTATTCTCTCCTTCCATCTTGATCACGTACGATCCCTGATAGGCTACTTACAGCCCTTTAAGAAAGACATGTAGTTGGGTTTTTGTAATTGAGTAAATGATTTTTTTCATTATTTTGCGCCCTTATGCTCTTAAATGCGCCTCCCCCCCCAACAACAACAAATTTTCCGGCATCCTTGGATTTTCTGGTCCCAGCCACTAGGTGACTCTGCTAATAGGGCGTTCATTGAACACCGTTGATACCCTTTCCTCCCCTACCTACTTTATCAAAGCTTAAGTTTTACGCGAGCGGGGCAAAGGGGAATAACAATATTCCTGAAGATCCGCCCCACTTCAGGAATGTGGGATGTTTTTCCTTCAAAAACTAAATACCTGCAACGTCGTAGTTTTTTGTACTATAATGTTGTATTTGGAATTATATAGGAAAAAGGAAGCATTACTGAAAAGTATTTTCCAACATGCATACTTCTAGGTTGGTTCTTGATGACGACAAACCAACTTGAAATAAAAATGTTTCTCAGAACGGCTGGTATGAACACTTTTACTGATAAGGAGAGAACAACGTTTCGATCTTCCTAGGTCATCTTCAGGTTAAGAAAGAGAGAGTGTTTGAATGTGACCGTTGACGGACACATGTTTTAGGGTCGAGAGTATAAACGGGTATCGGATTGTAGGGGGCGTTGCATGTGGATGTTAGGTTATTAATTAGTATAGGTATAAAGATGTTCTTTTATATTGATTTAATTTTGGTTTTAGTTGTTGCATAAGTAAGGCTTTTTTGATTTTGCGTTTGTATATATTTGTTTCCCTACTTAATATCTCGGTGTTTTCTATGGTTATGTTGTGTTTATTTGATTTGCAGTGTTCAAAAATGTGTGATGGTGTTTTTTTAAATCTGGTTTCCATTTTTCTGCTTTTCTCTGCAACATAGAAGTCGTGGCAGTTGTTGCACTGTGTTTCATGGCACTTGTTCAAAATCAAAATTGAATAGAATATAAAAGAAGAATAAGTAAACTACTAATTATCGTGTTTCCCTTCCTTCCGGGCCTCAGGCCTGAACGTCAACCTATTTCTATACAGATAATTTTGTACCATGTCCACTTATGCGTTATACAAGTTCAAAGCCATATTGATGCGGTAACTATCTAATATTAAATAAATATTTTTGTCTGTCTGTTAACGCATCTCCTAAACCAGTTGACCAATCCCAACCAAACATGGCCTGCTAAATTGGATATTAGGTCCTGAACAAGATAATGCTATTTACAGCATGAAAATGAAATTTTTATATTTTTAATACTCACGATATCTGTATTGCACGTGATTTAGGATACGTAACTCATAACACCAATCGATATTCTATGTATCTAGATACAGAAGTTTTACTAAAGGTTTATCTACAAAGCTTGACAGTCTTGTCTGCAATTTATTATCTATATTACTAACATTGTCTTATTTACGTTTACAGTATTTTTTGCAAATTATTAGGTTTTATCAGCTGAAGAACAGCTGACAAGAGAAATAAAGTATAAAAGTCATTATGTGCCTATCCGTTTTGTTATTGTTAATTTGTTATGTTACTTTAAGTGTAATGTTTTAGATAAAATAAATTAAGACAACACGTAATATTTAAGAGTCATCTTCATTTATTGAATAATTAATTTTTAGCAGAAATACTTTATTAGAAATTCTGATTTTTTGCTGTACTAAAGACTTATAATGTTTACTGTAAATTTGCCAAATTTCGTGAAGATACATAAATCGTATCGCTGTATCACCTCACCTCTCGTAAGTAATGTACGATTTTATACAGATATAATTATTTACTTTATAACGCGCCATCTAGTGTACGTTTTATGCTTACGACACGGTTATTATATAATATTTATTATAAAATTCACATAAACTGTATATTTTTGTTTTTGTAGTGCAGGTACAAATCTGAAATCAGTTTTTACACGCCTCTGATGTTGAATCCGAAATCGACAAATTAAGAGTGTTTGTTCTTACAGCAAAGCCACATCGGGCTATCTGGTAAACCCACCGAGGAGAATCGAACTCCTGATTTCTGCATTGTAAATCCGGAGAGCCAAAGTAAAAGGAACGTTAAAAATATCTGCAGATTACGAGTCTTTTATTTTAGGGCGCTCTACTCGTAATCTTAGGGTTGCGGATTCGAATCCCCTTCACACCAAACATACTCGCCCTTGCAGTCGTGGGGGCGTTATTATGTGACGGTCAATCGCACTATTAGGTGGTAAAAGAGTAGCCCAAAAATTGGCGATGGGTAGTGATGACTAACTTCCTTCCCTCTGGTCTTACACTGTAAAATTAGGGACGGTTAGCACTGATAGCCCTCGTGTAACTTTGCGAAAAGTTAAAAAAAAAACAAAGAAACAAATTTTATACGTTAAGTGATATTTAACATTGTTATGTTTAACGTACCGTTTATATATATTTAATTTATTACTTTACCTCAAGAAGAGGTTCAACAAATACATTGTGGACATGCCCCCTAAGTTGATTTTAGGGTAGTGTTCCTTTTGTTTTCTAAACAATTAAATAGTCACTTAACTGAATTACAGCGCATGAAACGGTTCGACTGTTTAATGCAATTGTTAGAAGACACGTGGGAGATTCTAGGACTGAATATCTGTCGCGAACTTGTAGTTGTAATGAATGTTCGATCGATTTGTCACGCTTTCCTTCATGAATACGGACGTCAAACTGATATTCAATTATGTATGCAAATTACTGTATTTGAGGTATAGTAGGCGTTAGAATGTTACTTCAGAAAAACGCATTTTTAAAAGGTGTTTTTAATCAGAAAACGTAATCATCAAACTAACTACTGGTAGTTTTCAAAACAAATTATAATCCAACACAGTCGCGGTCATATAAGTTGTAGCTGTGTTCTGAACGAAGACATAGTGGCTGTTTAAACAGTTGAAAGTTACAGAAACACAAAGTAAATATCATAACGCGATCATATATATGCAAGTTGTAGCGATGTTCTAGTCGAAGACACAGTGGCTGTTTAAACAGTATAAATTGTCGGTTACAGCCACGCCATGAACAAAGATACAGTGGCTATTTAAACATTATAAATCGCCACTTACGTCATGCTATGAACAAAGATACAGTGGCTGTTTAAACATTATAAATCGCCAGTTACAAAGGTACAACAAACAGTCACGTGTATGTTAACTATATTAAGAAAAAAAAAGTACTCTTTCTGAACAAAATATAAGTTTAAAGACAAAGAAACTAGTCCTTATGCTAGTATTGTGTTAAAATAATATATGTTATTCATTAACAGGTTATAACTGAAAGTGAGTGTTTCACCCTGTAGCCAACTACAAAAACAGCACTACTTATTTTACTTGTACTTAAACATTGGTGTTGTTTTTTGTCATGTTATTTTATCAAAAATATCCAGAAATAACTGGAAGTTACTAGGTAATGAGTAGAAGATCTAAACAGTTAAGTACACGTGCGTTTAATGGATTCAATAAAAATGTTGTTTGCGTATATTGACCGTACAAATAAATTAATCTTTGGTCAACATAACCGACAACAACAAAAAAAAAATGCACGTACATAAGCTGTCCTCAAAACTAGGCTTAGTTCACAAGTTTTACTTAATCAGCGAGTAAACTGAAAACGAAACTTATATATGTAAAAACGGCTGGTTTGGGTTGAGAAAATTGTGTGTAGAATAGCGAACAACGTTTCGACCTCCTTCGATCATCGTTAGATTCATAAAGACAACGAAACTATTAAGCCTCATCACTCAAGTTTTACTCAATTACCAACTGAACTTAAAACGAAACTATTAAGCCTTAATTCAGTTATGTACAATATCATGTTTCTCTAAAAAAACTTTTGCAGATTAAAAGAAAATCTTTTGTATTTTTTGTGTAGATTAGTATTTCTCAGTTTGTGATTTTGTAAGAAATAGAAAGTACGTGTGAAGATTAAATTAGAACTTTAGCCTTCTTATAGCGGAATCGTTGTTATAAAAATATTTGTAATAAGCATAAAGTAAGAGGAGGCGGTTAAAAAGATATTTTTGGAGGAATTTTGTATATAATGACAAATATAACGTTTTTTTTTTGTGCGATGAGAAATGTTTTTATGTCAAAATACACGAATAACACATTTGGGTTTACGAAATACAGTTTTATATATAGAAAGATATTTATTTCTTATCTCGACTGTGTTGTGAGTGCAATTACTCTCTGGTCATTCTGCAAGAAAGTTACTGTCCAGAAATTCAAAAATAAAAGTGTTTTGCTTTTGTAAGTATCAAATTGTGGGTCACGGGTACAAATATTTAGCTTACTAACAGTTTTCAGTAACCACGTATTGCTCTAGTGTACTGTGTTATTTTAAGGTAAGAAAGAAATTTTCTCTCTTCGAAAACTCAAGAAGGTCCATTAATGAAATTTAATATAAGTGCGTTTAGAACAGCTAGGAAAAGACAACAAACAGTCTAGACCGAGACAACGAGATTCTGATGCGATCGTGTAATGAGAGTAATCGAATTACGTGTATGCTCTTTCACAGCGCACGTTCTGTGGAGACGTAAAGGAGCGAAATGAAATAACAATAAAATGTAACTCATTTCTGCATAGTTCACGTAACTAGCTGCATTTTTATTTTAGTAAGAAGCAGTCGTGCAGTGTTCTTTGTTATTTTCTATTAACTTACGTGAGTACTCTGACTATTGAGTTGTAACTCTACAATTTGCTGAACAGAGACTAGTACCGAACACCATGTTTGTTACATTTCTGACCAGAGAATAACACCGAGCACCATGTTTGTTACATTTCTGACCAGAGAATAACACCGAGCATTATGTTTGTTACATTTCTGACCAGAGAGTAACACCGAGCACCATGTTTGTTACATTTCTAACCAGAAACTAACACTTAACCCCATGAGCCCCATGTTTGTTACTTTTCTGACCAGAGAATAACTCTGAGCCTCGTGTTTGTTACTTTTTTCTGACCAAAGAGTAACTCTGAGCCTCGTGTTTGTTACTTTTTTCTGACCAGAGAGTAACTCTGAGCCTCGTGTTTGTCACTTTTCTGACCAGAGAGTAACTCTGAGCCTCGTGTTTGTCACTTTTCTGACCAAAGAGTAACTCTAAGCCCCGTGTTTGTCACTTTTCTGACCAGAGAGTGACCCTGAGCCCCATGCTTATAACTTTGTTAAGCAGAATGTAAGCCTTAGCTTGTTAGGAGATGATATGATCAGTTATTCTTTCTGCTCTCTCTTAATTAATCTTTGTAGCAACAAACTAAAAGTAGATACTTACATTTTATGAATCTAAGATTAACAGACTAGCGTGTTGGTAAACGATTGTGTCTATTTCTTTTCTTAGTCATCCTTTATTTGAAATAACGTTTTCCACCTACCTTTTATTTTTCTAAATAAAAGACGATATTCCTTGCATAAAATTAACAGTCGGTTACCTTGTAGCATCAGTTAAATCACACGATGGATCATTGTCAGCCGCTTTCTGGCTCGAAGTCTCAGAATGTCTACTCCTCATTAATAAATGGCTAAATAATGTACAATAAATTCCGATGGTTTTGCTTACCGTGCAAACAGAAGTGCTTTGTTTCTTGAATGATCTCTGTTTTGAACCAATGGCTCCTCAGTAATAAATGGCTAAATAATGTACAATAAATTCCGATGGGTTTGCTTACCGTGCAAACAGAAGTGCTTTGTTTCTTGAATGATCTCTGTTTTGAACCAATGGTTCCTCAGTAATAAATGGCTAAATAATGTACAATAAATTCCGATGGGTTTGCTTACCGTGCAAACAGAAGTGCTTTGTTTCTTGAATGATCTCTGTTTTGAACCAATGCTTTAATGTGCACGCTCTTTATGTTGGAATTTTTTTTATAATCATAAAGTTAAATGCCGAAAATGAAATATTTAGAATAATAAAAGATTTGCGTGGGCTAGTAAATTACAAAATGTCAAATAGAAAAAAGGATAGTGATTAAAAATTGACATAATTTTGTTGGTGAATACGAAAACAACATCAGGTTTTCAAAACAAGTTGCTTAGAATAGAGAAAAAGAAGAGAAAAAAAATCGAGATTTCAATTCACATCACTCAGCGTTACTTTATTCACATTTTTAGTTATGAATACTGCCCAAGGAAGTTTAATTTCTGTCAAATAATTTTCACATTGCTAATAGTTTATAGGTGTCTTTTTCCCTAATCGACTCTCATTCCACAAACAATCAACGAGCAATTAAGAATTGTTTCTTTGTTTTTGAATTTCGCGCAAAGCTACAAGAGGGCTGTCTTCGCTAGACGTCCTGAGTTTGGCAGTGTAAGACTAGAGGGTTCTGGTTTGGCTTGTTTTTGAATTTCGCGCAAAGCTACAAGAGGGCTGTCTTCGCTAGACGTCCTGAGTTTGGCAGTGTAAGACTAGAGGGTTCTGGTTTTGCTTGTTTCGAATTTCGCGCAAAGCTACACGAGAGCTGTCTCCGCTGGCTAGTCATCACCACCTACTGCAAACTCTTGGGCTACTCTTTTACTCGTAATACGAGGGTCGCGGGGTCGAATCTCCATCACATCGAACATGCTCGCCCTTTCAGCTGTAGGGACGTTATAATCTGCTGTCAATCCCACTATTTGATGGTAAAAAAGTAGCCCACGATTTGGCGATGGGTGGTGATGACTAGCTGCCTTCCCTCTAGTCTTACACTGGTAAATTAGGGACGGCTAACGGAGACAGCCCTCGTGTAGCTTTGCGCTAAATCCAAAAACAAACAAACCAGCAAAAACACCGCACAATATTTTGTACAAACGTCCATTGATGTTGGATGGCCCAATCTTGAACGCTTGAACGTGATTTAGTGGCTAGTATGCTAAGCAGAAATTCTGAAGTTCCAATGTTCGATCTTCGACATGTCTCTGAACACACACCATGCACTTTTAGCTGTGTTACAGTCAGGTCTGCTATTGGCTTAAGAGTAGCCACGTAGGTAGCGAATAATGGTTCCCTCTTTTTTCGGCCCAGAAATTCTAAATTAGAAATGGTTTTTGTGACATTCATTACATTAGGCACCTTTCAAGGTTGAGAACGCCAGAAACTCGCTTCGAAACGTAATAGAACAACATCATTATTTATCTTCTATAATAATCTTTTATGCGTAGCAGGAACGTTATTAAAAGTCTGTAAACTAAGAAATTTTATAAACAAGCTGTACCTATAGAATACCATCAAGACATCACCTAAAGTCAAAGCGTTTTAGCCACCAGTAGTTAGTAATTGCTATTTAGAACCTACTAAAAGCTCTTCACACTTTCCAAAACACGTGAATGCTGATGAGAGACTAATGACACTAATCGCTGTGTGACTTTAATTTCCGTTAGTTGCATTTGGAATATATGTCTAATTGACGAGGTGTTCAACAAGCGCAAACCTGTAACTTGAGTAGGTATCGACCAATCACGACCCTGTAACCTGACTGGGTATTAACCAAACAAGGGTCTTATGCTTGACAGGGTATTCATAAAGCCAGGGCTTGTAACTAGGTCTGTAACATATTCACTACCCTCGGACCTAAAGCTTGGCCATAGTGTTTTCAGAAGTATATATATTGTTTTTAGTTTTACATTTAATAATTAAAATTCATATTACTTTTAGTGAAGTTGTTACTCAAACGTTTTTTTTCTTTTATTTGTTTTTTAATCTCGCTAGGCTTAGTAGAAGTTTTATTGAAACGTGAAAGGTGAATTTTACAGAAAAAAGAAAACTTTGCAGTCAGAATAACTACTCATACTGATTAATTTTGCAGGTTCACATTTTTTATAAAACATATGTGCTAATAAATGAAACATAGAACTTGGTGCAGAAAGAGCCCTTTCCGAGTGGCAATCCGAACGTTTTAGTTTTTACGTTTGTCGCTAGGAAAAGTACAGTGACGTAAAAGTTGCCATAAAAATCGCCAACGCCAGCGCGTTGAATGTAAATAAACATGGCCAGTGCATACGGAGAAACAGAGGCGGAGTCTGTTCTGACTTTGTGTTCTGAACAGTGTCGAGTAGTGCCATATCAATTCGAACCTACTCTGAACGAACCTAGAACAGTTACTTTTGACACAGATCTGACAAGTTCTTGTGATGAGGACAGTTCCACGAGCGAGAGTAGCGGAACTGTGACTGATACTGAAGAACTGAGATTATATATTAAAACAACATGCTTTATGAGTTTTATGAGATTTACATTTAATATGACAATGTCAAAGTACTGTGTTAAGATTACTTTTATTATGATGAGTTATGGAAATATGTTATGGAGTTTATATTTGATTGTTTACAAGTCTACAATTTTTTTTTAAATACATAACATATACTTGATTACTTCAACATGTTCAAGACATAGTCTTATTTCAATTTATCTTGAAATGTTAAATTTGAGAAATGGAATTCTTCAAACTTTTCCATATTTATAAATGATACAAAAAACATCTACAGAATGATCTACCAGCTTTTAAACTTGGAATATACTCTATTTGGGATAGATTTGTACATGTCTAGCCTAGGAAATCAAGGTTTCACTGACTTTCAGGTGCCACAAATGCAAAACACGCTAATATATGTGAAATGTGTATGTCTAGTTACATTCTTCAAAACTGTGTACTTTTTAAATTATTATATTATACTAGTTAATGTTTATCGCTTTATACTGCACACATACCTTTAAATTTGTTCTTTTCGTTATGGCAAGAGATGGCTTCAGAGGGGTGGAACCTGTACGCTGCAGGCTGAAATCAGTCCTCAGCTCTACACGAGGAAAGATGGTGGGGATGATCCTGTCTACTGCTGATGGTTTTTTCAGTCTCAACCTGCCTGGCTTGAAATCCACGGAATCCAAACAGTGGGATCCGACACAAAACATGAGCGTTCAAAGTGATCTTGACAAAGCTTTGCATGATGTTAAGGAGTCCAGTTCTTCCTATTGACCATCCGCACCCACTGTCGCCATCTTGCCGGTTTCTTCTCCTTGCACGGAAACGAAAAGAAGCTTTTGCACGATGCCGAACTGTTTTTACAACCATGAACAACTCAGTAAACCATGTTATTATAAAACAAACATAAAGTACCAATATCAAGACACAAATAGTCTCACAAAGTATGTAATCCGGAAGAAGCACCGATAGATTTATATAAAACACCAGCACTGAAAGGAACACAATGGTCGGCGCGCAACGAAGCGTGTTTGGCAACTATTACGTCATAGTTGTAAAACGTCACGGAAACAGCCGAACGACCGAGAGGAACTTGAGTTCGGGGACCCGCATATTTTGTTTTATTTTTTACTCAAAAACTAAAGTGTTTAAAAATATGGCAACCACACAGGAATTATACCTAACCAAAGTACAGTTTCTAAGGCAATTATTAAATTTGTTGAAAATTCACCTTTAAGTATACTTCAAGTATATTGCCACGTTTTTGTGTTCTGGTTTGGTTTGATTTGAATTTCGCGCAAAGCTACACGAGAGCTATCTGCGCTAGACGCCCCTTATTTTGCAGTATAAGATTAGGGGAAGGCAGCTAGTCGTCACCACCCACCGCCAACTCTTGGGCTACTCTTTTACTAACGAATAGTGGGATTGACCGTGATATTATAACGCCCTTACTGCTTATAGGGCGAGCACGTTTGGTGCGACCGGGATTCGAACCCGCGACCATCAGATTACGAGTCGAACGCCATAACCCACCTGGCAGTTTCACTAAGTCAGTTTCTTCAAAACTGATATAACAGCCGGAAAGGTTCGTTTGAGAAACTCTTTACACAAACTGCCAATAAGAGTTTCTTATTTTAGAAACATAACGTGTTTTTATTTAGTGTTTTGGTACACTGTGCTGTTTAATAAATCCATTTAGACATCTTGATAAGAGTAATTAATCTACACGAAGGAAGAAATCGTCTCTGAAGATGCTACGGGCGCATAAGCGTTTTGGATTTTAAACCATTGTTAAACTAACGTCTCAAAATTTATTGTAATATACCAGTTATTTGAAAATGCCTCTGATTAAATAAAAACAGAACAATAAGAGTCTACTTAATATATTATAAATTGTAAATCTGTCATCGCAGATGTTCAATAAATAAAAATTCATTTTGAGAAAGGAATAATGTTTGATCGATGAATGAATAGAGATTGTTGAAATATATTTAACGTCGTAACTTTTATTAAACGACGGTCCAACCAAGCCTACGGAGAGTTGAAATTCCTTAAAAATGTTTAATACTTAAATACGGACTTTACTGAAACCTTGCGAACTTTGTCTTATGGTCTGCGATGGTACGGAATCACGAGATTGTTTGTTTTTGAATTTCGTGCAAAAGTACACGACAACTATCTGCGCTAGCCGTCTCTAATTTAGCTAGTCATCATCACCCACCGCCAACTCTTTGATTACTCTTTTACTAATGAATAATGAGATTGACCGTAACATTATGACTCTTCCACGACTGAAGAGTGAGCATGTTTGGTGGTACGGGAATTCGAACCCGCGACCTTCATATTAGGAGTAGAGCACCCTAACCACCAGGCCATGCCCGGTCGAAATGACAAGAAGTTAGGGGAATGACTGGGTTGCTTTGTTTAATGTCGGGCAAAGCTATCAGAGGGTTGTGTGCGTTAGGTGTCTCTAATAGAGGGACGATACACTAGATTAAAAGCAACTAGTTAACATCATCATGAGCCACCAACAGCTGGGATAACCTTTTACTAACGAAAAGTGAGATTGATTATCACATTTTAACGCCCTCGCGGCTGAAATGGCGAACCTGTTCAGTGAGAGGATTCGAACTAGAGACTCGCGGAATGCGAGTCGAATGCCTTAAGCAGGATAAGAAATGTAGTAAAATTGAAAAGTTACATGAAATAAAGAAAGTATGACAAATATAAGTCGTTGTTTGATGAACCGATAACCGTTGTGACAGATATAAGTCGTTGTTTGATAAACTGATAACCGTTGTGACAGATATAAGTCGTTGTTTGATAAACCGATAACCGTTGTGCAGATATAAGTCGTTGTTTGATAAACTGATAACCGTTGTGACAGATATAAGTCGTTGTTTGATAAACCGATAACCGTTGTGACAGATATAAGTCGTTGTTTGATAAATCGATAACCGTTGTGACAGATATAAGTCGTTGTTTGATAAACTGATAACCGTTGTGACAGATATAAGTCGTTGTTTGATGAACCGATAACCGTTGTGACAGATATAAGTCGTTGTTTGATAAACCGATAACCGTTGTGAGAGATATAAGTCGTTGTTTGATGAACCGATAACCGTTGTGACAGATATAAGTCGTTGTTTGATAAACTGATAACCGTTGTGACAGATATAAGTCGTTGTTTGATAAACCGATAACCGTTGTGACAGATATAAGTCGTTGTTTGATAAACTGATAACCGTTGTGACAGATATAAGTCGTTGTTTGATGAACCGATAACAGTTGTGACAGATATAAGTCGTTGTTTGATAAACTGATAACCGTTGTGACAGATATAAGTCGTTGTTTGATGAACCGATAACCGTTGTGACAGATATAAGTCGTTGTTTGATAAACTGATAACCGTTGTGACAGATATTAGTCGTTGTTTGATGAACCGATAACCGTTGTGACAGATATAAGTCGTTGTTTGATGAACCGATAACCGTTGTGACAGATATAAGTCGTTGTTTGATAAACCGATAACCGTTGTGACAGATATAAGTCGTTGTTTGATAAACTGATAACCGTTGTGACAGATATAAGTCGTTGTTTGATAAACTGATAACCGTTGTGACAGATATAAGTCGTTGTTTGATAGACTGATAACCGTTGTGACAGATATAAGTCGTTGTTTGATAAACTGATAACCGTTGTGACAGATATAAGTCGTTGTTTGATAAACTTATAACCGTTGTCTTGTAAGAAGAGAAGATGATCCTAAAATTAAAAGAAAAACGTAACAAGGTTTCTTATTGTTTCCACATAACGAACACAGTTTACTATATGATCTTATAAACTGTACAAAGATAATATTCGTCTCCGCACTAGTCGTTAACGTCCATTCAGACCCTGTTTATAAACGATTCTGTTTCTCACTTTTAAACTGATTAATACAGGGAAGTGTATAAAGTTTGTGTAGGAAAATCGATTAACTTGTGAGCTTTGGTATAAAATAATCTGGTCCGGCATGGCCACGTGGTTTATCGTGCTCTACTAGTCATCTGAGAGTCGCGGATTCGAATCCCTGTTACACCAAACATGCTCGCTCTTTCAGCCGTGGAGGCGTTACAGTGTGTCGGTCAGTCCCATTATTATTCGGGTAAAGATAATCCCAAGGGTTGGCGGTGGGTGGTGATGACTAACTGCTTTCCTTTTAGTCTTTCGCTGGTTAATTAGGGATAGCTAGCGCAGATGGCCTATGTGTAACCTTTCGCGAAATTTCGAGTGTGTATGTATGTTTTCTTATAGCAAAGCCACATCGGGCTATCTGCTGAGTCCACCGAGGGGGAATCGAATCCCTCATTTTAGCGTTGTAAATCAATAGACTTACCGTTGTACCAGTAGGAAACGCAAAAATTCGAAACAAGCGAAACATAATAACCTATCGGTAGTGCACTTTACTAGCGAGACCCTCATCACTAAAATCAACCAGTGATTAGCAAGCGAAGTCGCATATAAGTAACTGTTTCTGAGATTCTTTCCTTTTAACGTACCTGTAACTCTACAACGTTGCGTGGATACGATTGCGAGTCGATAGAAAGCGTACGTCGTCATCCGGTTCTTTGCCGCATTCAATGCACGTGAGATATAAGTTAGATCTGAACCTTAAAACGGCTGCTGAGGGTATTAAATCTTTTGTTAAAATAATGCAGAGAACAACGTTTTGACCTTCTTAGGTCATCTTCAGGTTAACAAAGAGAATTTGCAACTGAACGTTCTTTGCACATGTCTTAGGGACGAGAGTGTAAACGGGTACAGGATTGTAGGGGGCGTTGCAGTATATGTTAGGTTACTAATCAGTATAGGTATAAAGGTGGTCATATATTTTTTACCATTCATTGTGCATTAATGATTATGAAATTAATGATTAATGTTATGAAACAAGTCTTAACATGCATTATGTATAGAAATCATGTGCAATCATGTTACCATTATCATAAATATTGGAAGAATTGTTTGTTATGATTCTACGATTATCTATTATTCCACCATTACACCATGTCATATATATACGTGTTAATATGACTCTATGTATGTACATAACATAAGGACAGGTTCCATACTCACCGTTTTTCTTGAAACATAATTGAATGAACCCCGTTCAGTATTTTTTTTTATGAATTAGAAAGCTTCATTGAAAATTTCACGTTTGCTGATTAATTCTAGTATGTACGTAATAGGTAGTAGTTATTCGTGTGATAATTATATCAGATTAAAAAACGGGTTTCTGTGTAACAAAGAATATTACGCTGAGAGACACGTGTCTATAAAATACAACGATTTGTAAGCATAACGAAAAGATTTAATACATATTACACGTTTCGACAGAGCATTCTAAAACGGACAGATGAATGCTGTGTCGAATCGTGTAGTTTGTACTGTATAAAATTAAACAGATGATCCATATTTTTATCTTATACAGTTAACTGAGGAAATTAACTTTGTTTATAATATGTACGATAGATGGCAGTGCATTCTGTTAGTCACGCTAATCAAATATTTTCAATATATGCGAAGAATAGAAGTTCAGCTCAAAAGACAAAATAAAGACGAAACAGACAATACTGCTAATGAGATTTTTTCTAGGCAGGCCTGATGCTACTATTTGTATAATGTAATTAGTCTTGTAAAAAAACAACAAAAAACAAATATGTGCTTGTACTCTCTTAAATTTGGACGGCACCTTAATTGACGTAAGGTTTTCTTTGTTTTGAATTTCCCGCAAAACTGCACGAGGGCTCTCTGCGCTAGCCGTCTCTACTTTAGCAGTGTAAGACTAGAAGGAAGGCAGCTAGTCATCGCCATCCACCACCAACTCTTTGGTTATTTTTTTGTCAACGAATGGTGGGATTTATCGTCACGTTAGAACGCCCCCACGGCTGAAAGGGCGAGCATATTTGGTGTGATGGGGATTCGAAACCGCGACCCTCAGAATGCAAGTCGAGTGCCTTAACCATCTGGTCATGCCGGGCCTTGACATAAGAGCTGAAAAGTTGGTTTATGTCACTACAAAATCCTTTATCCTGTCTTAATTCGAACAAAGATGGTGACTTTGTCGTAATGCGTTCGAAAACTTAAAGCTCTCAGCGTGTTCAGAACCCCCACTGCAGAAGCAGCGCTTAAAACGTGCTTTTATTTAAAACACGTTTTTCTTCGGATTGACAACAGATTTAAAGGCAAGTTTTGTTTTAATTCCTCACATGTTCGAATGCTGTCTCTCGATTTTTCTTTTTAATAGTATTCATAAGAACTTCCACTCTAGCGATTTGCTAGCAAACATATAATATCATATAATATCACATAATAAATATGTTGTTGTTGTTTGGATGTCGTTTTGTTGTTTAGTATATTATATTCTGTAACATTTATACGTTTTAATAAGAGAAAATCGGGAATCACTAAAAATAAACGCTACTCCTATGTAACTAAGGACCAGATGTATCTGATTTAGGCTGTGATATTATGGTTTCAGTTTTGTTTACAGAATAAACTGAAGCTCGTTCCCACTGATGCACCGTTTGACTCAGCAACTATGTGAAACACACTGGACCGGATGGACTGTAGTATCGTGTACATTATAAATCAATTTGACTTGATATAACGATATAACATGCTTAGTAGCTAGGCTCTTGTAAGAACAGAGTTAAGCCTATTTTGATTACATATAATGCTTTAATAAACTTGACTGAAAACAGACGCACCTTAAATGTATAAGCTTCATATTTTGCAAAATGCAGTTAAAACAGAGAAACTCTGTAAACATAGTGAAAGCACGTGGTTTAGAATGTGGTACAAGCTCATGTCGTTTTAGATTGCGTTAGGAAAGTTGACGAAGAAAGAACACGCGAAGGCACGGCTTCTTACAGTTTATTATTTTTGCAAACGAAAAGTCCAAAGAATATTTATCTTTCCATTGATACAGACTTCCTTATATATACATATTTTAAAATTCCGCTCTTCTCTGCAGCTTAAAATGTTTCCAGTTAGCATATTCTGTTTCGAAAGATGAAAAAGGACAAAACATTATGTGTTCTTCCGCATATCAAAGTCGTCCAAACGCTAAACAAATTCGCTAAGTCACATTCTGTAAAGCGGAAAGATTTATTACCTGACATCAACCCTATTTCTTTCTTCATAAAAACTTTCATTTCTCTTTCTGAGAATTCCATTTTATGCCACGAACTGCAGTATTTTATAAGTTTAAATTAATGTACAACTAGACTCTTTTGGTGGCCCTGTGTTTGAATATCCAAGATCTTCTGTTCTTATGAAAATCCTTTATTATTGTCATCTCAAATTAAACTATCGAAAACCCTACGTTGGTAGTCGTACATCAGGTATAACCCTACATGTTTTATTTTTTATTCTAAAACGAAATGTACATGTCTTGGTCAATAACGGATTGGTAAATGTTCACGGATATCGTAGTTTAAATGTAATAAACTTTAGCTTGGAGCTTCCTAAATATTTGCTCAAAGTGTTTTAACTAAAATTGACACTAAAACATTTTCAACGCTCGAAGGTTTTTTACGGGTTAAGACTTCCGTAAGCGAATAGTTGAAAGAATGTAACTTCGATGAAAGTAGACTTCGATATGTGCAAGCCTTAGTTAAATCTTCCGCTTCACCGAATCATTTTCCTGTTAACATATACTGTTTTGAAAATGGCATAAGACAAACTACACCGTGTTCGTCCACATACTAAAAATAGGTCCAACGCTAAACAAATACCCTGTATTTCAAAACGGCCGGTATGGGTATTAACACTTTTATTCATAAGCAGAGAACAACATTTCGACCTTCCTAGGTCGTCTTCGGGTTTATACCTATAGCAACCGTTCTGAGATACATTTTTATTTCAAGTTTAGGTTTTTTGTAAACCTTTGCGAAATGCGCACGTGGTTCGTCGAAACTAGTCGGGCATTTATTTTCGTAAATTTATGCTGTTTTTCTTAATTAATTTGCGTTCATAATCATAAAGTGTTTAATTTTTATAACATTTGACGAAATTACTGGCTCTATTCTTCATATGAATGGCCAGGTGGGTTAAGGCTTGCGACTCGTAATCTGAGGGTTGCAGGTTCGCATCCCTGTCGCACCAATCATGCTCGCCTTTTCAGCCGTGAAGGCGTTATAAAGTGACGGTCGATCCCACTATTCGTTGGTAAAAGAGTAGCCCAAGAGTTGGTGGTGGGTGGTGATGACTAGCTGCTTTTCCTCTAGTCTTACACTGCTAAATTAGGGACGGCTAGTGCAGGTAGCCCTCGAGTAGCTTTGCGCGAAATTCAAAAACAAACAAACTGATGTAATGGTCACACGGGCTAGCACGTTCGTAACCTTTTGACATTCTTCTAAAAGCCACTTCTTTCCACCGAATACTGGACTTTGCTTTGCAAACTAAACATGAATGAACTTGTGTTTTTTCTAGTATTTTTTTTCTTTTTGGGTGGTCTGAATATTTCTTGTCTTGGTGTTCTTTACTAATACTTGACACGCTAAACATGCTCGCCCTTTCAGCCGTGGGGGCGTTATAATGTGACGGTCAATCCCACTATTCGTTGGTAAAAGAGTAGCCCAAGAGTTGGTGGTGGGTGGTGATGACTAGCTGCTTTCCCTCTAGTCTTACACTGCTAAATTAGGGACGGCTAGCGCAGATAGCCCTCGAGTAGCTTTGCGCTAAATATAAAAAAAACAACATCTTCACATGAACCACGTGTCTCAAGTAGGCTTAACTTTTTAATCTTAATAACATTTCGTGTTGGTGGCCATAAATAAATACAAACATTCATAACCTAATCATTCAAACTAGAAACTGACATGCAATGGCCACGTGATCACAAACTAGCGATATGTTAAAAGTTTTTTCTCGAAATATAACTGTTCTTATGATCATTAAATCATCTTTTGATACACCGACGTTCGTAACCTGTTACCAAGGTGAAGCCACCATCACGAATATTATCTAAAGCCCTGAAAGCTGAGTTCAGTGCCAAGGGAAAACGTACAAGTCGAGGTATTGGTTTGGCCAGTCAATTTATCTTGTAACGTATCGAGCAAAGAAAAATAAGACGCTTTCTAGATGTATAATGTTGTATCATCCAACTTATGAGAGAAAATGTTTGACTCAGTATGAAACGAAATCAAGTCTACGTATGGGTATTATCATGGGAGAAAACTTTATAAGCAACGTTTTTCTTCTTCCTCTGATATTAAAGAGAAAAAAAAGTGGTGGGGTGCCAAACTGTGGTGGTCAATTACGGAGTTGTGGACTAGAAAGTCCAGTATATAAAAACCTTTTATATTTATTTAAGTGCAACTTAGAATGATTAAATAATTAGTTTACAGTTGTTGTTTTCCGTAGCTTGGACCTGGCATGGCCAAGCACGTAACGCGTGCGAGTTGTAATCCGAGGGTCGCGGGTTTGAATCCCGATCGCGCCAAACATGCTCGCCCTCCCAGCCGTGGGGGCGTTATAATGTGACGGTCAATCCCACTATTCGTTGGTAAAAGAGTAGCCCAAGAGTTGGCGGTGGGTGGTGATGACTAGCTGCCTCCCCTCTAGTCTTACACTGCTAAATTAGGGACGGCTAGCACAGATAGCTCTCGAGTAGCTTTGTGCGAAATTCCAAAACAAACAAACAAACGCCGTAGGTTGGAATTAACTCTTAACTGTCGCTGGTATGTTTTAACATAGCCCTCGGTTTACTCAGCAGATAGCCGGATGTGGCTTCGCTATAATAAAAGCACACACACATTTTAAAAAGTAGAATAAACTCAAATTAGTTGTTTCAATTTAAACACAAAGGTACACAGAGCGTTATATGTGCTCCGTCCACCATGGGTATCGAAATGCCACTGTTCCACTGAGTGGGTGGATTGTACTATAGAACCATCTAACATTGGAGTACAGAAACTATACATACATTGGAAATGACCACTTATAATTAAGTAAATATCTTTAACGTCCAACTTTCGCTTTTGTTGTTTTAGTAATGCTACATTGAACAATAAAACGAAAAACGACGGTGCTATCTGTTCGAATTCAGAGCAGAACAAACATATTTATATAATAAATTGATAACTTGTTTGTTTACTTTTAATGTTACTCATCGCTGACAACTTAAGGCATGGCCAAGTGGTTCGGGCGCTTGACTCGCACTCTGTAAGTCAGGGGTTCGAATTCCAGTCACTACAAATATGCTCGCCCTTTCAGCCGTGGAGGAGTATAAATGTTACTATAAATCCCACTACTCGTTGGCGGTGGGTGGTGATGACTTGCTGCCTTCCCGCTAGTCCTACTCTGCTAAATTAGGGACGACTCATGCAGATAGTCCTCGTGTAGCTTTGAGCAAAATTTAAAATCAAACAACCTAAGGTACGTTGAAAGGTGTGTGGATGACGTGTCTCGTGCACCTTCGCAATTAATTATCCAATAGAGAAACAAAGAACAGGTTAAAACCTTTACCTCATCTACTCTTTAGTGAAATTTGTTTTTTGGTGAGGGAGAGACAAAAAAAAAAGACAACTAATGAAATGAATAACCTTTGGTACTGTTAACCCTAAAGAATCACCAACTTCTACGTATTAGTGTTGGGAAACTTATATTCAATGTTCCCAAAAACAATACTCACCAGTGGCTCAGCGGTAAGTCTGAAGACCCACGACGCTAAAATTCGTGTTTCGATCGTGGTGGGCAGATCACTGATAGCCCATTATGTAGATTTGTCTTAACAAGAACCAAAGCAAAATATTAGTAAAAATCGAACAGTGATTTTTTCTTGTGTTTTGATCATTATGTAGGTTTGTTTGTTTGTTTGTTTAGAATTAAGTACAAAGCTACTCAATGGGCAATCTGTGCTCTGCCCACTACGGGTATCGAAACCCGGTTTTTAGTGTGTAAGTCCGCAGACATACCACTGTGGGGCATATTATATAGGAACGTTTTTGTTTTTATCTTTTAGCCAAGCAAAGTAGGCTTTGTTTCAAACATTAAGTTTCCTGGATATTATTTGTTAAGCCTAAAGTTATTGAAGAATGCTATTAAAAGTAAAAAACTAAAATTTTAACTGATAATGCTAAGACTCAAACATAAACCACTCCTAATTTAGCAGTGTAAGACGAGAGAGAAGAGGCGGCTAGTAATCATAAATTAACAGAAAGGACAATATTAACCTTAGTGCCAACAGAATGGTTTGTTGTTTTTTTTAATTTCACGCAAAGCTACACGAGGGCTATCTGCGCTAGCCGTCCCTAATTTAGCAGTGTAAGACTAGAGGGAAGGCAGCTAGCAATCACCACCCGCCGCCAATTCTTAGCCAACTCTTTTACCAACGAATAGCGGGATTGACCGTAACATTATAACGCCACTACGGCAAGCATGTTTGGTGTGAGGGGGATTCGAACCCGGGACACTCATATTGCGAGCCGAGCATCCTAACCATCTGGCCTTATTGGGCCACAGAGAAAGTGAGAAAGACAAGTGGTTCTAAACCAGTTAATCGAATTGCGTTGCGCCCTTATGAAAAGGTTACTCAACCTATGGGTTCAATGTCTCAGAGTGAGTCCGCGACAACAGACGATCCGGATTCTGATCACCCCGAGACGGACGGAGCGAAGAAAAAACGATTTCGCGTGGCTTCGCGCTAAAACGAACAAATTAATGATGTAATTTACTCTGGAATTATTGTAAACAAATAGCAAGTGCAAGATTGAATTTTTCGGGTCGTCGTCGACTATGTATATGATAAAATGTTTCTCAAATCTTTACGTACTTTATTTGATATATAGTAAGGTAATTTACTCCTTGCCTAAAAACTACCAGGAGAATATTTATTTGACGTATCTTCTTACACTTCGCTCTCTGAGAAGCGACAGCGTTCATTTGGCACCATAAAAAAAACGCAATCCATAAAACATTAAACCTTCTGAGTATTGAATTAAACGGTAACTCCAGACACATAGTGCCCCCTCTAAAGAAATGTTAAGAAATAGTATATTTTAAAGTGATACGTAAATAGAATAATTTTCATGATAATTATTTGTGAAAGTAAGACACTTGACTCTTAAACAGCTATAAAATGAGACAAGGAATAACATGAAAATGACTTATTATTATCGTCCGAAACTTGCAGGCCACCTTAATCATGATTTAACGCAGTGACAGAATGCTTTAAGTATGCATCCTGTGCTAACATTCATTAGCGTATAGAATATAAGCTTATTCTTTAAGCGTGAGTCTAGCGGTAGGATAATTACTACAATGTGTCTCTAAAGGTCTCGCCTGCTGTATTTTTACTCTAATAGTCGAACGATGAAAGAAGGGTTCTTATTTTTTAGCGCAAGGCTACATAATTTAATACCCGTTCTCCGCCGCGGTGAATGTAACATCCGATTATAATAAGATAGTAATATCCGCAGACGTGTGTAGTTCTACACCTGTCTCTATCTCTTTTTGGTTGTTGTTGTTGTTTTAATGTTCCAAGTACGTTTGTATTTCTTCGTAAATTAGCAAATTACAGTATTACCGTACAGACTGTGTGACGTGTTCAAATCTCGTTGGTAAATACGCTTACAGTTTCGATTATCTTTATTAACGAGAAAACACTTTTTATTACTGTTCTTGTCCGTCGTTTTAATCATTGTTTCACAATCCACGATTACCATAAGAGTAAGTGCTACATTTAATCTGTTGTGTAGTTTATGTACTTGGCGAAAACGAATAGGAAACTTCTAAAGTTCACAGACATATCTGCACCAGTTGGGTATTGTGGAAACAGATGAAGCATTCTAGAAGCAAACTTCTAGAGGTTTTAAAGTTTGAACAAGAGAAAACGATAAGAACCACAGAGACGTACTCTCCACGAGATGGCGTTTCGAATTAATATTACAACAACAAACCCGATTTTGCGCCAAAAAACTATCCCCAAAACTATTTTTAAGTAAGTGAGTAAATTTTCGAGGTTGCTGGTAATTTGCAGGTAAAAGTGTCCAAAACAACAACAGATCATGAACGAATAAAATTTATTATTTAAACTGTTTGAAGCTTTGTATTGTTAGTTTCGGTTTGTGTTTTAGTGAACGCTCCTAAAGAAATTGTAAAGCGAAACATTGAGTGTATAATTAAATAAAAACAACACTTTGGTTTTATTAGGATAACGTATATCTAGTATTAATAATAATATATCTTCTATACACCAATACGCACTACAATAATTAAACGACGAGTTACCTAGGACTAACATGGCAGACGTACGTCTTTAACTTCCAGTAGTTTTCCAAAATGGCGGAAGGTGAAGTTCGTTTCTAAAACCCGTTTCAACCAAACCCAGATTTTGCTAAATGTAATTTTCGGTTTAAATCTATTTAAAATATTTTGCACGTAAAAAGAGATGTCAGTAAATAATGTATTTAAAGAATGGATCATGTCATTCAACATAACAATAGTGGTTTATGTTCAGGAGTAGTGTGGTTTTCGTTTTCCATACTCCATGAACAATGAACTCTGGATACAATGCACAGTGTATAAGGGCTAGCTGTATGAACTGTGCACTTTAACTGTGAATCTGACAGTGATACAGATAGTGATGACTGAGATAAGTCCTAAAAGTACCTAACTATGATCTGGACATCACCTATTATTACCTATTTAATTTAGTATTTCTTTGCTTTCCTCGTATGTCTGTAACACTCTGTACTTCCGCAGTGTCTCAAGAGTAAATAGGTACAAAATTAAAAGCAACAAATATTTTTATTTCCTTATTTTGAAGTTTGTGTGTTACACTGTGTTGTAGCCTACAGAGTGTGTTATTCTTTTCGTGATCGGTGATATGCGAACGTTTTACTAACGTCACGACAATACAAATTGCAACGTTAAACGTCCTTTATATGAAGTCATTTTAGTGTCTGTTCACTTCTTGACAGACAACACATTACTCTATACTATAATGTAAGAGGTGAACCCTCCAGGCGGCCTTCGGCCCTCTTTCGGGGAAATTAATAGTCTAGTTGCCTCAGCCTGCTCAATAACACGTGTTAATCAATCACGCTTAAGGGACTGTTTCAAACATTTAATTTAATTCTAAATTTTAGCCATAGCATCGCGACTCGTAGAATGGGTCTGTTTATTTTGATTGTTTTTTTTTTTTAATTCCGCGCAAAGCAACACGGGATCTATCTACGCTAACCGTCCCTAATTTAGCAGTGTAAGACGAGAGAGAAGAGGCGGCTAGTAATCATAAATTAACAGAAAGGACAATATTAACCTTAGTGCCAACAGAATGGTTTGTTGTTTTTTTTAATTTCACGCAAAGCTACACGAGGGCTATCTGCGCTAGCCGTCCCTAATTTAGCAGTGTAAGACTAGAGGGAAGGCAGCTAGCCATCACCACCCGCCGCCAATTCTTAGCCTACTCTTTTACCAACGAATAGCGGGATTGACCGTAACATTATAACGCCACTACGGCAAGCATGTTTGGTGTCAGGGGGATTCGAACCCGGGACACTCAGATTGCGAGCCGAGCATCCTAACCATCTGGCCTTATTGGGCCACAGAGAAAGTGAGAAAGACAAGTGGTTCTAAACCAGTTAATCGAATTGCGTTGCGCCCTTATGAAAAGGTTACTCAACCTATGGGTTCAATGTCTCAGAGTGAGTCCTCGACAAGAGACGATCCGGATTCTGATCACCCCGAGACGGATGGAGCGAAGAAAAAACGATTTCGCGTGGCTTCGCGCTAAAACAAACAAATTAATGATGTAATTTACTCTGGAATTATTGTAAACAAATAGCAAGTGCAAGATTGAATTTTTCGGGTCGTCGTCGACTATGTATATGATAAAATGTTTCTCAAATCTTTACGTACTTTATTTGATATATAGTAAGGTAATTTACTCCTTGCCTAAAAACTACCAGGAGAATATTTATTTGACGTATCTTCTTACACTTCGCTCTCTGAGAAGCGACAGCGTTCATTTGGCACCATAAAAAAAAAACGCAATCCATAAAACATTAAACCTTCTGAGTATTGAATTAAACGGTAGCTCCAGACACATAGTGCCCCCTCTAAAGAAATGTTAAGAAATAGTATATTTTAAAGTGATACGTAAATAGAATAATTTTCATGATAATTATTTGTGAAAGTAAGACACTTGACTCTTAAACAGCTATAAAATGAGACAAGGAATAACATGGAAATAACTTATTATTATCGTCCGAAACTTGCAGGCCACCTTAATCATGATTTAACGCAGTGACAGAATGCTTTAAGTATGCATCCTGTGCTAACATTCTTTAGCGTATAGAATATACGCTTATTCTTTAAGCGTGAGTCTAGCGGTAGGATAATTACTACAATGTGTCTCTAAAGGTCTCGCCTGCTGTATTTTTACTCTAATAGTCGAACGATGAAAGAAGGGTTCTTATTTTTTAGCGCAAGGCTACATAATTTAATACCCGTTCTCCGCCGCGGTGAATGTAACATCCGATTATAATAAGATAGTAATATCCGCAGACGTGTGTAGTTCTACACCTGTCTCTATCTCTTTTTGGTTGTTGTTGTTGTTTTAATGTTCCAAGTACGTTTGTATTTCTTCGAAAATTAGCAAATTACAGTATTACCGTACAGACTGTGTGACGTGTTCAAATCTCGTTGGTAAATACGCTTACAGTTTCGATTATCTTTATTAACGAGAAAACACTTTTTATTACTGTTCTTGTCCGTCGTTTTAATCATTGTTTCACAATCCACGATTACCATAAGAGTAAGTGCTACATTTAATCTGTTGTGTAGTTTATGTACTTGGTGAAAACGAATAGCAAACTTCTAAAGTTCACAGACATATCTGCACCAGTTGGGTATTGTGGAAACAGATGAAGCATTCTAGAAGCAAACTTCTAGAGGTTTTAAAGTTTGAACAAGAGAAAACGATAAGAACCACAGAGACGTACTCTCCACGAGATGGCGTTTTGAATTTGAACAACAAACCCGATTTTGCGCCAAAAAACTATCCCCAAAACTATTTTTAAGTAAGTGAGTAAATTTTCGAAGTTTCTGGTAATTTGCAGGTAAAAGTGTCCAAAACAACAACAGATCATGAACGAATAAAATTTATTATTTAAACTGTTTGAAGCTTTGTATTGTTAGTTTCGGTTTGTGTTTTAGTGAACGCTCCTAAAGAAATTGTAAAGCGAAACATTGAGTGTATAATTAAATAAAAACAACACTTTGGTTTTATTAGGATAACGTATATCTAGTATTAATAATAATATATCTTCTATACACCAATACGCACTACAATAATTAAACGACGAGTTACCTAGGACTAACATGGCAGACGTACGTCTTTAACTTCCAGTAGTTTTCCAAAATGGCGGAAGGTGAAGTTCGTTTCTAAAACCCGTTTCAACCAAACCCAGATTTTGCTAAATGTAATTTTCGGTTTAAATCTATTTAAAATATTTTGCACGTAAAAAGAGATGTCAGTAAATAATGTATTTAAAGAATGGATCATGTCATTCAACATAACAATAGTGGTTTATGTTCAGGAGTAGTGTGGTTTTCGTTTTCCAAACTCCATGAACAATGAACTCTGGATACAATGCACAGTGTATAAGGGCTAGCTGTATGAACTGTGCACTTTAACTGTGAATCTGACAGTGATACAGATAGAGATGACTGAGATAAGTCCTAAAAGTACCTAACTATGATCTGGACATCACCTATTATTACCTATTTAATTTAGTATTTCTTTGCTTTCCTCGTATGTCTGTAACACTCTGTACTTCCGCAGTGTCTCAAGAGTAAATAGGTACAAAATTAAAAGCAACAAATATTTTTATTTCCTTATTTTGAAGTTTGTGTGTTACACTGTGTTGTAGAACAGAGTGTGTTATTCTTTTCGTGATCGGTGATATGCGAACGTTTTACTAACGTCACGACAATACAAATTGCAACGTTAAACGTCCTTTATATGAAGTCATTTTAGTGTCTGTTCACTTCTTGACAGACAACACATTACTCTATACTATAGTGTAAGAGGTGAACCCTCCAGGCGGCCTTCGGCCCTCTTTCGGGGAAATTAATAGTCTAGTTGCCTCAGCCTGCCCAATAACACGTGTTAATCAATCACGCTTAAGGGACTGTTTCAAACATTTAATTTAATTCTAAATTTTAGCCATAGCATCGCGACTCGTAGAATGGGTCTGTTTATTTTGATTGTTTTTTTTTAATTCCGCGCAAAGCAACACGGGATCTATCTACGCTAACCGTCCCTAATTTAGCAGCGAAAGATTAGAGAGAAGGCAGCTAGTCATCACTACTCACCGCCAACTCTTGGGCTACTCTTTTATCAATGAACAGTAGGATTGACCGTCACATTATAACGTACCCACGGCTGAAAGGTCGAGCATATTTGGTGCAACGAGGATTCGGATCTGCGACCCCGGATTACGAATCGAATGCCCTAACCCCCTGGCCATGCCGCACCTCTCAGAATGGGTCAAAGTTTTCCACGAAGAACTTTTAGCTCAGTGATGTCTTGTCCAGTTTGTGATCCAATGGCAGTTGGGAATGATCTGTTTTACCACACTCAGTGTCTCACAGAATAATTTATTCTAATTCTGCTTAAAAGAATTTGAAGTGTCGCGACTATTTAGGATTCGCTCTTCTGTTTTTTGTTGGGTTTTTTTTTGCCCGGCATGACCAGGTGGTTAGGGTGATCGATTCGTAATCTGAGGGTCGCTGGTTCGAATCCCCTTTGCACCAAACATGCTCACCTTTTCAGCCAAGGGGCCGTTATATTGTAATGGCCAATTCCATTATTCATAGATAAAAAAGTAGCCCAAGAGTTGACGATGGGCAGTGATAACTAGTTGCCTTTTTTGTACTCTTACACTGCTAAATTAGGAGACGGCTACCGCAGATAGCCCTCGTGTAGCTTTGCGCGAAATTCTAAAAACAAACATTCTCTCTTGTTTTCATAAATTTATGTATGAATTCACGTTTTTAAAATATGTATAAATTTATGTATGAATTCACGTTTTTAAAATATGTAATCCTAGTTAACAAATAAACTATGGTGTGTGTGTGTTTTTTTTTTTTAATTTAACTAAAATCATTCGTAAGTGAAAATTGTTCCAATCAACCCTGGTCTCCCCAGAGTTGTATTTCTCTGGAAATGGCATTTCTGATTATTTTTGGAGTGTTATCCACTTGCATTATTTCTAATGTAACGTCCCATCAAGTTTGTTTGTTTTTAATATTTTTTCTACAGACTTGTTGAACTGCTGTTTCCGATCAGTATTCAGAATATTATTTCGAATGGTGTTATTTCTAAATATCGTTTTGATTGTTATTTTGTGCCGTTGATTCGAGCGCCACTCCCTAATATTTTTTTCAAATATTAATTTTTGTTGTTGTTATAGTTGAAAATAAAAAATATTGACGTCGTTAAAAATAACGAATATGTGAATCATTCTGTAGTTTTTGTGTTTTTAATATTCTTGAAAAAAAATTAAAATCTCTTTTTCGTACTTAACTGAGATTTGCGAGTTCAATGCTCAAAACTCCTAGAAATTTGCATGAAGCAATCTTCCAGGATTATGTAATTGGTAAAAGAAAATCACATTATCCGTCTTCTGGATATCAATCATGACTTGTGGCAAGTTCATCGTGATTTCATTACACATTTAAAATAATGTATTTCTTTGGAGTCAGTTTCACAGGTTTTTCCCTCATTCTATTGAAGAAACGTTTAACCCTCTGTTTATCTGAGAAACTTTTAACCTTTGATTTGTCTGAAAGACTTTTAACCTTCGGTTCACCCGAAATGATTTTATCCTGGATTTGTCTGAAAGACTTTTAGTCTTTGTTTTGTCTGAGAGGATTTCAGTCCTCTGTTTGTCTTGGAGACTTATAACTTTCGGTTTGTCTGCGAAGCTTTCAACCCTCTGTTTGTGTGACAGGCTTTTAACCATCGGTTTGTGTGAGAGACTTTAACTATCAGTTTCTCTGAGAGGCTGTTAACCCTCAGATATTCTGCAAGAACACTACCACCAACTTAATGTTCATATCGTTAAGTATCTGTAAGTTTTCTAATCCTAGGTTTACCTTTAAAAACTTAACTCCCACGTTCCTAATGAAGTTTTAATCCAAAATTTATTTGAGAGGAGTTTAAATGTACTATTTTTCATCTTATTTAGAGAGTGCAAAATTTGGAAATATTTTCGATTTGTTTTGTTATAAAACCAATCATACTTCATTCCAAGTACCAAGGATGCTTCACTTAATAACGAGGAAGCTAAGATGACGAAATGAAACTGTTTGCACCAAGTACCTGCACTGAAGGGAATCGTTTAATCTTCATACGGGGTGTTTTCATTAAAATCGAAACTCTATTAAACGTAAACACTTGTGAATGTCTCGTAAGTAACGGGAAAACATATTACATGAATTACTATAGGTTACACCATAGAGTTAAGAATGGACTGAGCAGTCATGTTTATGACACACAAACCTAACAGTTATGAGTTGGTGTTATTAGCAGCATGAACCATACGTTAGATAAATTGAACAAAGTTTCGTGTCCTCTGAGTGTATACGTGATCAATGTTAGAATTCATTTTTTTTTGTTGGTTTTTGTGTATGTTTTGCAAATTACACAATTTACGAAATGTGAAGAAAAAAATGTCCATGTAGCAAACCCCAAAGTTTTTCCTTATCCTACTGTTCAATAAATAGAGCCACATGAGGCTGTCTGCTGTGAGTCCATCGCTGGAATCGAATCCCGAATTTTAGCGTTGTAAATCTGTAGTCTTGCTGTAGATAATATTTTGAAGAAAGGCCACATCATCGGTATACAAGCACGTTATCACTAAAATTATAACTGTGACATAAAGTTATAACTTTCCTAACAATATTCACATCTTTTTATTAGAACGGTCTTCTGGACTTGGTCACTTTTAAGATGCAGCATCTTTATAGTTCCACACTTCGTCATTCTGAAGGTCTTTTTCATTACGTGAACACATCTTGCTTGGCATGTAACACGTGCTTTATTTCATTCATCGCTTTGAGAATAGTAATAAACTTCTGTCTCGTATTTAGAGCTATCTTGGAGAATGACACGTTTCTCTACTTCTAGATGGTTTGTTTTGTTTGTTTTGAATTTCTCGCAAAGCTACACGAGGGCTATCTGCGCTAGACGTCCCTAATTTAGCAGTGTAAGACTAGAGAGAAGGCAGATAGTCATCACTACCCACAGCCAACTTTTGGGCTATTCTTTTACCAACGAATAGTGGGATTCGCCATCACGTTATAAGGCCCTCACGGCTGAAATGGCGTGCATGTTTCGTGTGACGGGGATTCGAACCCGTGACCCTCAGATTACAAGTCGAAAGCCCTAACCATCTGGGCACGTCGGACCCACAAAGTACAAAGCCTATACTTTATAGCGGTGCTCTTTAACCATACTTTGGCCCGGCATGGCCAGGTAGGTTAAGGCGTTCGACTCGTAATCTGAGAGTCGCGGGTTCGAATCCCCGTCGCACGAAACATGCTCGCCCGTTCAGCCGTGGGAGCGTTATAATGTGACGGATCAATCACACTATTCGTTGGTAAAAGAATATCCCAAAAGTTGGCGGTGTGTGGTGATGACTAGCTGTCTTCTCTCTAGTCTTACACTGCTAAATTAGGGACGGCTACCGCAGATAGCCCTGGAGTAGCATTGCGCGAAATTAAAAAAACAAACAAACTATGCTTTAAAAAAATATTCTAAAGAAGTGAATCTGTAAAATAAAATAAAATAACATGCGAAGTTAATACATACGATTAACTGGACACTTTTGTTTGCGATGTTTCAGGCAGATGTCTTCATCACGAAGTGTATGCCATGTTAGAGAGAAATTAGGCTTAAAAGAACTCGCTGAAGGATTAGAATATGCAAGCCTTCTTTAACAACACTTGGTATATACTGCCTGAGAAGTTTTCATTCAGACGTTTTGCTAACTTGAATTATCTGAACTCCTGTGAGGGAGGGAGGAACAGAGACGTTAAAAAATAAAAAGAAACAACTGCAAAGACATCTTCTCAAGAAAAAGTTTGTTTGGAAAATAAATGGATAAAAAAATTGCTTCAAAGCAAATTACAATTAATTCCATTCTACTATGAGAATCTTCAAAGAGAGTTTTCAAATTAGATGTAATGTAAAGTATATTGCTTTGTGTTGTTTCAACATACACCATTTTTTTGTATTGGAATTTTTTGTGACCAAAATTGCTAGTTTAATCATTGGAGAATATGAAAATAATTTTCTGAAAATAAAAATAACCGTACACTGTCTAATGCTTCAGTGGCACATCTGAAGTACCTTATATAATACTACGAGTGTTGATTAAAATGATACTGAACTGAGTCGATGTTGGTGATGCACGCGTTCACTAAAAGTATGTTGTTGTTTTTTCTTGGGGATGGGTGGGGATTTGCTACTTTCGTTGCTATTGGATAGGAGCATGTCCGCCGGAGTGATGTGAAATGCAGATCCCTATGGAGAGCTCTGACCACCAGTAGCCCTCTCATATGAAATATCAGCATTTATCAGTTTGATGTTTTAAATGTCTGTCTACATCGTGACTCTCACTGATATGAAAGTGATGCTGTTTTGGGGTGAAGTATTTAAAAACTGTGACTCGAACAGGTAGAAGTAGCTTAAATCAGATGAGGCTTAAAGTATGAGTTGAATGGTAGGTCAAAAGAGCCGTAGAAGGAGAGCCTATAGTGATTTAAACATTTTGATAATTAAAAAAGACTAAGTAGACATTTTCTAGAAGCAAAAAACATAAGAAACAACCATTTAATCTTGTGTTTAATAAACAATTCTCCCAACTAACTCTTTGCCCCTTGTAACCCCACAATAAAAAGCAAACATGCTAGAAACGCTACTGGTGGTGTGCGTTATATTTGTCTCAACGAGTAGATTATCAGTCGTCCTTGCGTTGTTTTCGTTTCAGAATGGAAATATGTACAACATGTGCATATATAACTGCTGGGACACTTTGCCCAGCATCAGTGACTGTTTCGACACATATATGTGTATATATAACTGCTGGGACACTTTGCCCAGCATCAGTGACTGTTTCAACACATATATGTGTATATATAACTGCTGGGACACTTTGCCCAGCATCAGTGACTGTTTCAACACATATATGTGTATATATAACTGCTGGGACACTTTGCCCAGCATCAGTGACTGTTTCAACACATATATGTGTATATATAACTGCTGGGACACTTTGCCCAGCATCAGTGACTGTTTCGACACATATATGTGTATATATAACTGCTGGGACACTTTGCCCAGCATCAGTGACTGTTTCGACACATATATGTGTATATATAACTGCTGGGACACTTTGCCCAGCATCAGTGACTGTTTCAACACATATATGTGTATATATAACTGCTGGGACACTTTGCCCAGCATCAGTGACTGTTTCAACACATATATGTGTATATATAACTGCTGGGACACTTTGCCCAGCATCAGTGACTGTTTCAACACATATATGTGTATATATAACTGCTGGGACACTTTGCCCAGCATCAGTGACTGTTTCGACACATATATGTGTATCTATGTAAACTGTACTGAAACTTCAGGAAGCTTCCGTTGGAAAATATTGGAAAACAATATAGAAAGAATTCATTACTATTCATATGTCTGTATATGGTTTCTATTCTAAGGACCCAAGAGATGTATGTGCTGAAAGGGTTAAAGATTCGTTTATTCACTAGTAGGCATAAATGTCATTAATTCTAGTACATAGATAACGAAACTATTAAGAAATATCACGTTTATGCCACCCAGCGGCACAGCTGTATGTCTGCGGACTTACAACGCTAAAAACATGGTTTCGATGCCCGTGGTGGGCAGAGCAAAGATAGCCCTTTGTGTTGTCAAATAAACAATCACGTTTTTGTATTTTAAAATTTCCTCCAAGTAAGCACGCTGGTTTAATCACTTGAGAATATCGCTATAAAATAAAAAGGCCTTTTTCCTAAAAAATTAAAATAATCCTAAATACGACATCTTTGAGGCCTAACTTACCTTTGAACTGTGTGCGTTACATTTTGTTTTAGGTCGTCATCTAATATAAATGTCTCACGGATCATAACCTTAAGCAGAATTTTTGCTCTAAAGTAATTAAGCAAATAGAATAAGCTTAATTTACTCTATCGTCAGTCCTTCTTCATGAAGTTAGATACATCTTTTAAGAATCTTGTTGCTTCTCATGTTCGATAAATTGAAAGTAAAATAGCTTTAACTGAAAGTTTAAATTTTTAAGAAGGTCTTTAAGGTAATTTTATATATGTTTGCGTGTTTTCAATCTTTATAAAAAAAAGTCTGAAAGATAACCGAGTACGTTCATGAACAACTGATTGGTTTGGTGTCTAAAAAAACCAGAGTTAATTCTTATCTGTTTTACTTTTAGCGTATACAATGTTAGAGATAAACTGGAAATGAACTGTTCATAAACATAAGCTTAGTTGACGACGTGAAACCTACTTGAAATATAAATGTATCTCAGAACAGCTGGTATTGGTATTAACACTTTTATTTATGTGGAAAGAACAACGTTTCAACCTTCCTAGGTCGTCTTCAGGTTAATAAAGAGAGAGTTTGCCGGCAACCGCCAGCTGCAAACTAGGAATGTCAAAACTTTGTTCTCTGCTTGTCAATAAAAGTGTTAATACCCATACCAGCCGTCCTGAGATACATGTTCGTTAACACTAAAACACGCTTGGGTTGTTAATTAGTCAGTTTCTAGCCAGCAATTCAATTCCAAACGTTAGTTAACTTTGGAATGAAAATAACAAATCGATAATAGAATGTTTTGACAGTAAATGTAGTTTTATATCACATTAGTCAACACCAGTATATCTCGGTAACTTGGACTTCGGTGACTTATTTACTGGTAAAAAAAACCAACGAAAACGTTTGTTGTTAAAGTTTAACCATCCGGAAGAAACTTCACACAATTATTGAAAATTCAGTCTTTTTGACGGGTTCATAATGCTAAAATTTTAGGCTTCATCCATTCTGTCAGCGAAACACAACTAGCTCATTGTGCAGATGTGTGCTAAGAAACAAACTGATAAAGCAGTAAGCTACTGAGTAATATTTATAGTAGCAGGTTGGTTAATGAACGCTATTTACCAGTTGGTTGTCTACTCAAAATACTGTCAGTATTCTGAATATCAGTACCAGTGTACTCACTGACTTCTGTACAAGTCGGCTGTTCACAGGATCTTAGTAATAAATACAGTATTAGGTTACGTGATAATTATATATTTCCTATATCTCTAACTGTATGTCAATTACTAACATATTTACCGTCTAATACTCAAATACCTATGTAAATATATTACTTGCTGATATATATAACATATTTTCTAGAAATGTTTAAAACGGCATGTATTTTTTGTAAGTACGCTTAAAATATCTACAAAACGAAAGTAATTATTAATATATTTAACTATACGTTGTCTTGTTATATAAAACAAACTATCGTTATTCACGTCAAGAACAATGAATCATTCACTTAAACCTAATTCCAGTATTAGTCTCACAACACCTGAAGTTTATTGGTTCACAGAACATAATAATCACGAAACATTGGTGCCATAAGTAAAACTGCCTGGTTAAACACTGGGTTCTTTTTTTCAGTTTACTTACATCTTGGCATAAAAGCTATATTCTGATGAGCTAAATAAATCATGCACTACTGGGGGTTAATTCTTGTTCACCCTTTTTAATTAAATGCAATGGGCGTAGCTTTTGAGGCTGTTTACTGATTACTATTTTGTTTCTTCTTCGAATTAAATTGATGAATAGTAAAGATGTGGCTGAGCTAGCCAGACGACTGTAGATTTTCAAATGTCCTTTGTTGCGAGGGGAGAATTAAAGCTGGTTGTCACACCAAAGTGATTACAATAGTTCAGTACAATAAATACAGCTCAGGGTTTCAGTAGAAGACGAAATTAAAGCACAGCCTTTAAACAAGACGTTTCGCCATCAGTAAAAAAACAAAAAAACCAAAACGTCTATTTCGTTTGATGTGTTTCTTTGGTAACACATTTGTTAGAAGATTCTGGATGTGATATTAGACGTACTATTAGACGTGTTATTAGACGTAGGTTTTTTTTAATTGACACTTTTTTGGCTTGATAAGCACGTGCAAGTACGTGAATAGGTGAAACGTCTTTCACAAAGAAATCAAATCTAAGCGTTCTGGGTAGTCTTAACATTTTAGTTAGTCTTAGATTTTATTAGTCTTAACATTCCAGTTTAGGCTTAACATTTTAGTTAGTCTTAGATTTTATTAGGCTTAACATTTTAGTTAGTCTTAGCTTTTACTAGACTTAACATTTTAGTTTAGGCTTAGCATTTTAGTTAGTTTTAACAGTTTTTCGCTGGAACAGCGGTTAGTCTTCGGATTTACAACACTAAAATCAGGGATTCGATTCCCCTCGATGGACGAAGTTTTTGTTTTGGTAATACAAAACAAACACTGATGTGAACACCAAACCATACGGATCGACCCATATTTACTTACATCCAGAATTTACTAAGATACGTATGGTAAAAGCTAAATCACAGAGCAACAGAAAGAAGATAAGTCTCTAGAATCAAAGTTAAGATCACTTTTCGTAGGAGTGTTAAAGAAAATCTAAAAAATGGAACATCTAACTCAAGTATTAGTAAAGAACACCAAGACAAGAAATATTCAGACCACCCAAAAAAAAAAAATGCTAGAAAAAACACAAGTTCATTCATGTTTAGTTTGCAAAGCAAAGTCCAGTATTCGGTGGAAAGAAGTGGCTTCTAGAAGAATGTCAAAGTTACGAACGTGCTAGCCCGTGTGACCATTACATCAGTTTGTTTGTTTTTGAATTTCGCGCAAAGCTATTCGAGGGCTATCTGCACTAGCCGTCCATAATTTAGCAGTGTAAGACTAGAGGGAAGGCAGCTAGTCATCACCACCCACCACCAACTCTTGGGCTACTCTTTTACCAACGAATAGTTAGATTGACCGTCACATTATAACGCCCCCACGGCTGAAAGGGCGAGCATGTTTTGGTGCGACCGGGATTCGAACCCGCGACCCTCGGATTACGAGTCGAACGCCTTAACACGCTTGGCCATGCCGGGCCCCATTACATTAGAAAAGTAGAAATACCATTACACGCTGGAACAGAAGAACATGTAAATTCTTCAAGGTTGTACAAACCGAAACAACTCTAACTACATATTCTCGTTTGTTTGTTTTGAATTTTGACACAAGCTACTCGAGGGCTATCTGCGCTAGCCATTTCTAATTTAGCAGTATAATACTAGAGGGGAGGCAGATAGTCATCACCATTCACAGCCAATTCTTGTGCTACTCTTTTACCAACGACTAGTGGGATTGATCTCGCATTATAACGCCCCCACGGCTGAAAGGGCGATCATGTTTGACGTGACGGGGATTCGAATCTGCAATCCTCAGATTACGAGTGGAGTATTCTGACCACCAGGCCACGCCAGACCACATATTCTCAGATTACGAGTGGAGTACCCTGACCACCAGGCCACGCCAGACCACATATTCTCGTTTCAATGGCCATCACATCAAATAGGAAGACTGCTAAAGGAGTTATGACACATTTCCTGTACATCGAAACACGTGGAAGTGACCCTAATAAAGACCTAAATAAGATATTTACAAAATCGATTTTAACGATAAATGGTTACAGCTCATGAAAAGCATTTACTGTGATTGAGAAAGAAATTTATATATTGAATTACTGATCTTTTTAATATCTGAATTTTCAAAAGATATAAATTAAATCGACATGCGTAAAAATGTTAATATTTGCAAACATTTGTTGCCACGAAATCGCTTTCCGCACTTTGAGGTCCGTTCGGTTTGTAAGAGCGACAGTCAAATTCTACCGTTTGGTCAGTCAAGAATTATAAGTGGTTTTACTGACTATCTGTCTTCCCTCTTGTGGAAATCAGGGAGGTTTAGGCGCTGGTTACACTTCAGTTCCTTTGCGCAAATATTCTAAAATAAATCTTACTTGACATGGGAGGTCACTGTTGTTATTCTGTTAATTATAATATCCAGTTTCAGGTAAATGCCAGTGCTTACTACGTGACGCGCTCGTTGTCGAACATTGCTGTTGCAAACACTCATTTTAATCATACTAAGTGTCATCAGATCGCACTTTGTTTCTTTACTTAAGGTATAGGTTGTTGGTAAAACACAGCAATCAGATGGTAACTGTCGTATTGCAAAAGTGCATTTTTACACTGTATGATGAACTTGAACGAATATCAGAAGACAGGTATTTTAAAGGAACTCAAAAACCCATTACACTGTACAAACGTGCATGTTTATACTGCAGGGGATCGGCATGGTCAGGTTGTTAGGGCGCTTAACTCGTAAACTGAGGATCGCAGGTTTGGATCCTGGTCGCTCCAAGCATGCTCACCTTTTCAGCCTTGGGGGTGTTATAATGTTTCGGTCAATTCCACTATCCGTTGGTAAAAGAGTAGCCCAAGAGTTGGCGGTGGATGGTGATGAATAATTGCCTTTCCTCTAGTCTTACGCTACTAAATTAGGGACGGCTAGCGCAGATAACCTCCGTGTAGCTTTGCGCGAAATTGAAAAACAAATAAACATCTACTGCAGAGTTAGTTTATTTCTTTGCGTTCCTTTATTTAAGACGTCGAACAAAATGCCTTTTCCCTTTGTTGTAGCGAGAGAGAGATTGACTTCCTTTCATCCGTTAATTTCTTGTGCTAGATGGATTAAAAAGAGATCTAACGAAATAACAGAATAGTATAATTTGCTTGGGTAAACACAAAGGAATTTCTAACGTGATTCTAAAGTTTCAAGTTACGTTCCGCTGTTTTTTTGTTTTATTTATCTAACAAAAATGCATCACGCGTTCTTTTAATGCTCATAAGACACACACACACAAACTGCATCAGTTAAACCTAATTAGTATTTTGAAATAATTATCATGCTAGGTTTTTACACGAAAGAGCTATCAACACTAGTAACTTCTAAATGTATTACATTGCAACTCGAGAACCTGCGCATAGATGTCTTAATTTTGGAAGTTATTCTAATTATCTCGACCAATCAGAAATGATCAAATCTCCCATCTGTAAAACTAGAACCTCTTTCAGAAGAAATGAAAAAAAAAAGACCGAAACCTTGTTTCGTTAGTTGTCTAAAAATATTTCATGTTTTTCTTTATTTTGTTTTTTCTTAATCGCAGTATAATTTAATTTATTTGTAAGCACAAAATCATCACAGTTTTTTCCTTTACATTTTCATATCCGTCTTCTGGTGGACACTTTTAATAACTTATGAACGAGTTGGATCGACGCTTCCAATTACGGAGATAACATACCAGTACAAAGAGAGTTTGATGCTCAGCTATGAAACCCCGTCGCATACATATATGATTGATTTCTGTTCCTCTTTGCTGGGCCTGGCATGGCCAGGTGGTTAAGGCACTCGTAATCTGAGGGTCGCGGGTTCGAATCCCCGTTGCACCAAACATGCTTGCCCTTTCAGCCGTGGAGGCGTTGTAAAGTGAAGGTCAATCCCACTATTCGTTAGTAAAAGAGTAGCCCAAGAGTTGGCGGTAGATGGTGATGACTATCTGCTTTCCTTCTAGTCTTACACTACTAAATTAGGAACGGCTAGCGCAGATAGCCCTCGTGTAGCTGTGCGCGAACTTCAAAACAAACCAAACCCTCTTTACTGTTCATATCTTGCTTTTCAGTACGTCAGTCCGCTGTTTGAATTTCATATGGGATATGTTTTCTCAGTGATTGAAAAAATTCGGAAATTTGCTTCATTAATTAACACTGATTTCCATCCTTCAGGCAGAAAACAAAAGGATCTGCAACTTATCTGATCCTTGATTAAACGTTAAATAGGTAAGTTAATGAATCTGTTTTCGAGAAAAGAGGTAATTTTGTTTCAGAACGTTTTTATAAAGTCCCATTTACACGAAGCTCATTAAGTTACAATTTGTAGAACGGAAGCTTTGGAAAAATCTAGAATCTTTGTATAATAGAGGAACAATCCAGGAAATAGCTTCATTTTAGTGCTAATAAGTGTAAATCTTAACTCACCAGGAATCTTTTGTTTGACCGACAAAGTTTCTTGGGTGAGTGTGTGTTTTTCTTATAGCAAAGCCACATAGGCTATCTGCTGAGCCCACCGAGGGGAATCGAATCCCTGATTTTAGCGTTGTAAATCCGTAGACATACCGCTGTACTAGCGGTGGGCTCTTGGGTGAGACACAATTAGTAATATCATACGTGGCTTCCCAGTAACTGAATTTTTTTTTTTGCTTAAGAATCAAAAAAGTTACTCCATGTAAGTGCACGCACTATTTCAAGCCGAACGTTGTAACGCGATACATATCTACATAAAAACACGTGTTAAAAAATCGTGTTTCTCGCATAAACACTGAACAACGAGTGAGAAACATAAATTTTATTTTTAGAAAATGTTTGTACGTATGTTTATTAAGCACGAAGCTCTGCCCACCACAAGTATCGAAACCTGGTTTATAGCAAAATAAGTCGACAGACATATCACTGTGCTAATGGGTGATTTTTGTTTTGAAAAAAATCCAATGGTCTACAGGCTTACGACTCTAAATATAAGGTTTCAATATCCATGGTAGGAACATCACAGATAGAACATTGTGTAGCATTGTACTGAACAACACCAAAACTAAAACTTAAACTTTACTTGTTTGGATGACCTCTTTGGTTTCTTTTCTGTAACGTTGTGAATACTAGAACAGTTAGGGTTAGGCAAGTTAAAGCTATAACCGAATGTCAAGTGTGGAGCCAATGAAACTTCTCAGTCAGATTTTAGTTTACTAAATTTGAACGTTATTTCTTTTTTCTAAATGAAGTTAGAACGGTCAGTATGTCAGAACCACGTTTTCTTGTCACACATATCTGTCTTGTTGTGTTTTTTTTCCAACCAGTTTATTCAGATAACCACGACAACTTAGCCAGCTAAGTAAAACCAAAATTCGTCTGTAATATACCCGCAAAATTAATTATACAAAGCATATTGTTGCTGTTAAATTACAAAAATAAAGAAATGTATTTTTATTTGAAGGTGGTTACTTTGCGTTCTTTTAAAAACGATAAGTATCCATAGTTGTTTCTTTGTTCCATATCGAATGAGTGACATTAAATGAGGAATATCCGTAATGAAATATAAACACATGAGATAAATATATTATATATTATTCGATGATTTTTTTCAAGGTAACACACGTGCTCCATTTTCTTCTGTTTTTAGAGCTCTCTGCGCATGACCATCCCAATTTGGAATTGACAGACTAGAGGGAAGTCAAGGGCGTAACCAAGGAGGGATGTTAAATAACCCCCCATGGACGCAAACCTTTTAGACAAGTTTGGTTGCCATCTGTGAAGTTTCATAAAGATCCGTGATTGCATGGCAGATAATTTCACACACAACAAACGGTCAAATGCAAATTTCTCATTGAACACTTTTAATACAGCAAGTTTTATCAGAACGAGAGAAATGCAATCGAATATTCTATGTAAGGCTCAAACGCCTGTTCGTTCTTGACGGGACATCTACAACACAGTTTGGTCCAACTTTAATATCACGGTGAACGTATAATGAGGCCAGGCTATTCAATCGATCTTCAGTGGTGGTATTTCTCAAATACGTTTTTAGTCTTCTGAGAGTTGAAAACGATTGCTCTACTGAGCTCGTTGACACAGGCAGCTTGTAACATACATTTTCAACAGTCTAGAAATGACTGGGAACATTTCTGCATTGCACATTGCATTTGCATCTTTTACATTTTTTGGTCTGTTGTTCGCAAGTGATTTGTACCAAACCGTAAGTTCACCTACTGCAGCTAGTGAAGTGCTGTCAATGTCAGCCTTGTATATATTGACCAATTCTTTAATTTGGTCACATTGTTGTGCTGTATGTTCTGACCATTCTGTGGTAGATCCTGATGGTAGTAGACACATGAAGTTTGTAAGGAGAGTTTTGTGACTGGACAGACGGTCACATATTTGTGAAAGAAAGTGATCAACAAATGGTACAAATACAACAATACGAAAGTACTCCTCGGGGCAAGTGGTTTGTGGGTTAGCACTGTACATCTGTCTTTTAGTCTGCCTTGGCATTATGATGTCAATTTGAAGCTCACTACATAGAGTTTGAGCCTCACAGAAAATGTTGTTAGATTCATTCACAGTATTATTTCTGAGTGAACGGATTAAATCTTCCACTAAATCAATGTTCTGTTGCTGCAGTAAGTTGCACAGAGGTAAACTAAAGGAAAACAATTTAGCAATGGTAAGTAGAGTGATGATGAATTCTGGCTGTGTTATAGAACACAACAATTGATTGGCTTGCGTGGCAGAATCTCTGTCTTGCCAATCTGATATGGTCTCAAGGTCATCTGTAACTGCATGGATTAATTCTAGAAAGACAATGACTGAGTCATGCCTCTCAACCCACCGGATGAGCCAGAAACCTTTCAAACTTTTTTTTTCGAGATTTAGGTGCTTTATTCTCCACCGAAAGAACCAAAACGTGCTTTAGTTTGGGTGTATTGAGAAAGTTTCCAATGCTAGAAATTACTCCCATGAAATTTCACACAGGAACTTGTTTAGAAGCATCAGAAATAGCCAAGTTTAGGGAATGGGTACTGCAGTGTACATAGGATGCAAGTGGGAATTTATCAGTTATGTGTCTCTGGACACCATTGAATTTCCCATTCATAGAGGTAGCACCGTCGTACCCTTGTCCTCGCAGGTAAGCCATGTCAATACCATATTTTGTCAGATTGGTTATGATCACATCAGCCAAGTTTCTGCCTGTCACATCATAAACAGGTATAAATTGCAAAAAAAATCTTCTCTCATTGCAACAGAGTTGTCATTGGCATGCAACTATCTAACACACAGCGAAAACTGTTCAATGCCTGAAATATCTGTTGTTTCATCAGCTAATATTGAGAAAACACTTTGCAGCATTAACCCTGTTGACCAAAGCATCAAGAACATGAGTATTACAGGCATTGATAATTTCATTTTGAATTTGAGGACTCGGATACATAACATTCCTCTTTGTACTCTTAAGGCTTGCTGAAAGCTTGACATCACCCTTTGCCCTTTAGCGTAAAATTGCCCGAAAATTCCCATCATTATTGATTTGCTCCTCATCAGTTTCACCAACAAACACTGGACCAGAATCATATTTTCCCCTCAAAGCTAAACCCTGTCTCCCACACAGTAATACAGTATCAATAATAGGCAGTAAATATTGCCGGTTCTGTTCAATTTCTTGCTTGTAAGTTGCATCAAGCTGCAAGTGCACAGATGAACTTGTGTTTATGACCTGTAGAAAATTGTTAGCTTTTCCTTTGCTGTCTTGGTGGTACTGTTTCAATTCATGTGCCTTGAAGTCTTCAATAGCCTTCTTCCAGTTTGTGTATGGAAATTTCACTAGTTGTCCCAATTTCTCGCTTCCAACATCAGCACCATCAGGAGCAAAAAGACAGCAGTACTTGCAAAAAGCACCCTTTGCATGTTGACTGTAGAGTAGCCATCTCCACTGTGAAAGCCAACGATGCTAAAAACGCAGCTTTCGTGGACCACACTGGGGGGAAAACATAATCACTCCCTGGCTTCCAGACATTATCGAGGAGGCATTTTTTGGTTTCAGCGTTTATCTAAAAGAGACAGAAAGACATAGTTCTAATTAAGTTATTTTGCACATAGGAAAGTTTGTTATGAGAGTACAATAACCTCGAAGAGAAAGGCTTAGAGCTGTACTTCACAGAGCAGGCCTAACATCCTGTGGCTGTAGGCCTACAATCACTAGCAGCAATGAATGTTCAGTCTAAAACTCATCAGAGTGTTTGTATGATGTTTAATACAAAATTAATATTATGAAGAGTTGACTTACCTGTTTACCAATGCTGACATCATCAGAAATGTAATTTCCAATGTCCCAGACTGGACCTGAGGTGGTCGTGGCAGCACTGATAAAAGGCCACGGTGATGTTTCTGACAATTCAGTTGACAATTCTGATTCAACCTGATTGGCTGCAGCAGATTGATCAGGTTTAGCCTCATGAATTGGTTTAAAGAACCCATGCAGTGTTTGAAAAAGCCATGCTTTTTCAGGCTTGACATGAATGATTGTTTATCGCAACTTCTGTTTGTCAACGTCACATTCGCAGTACCATTGGCGCCATCTATAGTGAATCATTCAGTATAGATGGCGCCAATGGTACTAGGCTAGTGCCATGGTGCTGCCAGCCTGCCACGGTACCACCCACTGTTTATTTGTGAAGTTAATTCTTGAAATCCAGGGAATCTGAACATACACTGTCCATGATATTTGAATACAGATTAAAGAACCATACATATATTTTGCACTCTCCTGAGTGACTCTATGTTTTATATGTTGATGACAGGACTGTAGGCCTACTTTGCTGGGCCTGATAACTTTAAGTTGTATATTATATATATAGGCCTATATATTTATTTATGATTAAAATAATAAGACAAACACCTCAATGTACCATTCTGAAATTTGCTAAAAGGCTGGTCTTAGAATGCACATTTCAGGCTTTTTTTTATGTTTTTATTAAAAAATTTCACGGGGGCATGGCCCGGGTTCCATACCATGGCTCCACGCCTGCGGCACTTGCATCAAGCACTCAAACTAACCCCTTCATGACCATTTCTGGCTACGCCCCTGAGGGAAGTAAGTTATTTAATATCACTCATTGCCAATTCAAACTGCTGTTACGCCTCCTCGTGCGGTAGATATTAACATGTCTCGCTGTTTTAAATCGAAGAATCGTGGTTTGCATATCATTGCTGTAAAACATGGCTCTAACTTTGGGCTTTGAGTGAGCATTGGGGGGACGGTCGATGCTGTTAATTTACGTCTTAAAAATGGCTCTGTGCAGGTAACTATTATGCAACTTTGCGCCATAAAAGCAAAACGGAAAGGTTCCTGCAATTTTTGACAAATATTTATGTTATGACTTACAAAAGTGCATATTATTAGGTCTAAACATTACTTGTAAAGTCGTAGCCACTGCTCCTTTTAGCTTCAAACTGGTATTGTTATGGTTCTACATGTTACAGATGTGCGCACACTTCTAAACTAGATGTACCTTTTAAAACTGTACTCATTGCTTATTCTTAATTTAACCGTTAAGACTTAGCAACCTCTGATTTTATCTTAAAATATACCAATATAAACTAAAACACACAGAGTCATTTAATTACAAAATCGTTGTAACAGAAGGTATTTTAATTAAGTCATTGTAACAGAAGGCATTCTAACGAAGTCGTTGTAACAGAAGGTTTTTTAATAAAGTCGTTGTAACAGAAGGTATTCTAACAAAATCGTTGTAACAGGAGGTATTCTAACATTTGTTGTGAATATCTTCTGTTTAATCTATTTTGTTCGTCTTCCATGTTTCTTTCTTAGAAAATATTCAGGTTTTACCCGTCGCTTAGATTTGTAACACTCCTGTAAAATAAAGTCGTTCAACTGTACAACAGAGCTTAAAGCAAAATTAAAACTACCGCTTGAATGTTATCATGCAGGTGGCAGCACTGTCTATCAAGGGATGACTCGGATTGTTCGTTGAAATGGAATTTTAAATATCTCGTCAATAGGTCATTAGAACTTTACAGTATTGTAGTGTTTCTTTTTATTACAATATCTATATAATGACTGAGTAACCAGTTATGGCAGTGTTTGTAAATATCAAAGTAAAAAATTCAACTTCTTTTGTTTCTTTCTTTATTACGTAATAACTTAAAAACAAAACAATGGTGTCAAATAAGTTCACTGAGATAACACAGTTTCAAACAGAGTATCTGCTTTTATAAGTATCATTATTAACTAGTAGTAGTTATAAGAATAATCAAAGTTCTAATGTAAACGATGTTATCATTACCTCTTGATGTTAGCTTCCTTTGAGAAATTTGGTGTTCCTTTGAAAACGTGAGTACAGGGTTTGGTTTGGTTTGAATTTCGCGCAAAGCTACACAGGACTATTTGCACTTGCCATCAATAATTTAGTAGTGTAAGACTAGAGGGAGGGCAGCTAGTCATCACCATCCACCGCCAACTCTTGGGCTACTCTTTTACCAACGAATAGTGGGATTGGCCGTTACATTATAACGCCCTCACGGCTGAAAGGGCGAGCATATTTGGTGTGACAAGAATTTGAATCTGCAAACCTCAGATTACGAGTCAAGTGCTTTATCCACGTGGTCATGTCGAGCCTAAGTACAGGGTGAAACAGGAATAACCAGCCAATAATAGGTAAACAATAAATATTACACTTAGAACTTGGTTATAAATACAACAGGCATCATATTTAGTATAATGTTAACTGACAAAAATAGAATATGTTAAGCTCAAATGTGATTGAATACTTAAATATCATGCAATGTGTTGATTTTTGTCTGTTCTGTTATTTAGGGTTGCTGGAAATGTCATTCTTACTATCTTGTTTACATTGAACGTTTGGTATCAATAATCCCGACGTGTACTCTCTGTTTCAAACTGTTTGTGTTTACTTCTACTTTAACTGCATGAGCGCAAATTAATTAATTTTAGTTATTTTCAAGTTTCAAATTTCTTATTGAGTCCCCCTCGCTTGTACAGCGGTAAATCTACGGTTTTACAATGCTAAAATCAGGGGTTCGATTCCCCCTCGGTGGACTCAGCAGATAGCCCGATGTGGCTTTGGTGTAAGAAAACACACACAAACACAAGTTTCTTATTAATTAACCCTTTATTTCACTTCGTCAATAATGCGACATGAAACCTTTCAAAAATATCGATAAACTTTTACATAAAAAATTATAAGACAAAATATGAAATGTATTAATGGTACTCTGTATAAGATTGTGAACACGTTTGTTCGCTTCTCTCCAATCAAATTTGGTTATTTTAAAAATGCTTTTCGTTGGAAATTACAAATCAAAGCACAAGAAAGTAGTGGTTCTTGTTTGTTTGTTTTTTACAGTTTTACAAAGTTTCGTCACGTAAGTTTGAAAAGCGAGAATTACGTGAAGAGCTGTTAGAACAAGTATTTTATAAAGTTTATTATTGGTAAAATGGAAATACAACTGTAATAAGTTTTAGTATATTATATGAAGTTTAGCAGTTGCAAGCCTGAAATACGTGTATTATAAATTTAATATACTGTGAAGTGAAGGTATTGCAAATCTGAAATATAAGTCACCTGTTTTAGCTAGCCATTTGAGACACAATACAGTAGTACGTTGTCTTTCAGTCAGTCAGTAGACATTAAAATGACGCTGATGTTTAAAGTTGTATTGTTGTGACGTCAGTGAAACGTGCTCTTCCCACGAACCATCACCAAAAACATTATGTTGGCTACAACACAACATGACGTACAAACTTTAGAAAAATAGTAAATATAATATTTATTACAATTAATTTTGTTTGTAATTATTCTTAGAAACATAACACTTTCGTCAACCCTACGAATTACTATATAACTCCAGTATTTATACTGTATTAAGTTTAGTTATTGTAAACCTGATAAACATGTATTGTAGTTTTTAATATCGTATGAAGCTTATTTACTGTAACCCTGAAATACAAATATCGTAACTTTATTATTTTACAGTTTATTTACTACAGACGTGAAACGCAGGTAATTCTATTAGTCCTAGTTACTGTAAGCAAGTCTGGGGGACGCAACGATAAGGAAAAGCAGACGATATTATATGATGTTATATCTTTCCATTTCTCTGCGCTTGCTCAGTTCTAACATTCGTCATTTAACTATCTTTAAAAAATCGACTCTGAACGACCACACTTCAATCGATGACTTAAAATAATCCTAGATGTAGCTGCTATCTCAGGTCCTGATATGTGATTTACGTAAGCGATCACAAAAATACACTCAAATTCTCGTAAACTATGTGAAACATTTTCAAATCACCAAAGTCAGATCTCCTAAATTAAAACTTAGTCACAGCTAGTTCCACAACAATGATATTACGTTTGAGGGAAAAACACTTAATACTCGGGTTATACTTTAAACGGAATCTAGTTCATTAATCAGTACGTAAACAAAATGATTTGGAAACAGTTCTATCACTTCCCTTCTGCTATCTTGTTTCTCATAGTTTCATCTTCGATGTTCAGTTTTAAAGAAAGCAAATTGAGAGGTAAGTTGTTTTTTATTTATTTATTTAGCTGTTTTTAATAAGTTTTTTTTTTTTTTTTCGTGTATGATACCTGTAGAAGTCATACTTAGTAATACTTTGGAGAATTTGTCTCAAACTGCTTTTCGTTGAACAACAGTCAATGTTTTGTAAGAAAGAAAACTGAACAAAGACAAGCTTGAGGATTGAATTTTCAAATTCAGGAGATCAAAATAAATGTTTCTTTGGGAAAAACATTAAACCTAGTCGTGTAATTTCATTAGAATAAAATAATACGTTCATTTGACATTTGTAACTGTGTTATTAACTGCAATTACACAAAGAAGGTGTGAAACGTTATGACAGATCTCTCTCCGACAGACAATACATTTTATTTGATTTATAAATATTATGGTAATAGTTTCGATTCGATGTGTCAGAATGTACTATATTAATCGTGTAGTGATAACGTATTTGAAAACATTGTTTCACGTCAGTTTTGGGCCTAATATAATCTGGTGGTCAGAGCACTTGACTCTTCATCGGGTGTTGTTTGCTTTGGGCTAAACTGCACAGCGGTCTGTTTACACCGTGAATTGGAGTGAATAGAGCCTCGAATTTTACCGTTATATATCAGCAAACTTACCATTGAAACACCAGGAGACGATAAATCCGTGTCTCTAATAAATGAATTTCCTCTTTTTAAAATAAATACAATCAAATTTAGTTTCTTCAAACATGAGTTTTAGAGGGGAAAAAATTAAAGTCAGTCGTGAAATGTTTGTTTGTTATTAAGCACAAGGCTACACATAGGGCTATCTGTACTCTGCCCACCACGGGTATCGAAATTCGGTTTCTAGAGGTATAAATCTATATATAACGTATAATACCACTGTTTCAGGGGGTCAGTCGTATAATGTTAATTTAGTATAGTTCCGGCATGGTCATATGATTAGGGCGCTCGACTCGTAATCTAAAGGTCGCGGGTTCGAATTCCCATCACACCAAATATGCTTTCCCTTTCAGTTGTTGTTATATTGTGACGGTCAACTTGTTGTTGAAAAAGTATCCCAGTAGTTGGGGTGGGTGATGTTGACTAGCCGCTTTCCCTCTAGTCTTACACTGTTCAATTAGGCACGACCAACGCAGATATCCCACGTGTAGCTTTGCACGAAATAATAAAACAAATCAAACACTTCAGATTTTCTGTTTGTTTGTTTGTTTTTTGAATTTCGCACAAAGCTACTTGAGGGCTATCTGTGCTAGCCGTCCCTAATTTAGCAGTGTAAGACTAGATGGAAGGCAGGTAATCATATACACCCACCGCCAACTCTTGGGCTACTCTTTTACCAACGAATAGTGAGATTGACCGTCACATTATAACGCTCCCACGACTGAAAGGGCGAGCATGTTTAGCGCGACCGGGATGCGAACCCGCGACCCTCAGATTACGAGTCGCACGCCCTAACACGCTTGGCTTGTCGGGCCTCAGATTTTCTGAGCTCAACACAAATAAAACCCTGGTTCTGGCTGCTGTTCCCAGTTAAACTACAGGCAAATAATTCATTAATTGTCATGTAATACATATTTAGTGCCTCGGCATGTGTACTTTTAGTTTTCGTTTAAATGTGTCTCAGTGGCACCATTTAAATATACTGAGTTATTTCATTTTTCAGTAATAATATAAAATCGTAATCAAATAATTTGTGTTATTTATTTACGTCAGTTTTCTCAGGAACTGTAAAAAAAAGTCTTTTCGACTTTCAACTTCTATAATCCAAAAAGAACTCAATATCTTAACCTAATCTCGAGCTCGTATTACCAATCCAAAAATCACAAACCATTCATTAGTCAAGCTAACAAAATATATGTGGGATTCTCAACAGACGTTTTGCGCGTACCAAATATTAATTAGTATGTATGTATATGTAAATGTTTTACATACCTAACACAATGTATGATAATCTTCAGTAATTATGACATACTGATAAAACAAAATAGGTTTCAATGTGAAGTGAGTCGCCTAGTTCACAGTTTAATAATATACAATAATCCCAGACATATACATGTTGTATAGAATATATTACACCATATCAGCTACGTCTTCTTTAGAGTAGATTGCACCATACTAGCTATGTCTTGTTTAGAATAGGTTGCACCATACCAGCTACGTCTTGTTTAGAATATGTTGTATCATACCAGCTACGTCGTTTTTAGAATGTATTGCATCGTACCAGCTACGTCTTGTTTACAATATGCTGCATCATACCAGCTACGTCTTGTATACAATATGTTGCATCATACCAGCTACGTCTTGCATACAATATGTTGTATCATATCAACTACGTCTTGAATAGAATATGTTGTATCATTCCAAGCACGTCTTGTATAGAATACCTTATATCATGCCAGGTACGTCTTGAATAGAATATGTTGTATCGTACAAACTACGTCTTGTTGGAATATGTTGTATGAAATCTCCTACGTCTTGTTTAGAATATGATATATCATTCCATGTACGTCTTGTTTAGAGTATGTTGTGCCATACCAACTAATTCCTGCATAAAATATGTTGTATGATACCAGCGACGTCTTGTTTAGAATATGTTGTATGAAACCTCTTACGTCTTGTGTATAATATGTTGTACCATAGCAACTACGTCTTGTTTAGAATATGTTGTGCCATACCAGCTATGTCTTCTATAGAATATGTTGTATACCAACTAGTCCTTTTTAGAATATGTTGTGCCTTTCTACCTACGTCTTGTTTACAACATGTTCCATTCCCGCTACATCTTGTTTACAACATGTTCTATTCCCGCTACGTCTTGTTTACAACATGTTCCATTCCCGCTACGTCTTGTTTACAACATGTTCCATTCCCGCTACATCTTGTTTACAACATGTTCCATTCCTGCTACGTCTTGTTTACAACATGTTCCATTCCCGCTACATCTTGTTTACAACATGTTCCATTCCCGCTACGTCTTGTTTACAACATGCTCCATTCCCGCTACGTCTTGTTTACAACATGCTCCATTCCCGCTACGTCTTGTTTACAACATGTTCCATTCCCGCTACCTCTTTTTTAGAATATCTTATTCCTTGCCAGCTACCTCTTGTTTAGAATATCTTATTCCTTGCCAGCTACGTCTTGTTTAGAATATGTGGCGTCATACCAACTTCTTGTTGTTTATAATATGTTACCATACTAACAATTTCTTGTTTAGAATATGTTGTATTATACCAGCTACGATTTGATTAGAATATGTTGTGCCTTACCACCTACGTCTTTTTTTTAGAATATCTTGTGTTTTACCAGCTACGTCTTGTTTGGGGTATGTTGCATCATACAACTTCTTGAATATGTTACCCTACCAACTACGTCTTGTTTAGAATATGTTGTATCAAACCTCTTACGTCTTGTTTGGAATATGTTTTATCATACCAGATATGTCTTGTTTAGAATACGTTGTATCATACTAGCTACGTTTTGTTTAGAATGTGTTGTATCATACAAACTACGTCTTGTTTAGAATGTGTTGTATCATACCAACTACGTCTTTTATGGAATATGTTGTAGCATACCAACTACGTCTTGTTTATAATATGTTGTATCAAACCTCTTACGTCTCGTTTAGAATATCTTGTATCAAACCTCTTACGTCTCGTTTAGAATATCTTGTATCATACCAGCTATATTTTGTTTAGAATACTTTGTACCATACCAACTACATCTTGTTTAGAATATGTTGTATCATACCAACTACGTCTCATTTAGAATATGTTAAATCATATCATTTACGTCTTGTTTAAAATATGCTAATTTATACCAGTTACGTCTTGTTTAGAATATCTTTTATCATACCAGCTACGTTTTGTTTAGAATATTTTGTATGAAACGTCCTACGTCTTGTTTAGAATATGTTGTATTATACCAATTACGTCTTGTTTTGGATATGTTGCATCATACCAGCCTCGTCTTGTATACAAAATGTTGCATCATATAGAATATGCTATATTCTAACAAGTACGTCTTGTATAGAATATGTTGTATCATTCCAACTACGTCTTGTATAGAATACCTTGTATTATGCCAGGTACGTCTTGTTTGGATATGTTGTATGAAACCTCCTACGTCTTGTTTAGAATATGATATGTCATACCAACTATGTCTTTTTGAGAATGTGTTATATCATACCAATTACGTCTTCTTTAGAATATCTTATATCATACCAGCTAGTCTTGTTTGGAATATGTTGTATCATACCAACTAGTCCTTTTTAGAATATGTTGTGCCTTACCAACAACGTCTTGTTTACAACATGTTCCATTCCCGCTACGTCTTGTTTAGAATATGTTGTATCATACGAACTACGTCTTGTGTTGCACATAAATTTTTTGTTTTCGATAAATTTTCAATTTTTCTACAATGCAGTGACCTAT